>NC_138060.1:20326633-20870716 GCF_964194185.1 Rhinolophus hipposideros | reverse complement strand
TTATATTAATTTTTGCTCCAAAAGACACATTAGAACTCACTGTCTGGCTAGGTCTTATTTTCGGGGAAACACTGTAGGTATGTAGAATCTCCACACTAAAAGGCTCCCTGTGGATGCTTCATTTCAATCCCTGTAATTCTACAAATGAGGACTGGTGGACCAACGTCACGCCATCTAGTGGGAGAAGGACTAGAATTTAAATCCACTTAGTGGTCGCATGAGCACTCCTCTAGTTCTGTTTGCACCACTCTCTGATCCAAACACACACGGAATTGTCTTTGAAGCCCAGCTCTGCCGCTTATAGAAAGTATGACTTTGGGACAGCCACCTAACCTATCTGAGTCTCAGATTTCTTCTTTAGCAAATGGGGATCTTTACAGCTATATCGAAGCAGTATGAGAGTACAGAGAACCACCTCATGTGATTCCTGACACGTAAGCAGCCTTCAGCAAATGGCGGAGAGGCCGGGAGAGGGGGGTTTTAACTACTGTCCTTTCCTGACACATAATAATTATTAATATCTTAGCATATTCCCTGCCAATATTTTTCCTCAGCACAATTTTACTCACTTGCAATCACAGTTTACAGGTACTGCTGTATGTTGTTTTATTCCTGGCACTGTACAATCTTCATAGTCCATTTAAAAGCATTCCTTATATTTCACTGGGTGGAATATGCCCTGAGTGCAAGTACCATTACCCTATAGTTAGCTTGCTTCCCAGTTTTTGCTTTTAGAAATTTTACTGCAACAAACTGCTTTATGCACTTGGTTTTGTTCACCTTTTGAGTGAGTTCCTCACTCAAAGCTGAATTCTCAAAACTTACCTTTTTGGTTTTTTGGTTTTTTGAATATACTCTCTGAAATTATATTTCACTGTACTAAATACTTATTACACACAAACACACACACACACACACACACACACACACACACACCTACTCAAAAAGAAATAAAATGCAAACCTCTTGGGAACAATGCCAGAATATATTTGGATCAAAACTATTTTTAGAGGTATATTTAAGCACAGGGAAGAACAAGACCTATGAGGAATTTGATAGCTTCATGTTAAAGGTGAAAATGATGCAGACAAATGCAGTATGTCTGAGAAAAGGGACAGAATATCTGAGAATTGGATTTACAGAAAAAGATCTCAAGCTAATACATATGTATAGCTTGGTGCAGTTATACGTAAAGAAGGGAACTCAAGCAGCCTCTAAGCTTGAGAGAAGTAAACATCAGAACAGCAAGGAGACATTTACTGTAGTTTGCACTGTATCTACTTGCTTCACAAAATCTTAAAAAGAAGGTTCTATAACACATTTCCCTCTACTTCCCCCATCTCGTTCCACTAATATTAGACTTAACTATTTGGCATAAGAAAAAAAAGGAAGAGGAATAACAGTCATCTTCCCGCTTATGAATGAATGAATCACATTTACTCCTTCCACTCTGATCCCTTCCTCCCCTGCCAAACTATTGAAAATGATAGAGCAGGTGAAAGAATGACACAGAGTTATTGTTTAGCTACAGAGTTTTACAATCTAATAAATACCGAATTGCTTCTACCTCTTTTTTCTGACTCTCCTTATTTCCTCTGATGTGGATTGTGGGACAGTTAGGTAGGCCAGCAGAGAGTGGAACTGTGAATGTGCCTGCCTTGTGGAGTGTATCTTTTATACAACACATATCAATATACATGTTATTCTTCCATTTGAAACTTATTTGTATATAGTGTTTCATAACGCTAGTCAGTGACAACTTTTAAAAAGCAAGATTCAAGAATGTCATTCTGACTTGTATAACTTAGAGAAAAATGATAAAGCACCACATTCCCACACAGAAAGCACACCAAATAGCACCATTTATAAGCAAAATAATAAAGGAAAGAAATAGTTCAAGAGAGAAAATGTGAAAAATAAAAAAATACGCATACACAAACGAATTTAAAAGGAGCCCTACTCAAACCTATTTTACTATTTATAGAGTGGTTAAAGAAAACAGGAAATGAATTATTACTCAGTATCCTAAGGCTATACGTAATATTAAACTTTCTATAACCTCCAAACCATTTCTCCAAACAAAATCTTACTTAAAAACTTAATAAACAAAGCAAGTCAGAGTGGAAGTCGAAGTGTGAATTTTGGAGCCCCACCAGCAGTGGCCCTGAGTTACCTCCACGGAACCCCGAATGGTGTCAGGAACAGAGTCTGACACCAGCATCTAACAGAAGCGAGAGAAGGGATGAGTTTGGAGGTAGAAGTGGTGGCAGAAGAAGAAATAGAATACGGAAAAAGCACTTAAAATAAAAAGAAAACTTAAATGGAAAACAGTAAAGATGAGAGAGAATTTAGAGTTTAAAAAAAGTCTTTTTTCTTAATGTCAACTCTCTCAACTTCTTGCATGCAGCAAGAATTTTTTTTTAAATTGTTCTGATTGTTAGGACAGAAGATGCTTTTTGAGATCCATGAAAAAAGGTCACAGATGAGGCCAAAGGTTATAATGGAGTTGGATCAGTCAACTTATAGCAAAAGCAATGATAGGATACAGCCACATCTCATGTACATCTCAATTCTAAACCTTAAAACAAAAATTCTGATCTGGTCAAAATGGCAGAGTAGGTAAACACTGTGATTATCTCCTCTTACAACCATATCAAAACTATAACTGAACTACAGAATAACCATCATTGAGAATCACCTGAAGTCTAGCTGAACTGAATCCCTACAATGAAGGACATACAGATGAAGCCACCGGAGACTAGTAGGAGGGGCAGAGATATAGAATGGGCTGGTCCCACACCCATATGTGACCATTAAAAATTGGGGGGATGTCTTGGCTGCAGAAGGCACCCCAGAAAAGCTAGGGGTCCTAGCCCCATACTAGCCTCCTAAGCTCAGGGTTCCAGTGCCAGCAAGAGAAGTCTCCGCAACTTCCAGCTGTGAAAACAAGTAGTGATTGCGGCTGAAAGAGACGGAGGAGGGGGTGCATTCCCAGGCTCTACTCATAAAGGGCCTGCACACAGACTTACTCGCTGATGGACTCACTGGCTCTGAGCTCCAGTGTTGAGGCAGCAGCTCAAAGGGTGCCAGGGACATATGGGGAGGAAGTGGCTTCAGACCGTGGGCTGGAGGGACAGCTTTCTCCCAGACAGAAGAGCTGGCAGAAGCCATTGTTTTTTGTTGAAGTCTCCCACCTCCCAGTATGCAAACTCAGGCAGCCGCCATCTCTGAGTTTCCATCAGCCTGGCTAACACCATTCATTTGTGCTTATTCCCTGAGACCCTGCTCCCACTCAACTTTTGGGCATACCCAAGCAGTTTCCAGTGGCTTTTCCACATAAAGAGCTTGCCTTGGTTTATGCTATAGACTTTCCTAAAATTTCTCAAAGGTTCACAAAACCCAAACAAGCAGCATCTGGCTTTGGCACGTCCCATACCTTTCGCTGAGCAGCCTCAAGCCCGGCACTAGCAACAGCTGGCCTTGGTTCACATCTTGGCTTTTTGAGGTCCCTCCAAGCCCAATGAGGGTGGCAGCCATCTGTGGATTGCTTTGTGTCTCATGCCAGGTGGCCTGAGAACTTGTACTGTGATAGGGCCTCTCCCAGGAGGCCCCAGGACTGGTACACCTGCTGGCCAGCTTTGAACCCAGCCAGAGCAACACCTAGCTGCCTCTGAGGCCAAAGGGCACACTGGACAGGCACCAGAACCCTGTTAAAGAAAATTCTGTTCTGTAGGGTTAACCATGCACAACAGTTACTCAACTGTAATCACAGCCAGTCCTCACAACAAATCAGACCAAGGATCAATCTCTCCTACTGATGTACAAACAGGAACTAAGGCTCAACTACAACAGGAGGGCACACACAACCCACAAAAAAACACACCTGGAGCATCCATCTCAGGGGACCAGGAAGACTGTAACCATTGAGCACCACAGCACACCTACTACATAAGAACACTGTACTAAG
The DNA here is from genome assembly GCF_964194185.1 of Rhinolophus hipposideros. NCBI lineage: Eukaryota > Metazoa > Chordata > Mammalia > Chiroptera > Rhinolophidae > Rhinolophus > Rhinolophus hipposideros. The sequence goes on along the minus strand of NC_138060.1, from coordinate 20,866,749 downwards.
ACCAGGAGACGTAGCAGCCCTACCTAACACATAGAACCAAACACAGAGAGGCAGCCCAAATGGGGAGACAAAGAAATATGACTCAAATAAAAGAACAGAACAAAGCTCCAGAAAAGAACTAAACAAAATGGAGACAAGAAATGTACCAGATGCAGAGTTCCAAACACTGGTTATGAGGATGTTCAGTCACCTCAGGGAGAACTTCAACAAAGAGATAGGAAACATAAAAATGGGGATATAAAACATAAAAAAAAGAAACAGTCAGAAATAAAGAACACAATAACAGATATGAAGAATACATTAGAGGGAATCAACACTAGATTAAATGAAGCAGAGAACTGAATTAGTGATTTAGAAGATAAGGTAGCAGAAAACACCCAAACAGAACAAAAGAAAAAAAGAATCTAAAACATATGAGGATAGTTTAAGGGGCCTCTGGGACAACATCAAGCATACCAATATTTGCATCATAGGGGTACCAGAAGAAGAAGACAGAGCAAGTAATTGAAAACCTATTTGAAAAAATAATGACAGAAAACTTCCCTAACCTGGTGAAGTAAATAAATATACAAGCCCAGGAAGCATAGAGAGTCCCAAACAAGATGAACCCAAAGAGGCCCACACCAAGACCCATCATAATTCAAATGCCAAATGTTAAAGACAAAGAGAGAATCTAAAAAGCAGCAAAAGAAAGCAGTTAGCTACAAGAGAGCTCCCATAATGCTGTCAGCTGATTTCTCAACAGATACTTTGCAGGCCAACAGGGATTGGCACGAAATATTCAAAATGATGAAAAACAAGGAGCTACAACCAAGATTACTCTCTACCCAGCAAAACTATCATTTAGAATCAAAGGACAGATAAAGAGCTTCCCAAACAAGAAAAAGTTAAAGGAGTTCATGACCACCAAACCAGTATTACAAGGAATCCTAGAGGGACTTAAGATGGAAAAAATTTAAAAAAGATCACAAATATGAATAATGTAATGGCAATGATTACATATCTATCAAAAATTACTTTAAATGTAAATAAATTAAATGCTCCAATCAAAAGATAGGGTGGCTGAATGGATAAAAAAACAAGATGCTTACATATGCTTTCTACAAGAGACTTACTTCAGATCAAAAGACACACAGACTGAAAGTAAAGGAATGGGAAAAACATATTTCATGAAAATGGAAACCAAAAAATCTGGGGTAGCAATACTTATACCTGACAAAATAGACTTTAAAACAAAATCTATAACAAGTGACAAAGAACAACCCAGTAATCCCAATTCTGGGTATTTATCTGAAGAAACCTAAAATGCTATTTCAAGGGGGCATGCGCATCCATAAGTTCATTGCAGCATTGTTTACAATAGCCAAGATGTAGAGGCAGCCTGTGTCCATCAACAGAAGAATGGATAAAGTAGAAGGTACATATGTAACACAAAATATTGCACAGCCAGGGCAGGGAGTGAGTTCTCACCATCTGAGGCAGCATGGATGGACCTGGAGGGTATTCTGCTGAGTAGTGTATGTCAGATAACGAAAGACAGATGCCATGTGATTTCACTCATATGTGGAATCTAAAGAACATAAATAAACAAAACAGAAACAAACTCATAGATACAAAGAACATTTTGATGGTTACCAGACGGGAGGAGTGTTGGGGATGGGTAAAAAAAAAAAAAAAAAAAAAAAAAAAAAAAAAAGGGACGGGATTAAGAAGTACTAATTGGTTGTTACACAGTAGTCATGGGGATGAAGGATTTAACATAAGGAATACAGTCAATATTATTGTAATAACTAGGTGTGGTGTCAGATGGGCACTAGATTTATTGGGGTGATAAATGGGAGGAAAGTTGAGGGCCAAGGTGAAAAGGGTGAAGGTATTAAGAAGTACAAATAGACAGTTACAAAATAGTCATGGGGATGTAAAGTAAAGCATAGGGAATATAGTCAAGGACATGGCAATAACTTTGTATAGTGCTAGGTGGGTACTAGACTAGCCAGGGGGGTCACTTCTTAAATTATACAAATGTCTAACCACTAGACTATACACCTGAAATTAATATAAAAAATACTGAATGTCAACTGTAATTGAAATTTTTACAGGGGAGAAAAAAACCTGAGGGTAATAAGAGGTTCAAATTTCCAGGTATAAAACAAATAAGTCTTGGGGATGAAATGTACAGCCTAGGGAATATAGTCAATAATACTGTGATAGCATGGTATGGTGTTAGATGGTTGCTGGACTTATCATGGTGATCACATCTTTAGGTATATAAATGTTGAATAACATTTAATATAAATAGTTGAATAACTATGGTGTATACCTGAAACTAATATAATATTGTATGTTAGCTACATTTTAATAAAAATCTGAAATAAATGTAATGCCCCTTTCAAACTTAAAAGTTCAAAGTAATACCTTGTAAACAACAAATCCAACACACCCCCAAGATACACTCAGGAACCAATGTTAAAAATATTACCTCTATAAAATAAGATGCACATAGAGCAACCAGTGACAACACTCAGCCATGCATGCAGGGCCCTCCATAATCACCCCCATAGCGTGAACGTTTTGAAGTGCCCCACCTATTGGCTCAGTCTCATTACCCAGACATCTCTGAGCCAGCTACATCCAGCTTCCCTGACTATTCCAGAGCTATAAATCTCTGTGAGCAATGCTCTTTGCCTTAAACATATTTTCCACACCTGTCTTTTACCCTTTCTTATAAAATCAAATACAGTTGCTCCATCCTCAGAGTGAACAGCACACTTTGTCCCATTTGTTCTCTACTGTAGAGAACATATCATAATTTTGGATAATGATTTGGGGTTTTTTTCCTCTCTCAGTACACAGGAAATTCCAAATATATGAGGACTGTACTTTATTCTTGATACCAGTTCAGCATCTAGCATACCATGGCCATTAAAACTTGATGAGTAATAAAAACCAACATGCATTGAGTGTTCATTATGTGCCAGGCATTGAGGTTTAAGTTCTTTACATCTATTATCTCATTTAATTCTTAAAATTTCCATTTTTTCATTTTATCCTCACAAGAACCCAAAATATTTCTTATTATTCCCATTTTACAGATGTACAAACTGAGACACAGAACTGTTAAACACCTTGACTAGTTGCATGAATTCAGCAACAGGCGATGCCAGATCTCAAACCCAAGAAGTCTAATTCCAGAGTCTGAGCAATTAAATGCACTATGTTAAATGAATAATGAGCGAGAAAGTAAATAAATGTAAGACAGTGCAAGATGGGTGATTTTAAATATCCTTTCATCCCAAACTTTCTAGGTCCAGCATAATGTCAAAATTCCCTTTTGAATCTTACAGCACTTCTGCCCTTTCTCTTCCTATTTAGCCACTGTTTTTATCTTTGTGCCTTGCATAAATCTGATGTCTTAAGAAATTCCAAAATAGACATAATGCCGCTTTCCAACTCAAAAGTTTGGATGTGTAACTCTGTAAGTGACTCTACATCTATTTAGCCAATTGATACATGGATGGGTGAATGGATGGATGTACGGATGGATGACGGATAACCTAGAGCTCCACCTCTAATAGGTCCTATCTTTGCTACTCCTCAATCTAAAAGGTGAAAGTTTGAGTGGAAGTAGCAAATGACACAAAGAAAAGAATTAAGGCTGGCTTAGATTCCTAGATCCAAATAGCAATAACCTCTCCAAACATTATTTTCATTCTGACAATGATCTCAATGGCCATTTTGAGTTCAAAACACAAAATTGTATATTCATGGGTGAGTCAGTGTGCTCATGACCATGAGGCAGTCTGAGTCACTCTGCCTTATGTGGAATGCTAGTTCTGATCCCCTATTTTTGGAAAGAGTTCTGAAATTTTGATGAAAGGCAAAATTTACTTGTAAGGATACCTATCCAGAAACTCTCTGAAGCCTGCCCAAAAATTTGCAATCAACGTAAACATAAGCCTCCTGTCTTCTCCTTCCAAAAAAAGAAAGAAAGAAAAAGAAAATAGAGAGGTTGTTAAGTATCAAAAGCAAATAGCAATGGACATTATATGCCCTTTAGGCCTGGCATGCTTGCATGCTGCCAGCATCAATTTTTGAAGAACTAACGCTCTTATCAATAGCTTCCAAGGCTCGCTCTTGGCTCTGAAAAGAGAAGCGCCAGCAAAAGAGAAAAGTATTGATCTTCCATTATCTGCTGGGCTCTGAGTTGTTGAGGATACTGCAGTCAACGAGGCAAACCTAGTCTTTGCTCTTCAGGAGCTTATAGTCACCCAAGAAATCAGCTATGAAACGTCAGCACTGTGTTGGGTAAACTAGTGAAAACATTCAGGTGACATATGAGGGTGACATGAAATTATGTAACCAGAGATCCCACATAAAGTTGGGGGAAGTTCCCCATTGTGAAGTGGCCCTTAAGACCAAAAGGTAAATAGGTATTTGCTGGACAGAGAACAGAACAGTATTCCAGAGAAAGATTATAGCCTGGGCAAAGCGCTGATGCACAAATGCACATGGGATATTTAGGACTGTGAAAAAAGTTCAGTGAAGCTATAGCATATAAAGGATGGAAGAAAGGCAGGAAATTGGGAATCACGGAAGGTTATTTATCAACTGATCAATACAAATTTATTGAGCTCCTATAATGTGTAAGTCCCTGTGCTATCTCTTATTATAGAGTTAGAGGAATATAAAACAATATTTCAATTTTACCTCCTTGGCCAACGTACAATCCATCATCTGCTGACTCAGTATACTGTAGGCGTACTTGTGAACACTGTTCATTTTCCAAAAGACTTTGATATCCTAGGATAAAGGAGTCAGTTCTCTATAGGAATCAGATCTCTCTGTGCAGTCATAATTTTTAGAAGTAGTATGACTTCATAAAAAAAAAGAAAAAAAAACTTTGAGGCATGTCACCTATCGTGTTTCCCCAACAATAAGACCTAGCCAGACCATCAATTCTAATGCGTCTTTTGGGGCAAAAATTAATAGAAGGCCCGGTCTTATTTTAATATAAGACCTGGTCTATGATATGATATGATATGATATGATATGATATGATATGATACCCAGTCTTAATTTAATTTATATTAATTTATAATAATATATATTTTTATTAATTTTTGCTTTGAACGATGCATTAGAGCTGATAGCCCAGCTAGGTCTTATTTGAGGGGAAACATGGTAAGCATATGATACTATTGCTAACTCTATACCATCTCTTTTTACCCTCATAGTTAGACTGTGGATAATATGTCTTATATATGGAATGCTTTATATAGCTCTCTACAGCATTTTCACATATCTTCTTTCATCTGAGCCAGTCAACTTGAGGAGGCATTATTACAGATGGGGAAACAAATTAACAAGGTTATGTTAGTAAGTGGGAAAAACAGGATCAGAACCATGACCTCTCCCAGTCTCATAGTCTTTCTTTTTTATACAGGTATTTCTCAAAATGTGATCCACAGAACACCTGGATAAAATACCAATTCCAGAGTCTTGCCCCAGAGCTACTGCTTCAAAATCTATTTCTAACAATTGTCAAAATATATTAAAATAAGTACTATTGTCCAAAATCCATACTAGATTATTCAAAATCCATACTAGGTTATACATAATAACCAAACTCTGGAAACTATCCAAATTTCCATCAAGAAGAAATCAATAGTGCTATATTCACACAGTGAAATACCATACAGCAATGAAAATGAAAGATCCACAAGAACACACAATGTTGACAAATCTCATAAACATACATTAAATAAAATAAATTGCTGTACTTCCTCTTAGCTGCAGTTTCATCTTCCATGGTTTCAGTTACCTGTGGTCAACCACAGTCCAAAAATATTAAATGAAAAACTCCAGAAATAAACAATTCATAAGTTTTAAACTGTGCATCATTCTGAATAGCGTGATGATATTTCACACCACCTAGCTTCCTCCCACCCTGGACATAAATCATCCCTTTGTTCAACGTATTCCCACTATATGCTCCCTGCCCATTAGTCACTTAGTAACAGTCTCAGTTATCTGATCAACTGTCATGGTGTGACAGTTGGTATAACCCTTATGTTACTTAATAATGACCCCAAAGCATAAGAGTAGCAATACTGGCAATTCTAACATGCCAAAGAGAAGCTGTAATGTGCTTCTTTTAAGAAAAAGGGTGAACACTCTCAACTTAATAAGGAAAGAAAAAAAAATATGCTGAGGTTGCTAAGATCTATGGCAAGAACAAATTTTCTATCCTTGAAATTGTGAAGAAAGAAAAAGAAACCCGTGCTAGTTTTGCTGTTGTACCTCAAACTGCAAAAGTTATGGTCACAGTGCATGATAAGTGCTTAGTTAAGATGAAAAAGTCATTAAATTTGTGGGTAGAAGAACCCCCCCACAAATGTGTGTGTGTGTGTGTGTGTGTGTGTGTATGTGTGTAGTTCAGTACTATCCAAGGTTTTAAGGGGGACTACTACAGACACAAAATAGTACATACTGTATGATTCCAGATTTTGTAGTAAAAACAGGCAAAACTAGTCCCTGCTATTAGAAGTCAGAATGGGGGTTTCCTTGACAGCCATGGGGCATTTGGAGTAGGGGGTGAACGGAAGGAGCACAAAGAGATCTGAGCATTCTCTGTTTCTTGACCTGGGTGCTGCTCCCATGGCTGGATTCTCTTTGTAGAACTCTACATAGCAGCATATTATACTATGTGAAGTTTTGCGCGTGTATTTATACTTCAATGAAAATAAGCTTTAACTATAATAAATACCATTTCCAAGTTTTAAAACGAAAACTAGAACTCAGTTTAATAGGAAAACTGGGCTTGCCTCCACAGGACAGGCTGACCCCACATGTGCACCAGCTTCACTGCCCCGGAATGTACAGCACATCCATCACCTTCCAGTCCGGATGTGGCTGCCTCTGTTTTTTCCTGAACAAGTTTCATCGGGTCCTAGCAATAGACTCATTATACCTTGTTACATTTATTGGTTTTTCTAGTTATAAAAGCAATGCATGCTCACTGCAAAAAAGAAAAAAAAAATCAGAAACTAAAGCCAAGAATAAAAGCAGAAACCCTATACTACCAGCTCTTCCACCCCAAAATAATCACTACATATAATGTTAGTTTGTTATCTTTCAAATGCTTTTGTCCTGTATATACAAATGTATTTTTGACACAATTAGTTTGGTCTTACCGATCATTTTATACCCTGGTGTTTTCACTCAGTATTATATTGCAGGAATTTTCTGAATCATCACAAATACTTAAAATCATGATTTGGAGGGTTCATTATTTATCAACTGATATTGAGAGCCTACTGAACACCTATAATGTGTAAAACCAAGCACTCTGTATTGTTATGAAGTTAAAGATTTGGTATTGTATTATATCACATCATATTATATTATATTATACCCAGTCTTATAGTGAAATAAGACTGAGTCTTATATTAATTTTTGCTCCAAAAGATGCATTTGAGCTGATTGTCCAGCTAGGTCTTATTTTCGGGGATACATGGTAAGTAAATAGCAAACATTAGTTCCTTTAGAGAGGAAAAGCTTGTGGGGGAATGACTAAAACTAGGAGACAGACATAGAATTGGACATTTCCCAGGCAGGAGAGGTTCTGAGAAGAAAGAACTGACTGGAGGCTGGAACCTTGCTGGTACAAGTGTGGTCTATGGACCAGTACCTCCAGCATCAGTTGAGAGTTTGTTTGAAACGCAGAACTTCAAGCCCTGCTCCAAACCTGAGTCAGAATCTATATTTTAACAATATTCCTGGGTGATATGTATGCCAGTTAAAGTTAGAGAAGCACTAAGTTATGCAGATCCTTGGTAACAGGCCAAAATCAGGAGAAGAGAGGGCCAAGGGGCATTCCATGGGTGGGGAGAGTAGGGAAAAGGAGTTTCAAACGCCAAAATACTGAATTAGCCCTAGCAGGTACTTAAAGCAAAGGACTGTTTGGCGGCACAGTGAGAGATGAAGCTGGAATTATAAACCAGTCATATTATCAATGATCTTGGATTCTAGGCAAATAGGTTTTGCCCTTCTTATTCCTCCTCTGGTCTAATGTTTTTATTACAGTTCTCTCACAAGTTCCCATTTCTAAAATAGCTACAATCCTATAAAAATATGATCCTGAAAATATGAGCATCTGAGCACCTAGAACAGAAACCCTGGGAAGCTGGCTGGAAATACAGATTTCTGGAATTGAAAGTTTGCAGACCACTATTATTATCCAGTGTCTATCATAAGGATATACTTTATGTAGTAGCCACATTAAAATGAAGTTTCTTTAGCATTCCATTCCCTAATTTTAAAACAAGCACTAGGAATTCAATCCATATGCATTCCTTAAAAAGACAGACCATAATCAATTTTCTCTATATACCTAATAACAAGAGCAGTGACTGGGTGGTCAACAAGCATTTGTTGCATGAACGAATGAATGAATGAACAAATGACTAAGCAGAGGATCTCAGAGAAAATCCTGATGTAAACAATGAGGCGTATAAAGCAGAGCTGCATTTTCATACTAAAAGTAATAAGTAATGAAATTAACTGTATTCATTTTCAGAAAGATTAAAATTCACAATTATCTGCAACTAAATTCTCTTGAAAAAACTGACTTCAACTTAATATTCAACCAATAAAAACTTCTTAAAAATTGAATCTTTCCACTATGAAAATATTGTTTTTGTTACAGTAAACTGTAGTTTGTGTTGGAACTTGGGGGCTGCTGGGAAATTATCTGTAAAGCATTGAATGCATCTGAATAAGATTTTAACACTAGGTTTGGAGTCGGGGCTAGGTGTAGGACTATCAAAATTTATCAACATGCCACTATACTTATTGTTCAAGGAAAAAGCAAAGAATTATCGATCTTATCTGGAATTTTCTCAAATAATCATCTCAGAAAATAAGTATGGAGCAAGTGAAAATTCAAAGAATTCATAATGTGTTAGAAAAATTGACAAAATGAGTAAGAAAGTATTTCTTCACATTAGCTATGATGAATGCATAGAACAAGAGGGAATTCAAGCCACCGTGTTGAAACAGCTCACATCAAGTGTTCATAATGGTCAATAAGCAGTGTCAGCACCTCAGGTAAGCAACTGAAACACTGCAGCCTATAGCAGGGAACTCTCCCATAGTCTAAAATAGTCATGATGCTTACCTCTGCAAAGACAGGAAAATCCAACTCCAATTGCTAAAGCAAAGCTGAAAACCGCTCACATTTCTGAAAACTGGAGGTCTTTTCTGTCTGGCTTTACATAAAACTTGATTTAGGCTTCAGACAATGCCACCAAGACTCAGTATCCCTGTCCTGACCCACTATTCTTTTCCATTTGGCTTAACTCTCTGGCTCCATATAGTACCAATATGGCTGCCAGCAGCTCCCGACCACCAAAGCTTCCAAGGTTCAAATTCAGTATAAAAAAGAGGTTTTGCTCCCAGTAACTCCTGAATTCACTTTAATTAAATCATTTTGCCCATCTTGAACGAAGTATTGATTCTAGAGAAGGTAAAATTATGCTGATTGTCTAGAGCTGGGTCATGTGCCCATATCTGGACCAATCCCTGTAGCTGTGAGAATTTAGCACTTTGATAGGTCATGCTCACAGGTTCATCTCTCTGGTATCAGGAGTGGTGCCCCATCTGAAAAACAAGGACTAAAAGCAGGGATGAAAGAATCCCCCAAAGGAAACTTCAGGTTCTGTGGTGTGAGGAAGAGGAAACCGACTCTGGTCAGGCAAAGACAGCAAATATATACTAAAGTGATGTTCAGGTACAGCTTTTGTAGGCCAAATTTGACACTGACAATTACCTGGAGGCATGATGTTTGGCATTCACAGATGGAGGATGAGCCATCCATAGAGAGCAGTTACCCTCCCTGGAAACTACATGGCATCATTCCCTGCTGCTTAAAATCCATGAATGGCTCTGGACAAGTCCAAACCCACCAGTGTGGCTTACAAAGTGTTTGAGGACTTGGCCTATGTTTCTCTCATCATTCTAGTCATTCCTACTCTACAGTCTGCAATATTAAACTTCCTTTTCTTTGAAAGCACCTCAATCTCTCCTACCTCTAGGCCTGTGTAAACACTGTTTCTCTGCCTGTCATACATCTGCCATCCACCACTCCATCTTCTCCAAATCTAACATGCCCCTTTGCTAGGATAACTCTTACCCATCGTTCCCATTCAAAGAAGCTAATGCCTAGGTCCACCTCTAGTATCTTCTCCCACAGTAGCCAACACTTCTTCCGTAGCTCTGATCCCATTTTATAAAAAATATTTAAATTCTCTTGGAGTTAAGAAAGCTCCAGAGAAAAGTATTAGGTAGACGGAAAGATGAAAGTTAAAAAATATATCTATAGTACTATCAAAACACACATCCAAATATTTTTAGCCCCACTAGCATATAGATATATATGTATAACATTTATATATAAAGTATATATTTCATATTATTAGATATTTACTGAAGGTCTACTCTGTGTGTCCGTGGTTTGAGGCACTGAAGATACATCAGGAAAAACAGATGAAAACAATGTGAACACAGACAATAAACATTATACATAAGTAAGTCATCTAACAAGTTAGAATGCAGTAAGTTCTCTGGGAAAAACCCAGTAAGATCAGGTGGTTAAAGAATGCAGGGTTGGAGGAATGCATTATTAACAGAGCAGGCAGAGTAGGTGTCATTGAGCAGGTAACATTGGAGCAAAGATGTGAGGGGGTGGAGGGGGAACCATGCAAATAGCTAGGCAAGGAGTGCCAAGTGCCCCAGGCAGAGAAACAGCCAGCACAAGCGCCCTGAAGTGGGAGCAGGCCTGGCTTAATACATGTTTGCTGAATTGACCTAAACCACAGTCATCTTATTAGCAGGAAGAACAAAAACTTTCACCTAATCGCCAAAAGTGTTTTTTTAACCTATTTTTAATGATAATATGGAAAACCCACAGATATGCTAGAACTTTCTACCACAGTAGACTGACTTTATAATTCCAAGGCTTTTCCAATCAGCCAAAAACTTGAGAAAATAGGAAAAAGACAAAAACATTTCCAGCCAGTGTGTATTGACTTTAAAATGTTCCTTTGCATTCACTTTATTAATCTGAGATTTAATGGGCAGGCCTTAATTACTCAGAGAGACAAATGCCTATGAAAATGTAGGAAAACCATGTACTAGCTATAATGAGTTTCTTTTATTACTGTTTTAATAACTGCAAACTTCAGTGAGTACCAACAATTATATTACTATTAATGCCTATTTTATTCATTAGAAGTTGAGAAACATCTAAGCAGTTAGCCTTGAATATATTTTTTTTTTTTACCCCTGGCAATGATAAGCTTTCTTATTTGCAATCTTCCCATCTTTTTTTCTTCAATAGAATGAAACAGAAAAGAATATAACACATCTAATCACGTGAGCCATGTCTCTAAGACTAACAGATATTGTACTAATGAGGAAACACTCAGGCTCACACTCCCAAACTCGCTTAAGAGTTGGTTACAGAATAAGCCTTTTTCTTTATTCTAAACTTCCTGAAATGGTTCCAATGATTCTGAGGGGGGAAAAATCTCTTATAAAGATTGAAATATGTCAAACAGCAACAACAATAGCTCACATTTATCGATGCTTACTTATTTCATCCAATCTTCACAACATTCCTGATAATGTATGTACCATTGTTATTCCCACAAGACAGACGAATGAGCCCCAGAAGTTTCTCTCTAGTTGATGGGAGCCATGTGATCCCACTCTCTTGGCCTTTATGGATTGGATTTAGGTAAATACGAGATCAAAGCAAGACTGGTCAGATAAACCCTCCAGGGAGAAATGAATTAATCAGTCTGCAGTTAGCTGGAACCTCCTGTAACCTAGAGACAGAGAAACAGAGAAAGGCTGTCTGCTATGAGAACAGAGCAAAGCAGAGATGGGAATGAATGCAGAGAGAGACACTGCTTTGTATATTGATGCCTTTCCGGTACCTGTTTCAGTCTCTCCTGAGGCCTAAGACCTCTGGGCTCAGGATCTGTATATTTTACAATAGATTCCCTGCCATGGCTTAAGCTATCTGGGGAGGATTTCTATGGCTTCTACATAAGCATATTCATTAGGGTTGACTTGAATTCATCTGAGAATTGTTTTGTTTTGGTTTGGTTTTGGTTTTTGTTTTAATTAAAGTTTATTGGAGTAACAATTGTTAGTAAAGTTACATAGATTTCAGGTGTACAATTCTGTATGACATCATCTATAAATCCCATTGTGTGTTCACCACCCAGAGTCAGTTCTCCTTCCATCACCATATATTTGATCCCCTTTACCCTCATCTACCACCCTCCTCCCCCTTTACCCTCTGGTAACCACTAAACTATTGTCTGTGTCTATGAATTTTTGTCGCTCATCTGAGAATTTAATGAATGCCTTAATTTAATTTAATTTAATGCCTTACTCAGAAACCTTAATGTGTCCCACCAATCACCAGTACTGACAGTAGAGAAGTAAGGACCAGACTGGTCAGATGCAGCAACTAAAAAGTGAGCATATTACCAGGGAAATGTTTTCGCAATATCTTTCAAATCCAAATCATTACTCGTCATTCAATCTGCACTTTTTAAAGATGGCATCAGCATAGCACTGTTAAGCAATAATAATCTATTGAAATCTGACACTCAAGACACTGTATTGTTTAACCATCTTTTCCAAATCTAACCACAAAAAAAGTTTTCATTAACTTTTATAAATTTATACTATTTAGCATGTTTTTATTTAGTAAATTTATACTATTTTTTAGTATTTGCCATTCACAACCACTCTCCATTAGTTTTACTCTCATTGCGTGGTATAGTTTTCCTCTGTAGCACCTATCATAATTATAATAAAATAACTATGTACAATTAATTTATGTCTCATCTGTCTCTCCTGCTTGACTGTTAATTCCATGTGGCCATACTAAGAATGTCTAGAGAAAGAGCTGGCATAAAGAGGACTCTCAGGAAATTTTTCATCAATTAACAAATCCTCTTTGTCTCCTTATTTCCATTTACCGAAGCTCAGAGAAGGTAAGACACTTGCCATTGCTCACATACCTAAGATATTAAAAGCGATGTTGAAACACAGTTCTTCTCAGCCCTAAAATGCATGCTCCATCCACTGCGCTTTCACTATCCCCCACGAAATGTGGATGTGTCTTCTTTAATTACATGAAATCCCACTTTCCAATGGCAATAATATTTCAGTAGCCTTTTACGGATATTGAACTTAATATTTTTGGCAATAAAAGCAGCATTATAAAATATTCACATTTTCTCACCTCTAAAGTAAAATTCCATTATGTTATTGCCTAAAGATACAGAGCAAGAAATAGATATGGTACAAACCACCTTTATTGCCCAGGTTATCTTGAAGAATCTTTTAAATCTTCTTTTAATGCAGATATAGTTAAAAAGATATTAAAACTAGTTTCTAAATATGCCTCAAAGCAAGGCTAACAGGTAGAAATGAATGAGGGTATTTTCCATCAAATCCCTGTCTGTCTTCCCTCTCAATATTTGTTAGTTTAGCTTGGGTCTAGAGCCTGATGTGGTATATAAAAGGAAATTAGAAAAATTACAAAGACTACCGTGAAGTTAATGATAGAAATAAAAGAAATGAAGAGCAGAAATTTAAAAATAAGGAAAGCATCCTAAAAGATCTCACTTGCTATGCCAGTGTTCAAAAACGCAACCTACAGAATAGACAGAAATATGATTTGGACTAGTACATTCTGATTTTTAAATTATGTGGTATACCTAATATCTACACATAGATGACATGACATAAAATTTTGGATTTCTTACTTTGATAAGTTCTGAGTCATCTTCAAATGGTATTCATGCTCTCCAATTTGCCCTATTCCCTACCATCCACTCCTCCTTTTTTCCAGACTTCACTCATTTATAAAAATAGCTGGACTGTGTATAATTTGACTTTGGCACCCTCCAGTCTGAATCAACAGCTCTCTTTCCATATGCTCAAAACTCCAGCCGCGTTGGCTAACTTTCAGCTCAATGAACTCATTGAGCTTCTTCAAATCTGTATCAGTCAATGTTTTATAAGAAAACAGAAGCCAATATAATAAATATTTTAAGCAGAAAAGTATTTAATACAAAAAATTAGAAACATAACCTTTTAAAGGGCTAGGGAGCAAAGGTCAGGGAAATTGCTGCCAGCATTTAAGAAATCAGGAAATAGAAAGATCACAAGAAACCACGACACCTCATATCAGCTACCTTCTGTACAAAATGAATGATTCTCAGGAGACACTTGGAATCTGCTGGCACAGCTCTCATTTGTTGTCTGTCCACATTTATGCCCTGTGCAGCCTAACTACCAGAGAACATGGTTTCTCTTTCTCTTCTGTACTTCCAGTCTCACAAAGTACCTCTCATTGTTGAAATCTAAGTGGGAATCCTTATGGCATGCAAACCTGAAAAAAGAAGTTTCAGGTTTGGTTCTTTGCTCAAGAGAACACCAAGAATACCAGGAATAAACCTGAGTATTAAAAAACAAACTCCAGTATATTATCACCAAACCTTTGCAAATACTCTTGCTTTTGCTTAGAATGCATTCCCCACTCCATCCCCAAATCAGGATAACTTTGGAAGAGAGAATTTCAGTAATGGCTGAGGAAGAACCACCAAAACACCACACCTCAATAAAAGCAATAAGAGCACTGAGGGAAATTATCAAAAACAATGTTTTCAGAACTCCAGATATTAACCATAGGCTTATAAAAATCTGAGGTAAATTTATCGCAAAAAGAGTAGCTGATATCAGTTTAAAAAATAATGTGAATTTTGAGGTGACTTAATTTGCCCTATTCCCACACCCCACTGTAGAGCTCTACAGCAGCACTGAAAATCAACAGCCTTACAATTATGGTAGCCATGAAAACCAGTGACCTAGCAGCCACTAGAGAAGACAAAACAGGTTTGAGGCTTCCTTTTAAAACCTCCTTCCCAAAGAACTGTCATTATTTGTCTGTATTTGATCTAACTCAGAGCTTGCTCAGTACAAACAGTCTTTTCTCTAGGATATTTATCAAAAAACAATCAATGGCAATTATTTAACACTGCATGTGCTTGGTGTGGTAATGATAGTCAGGAAAAACAAAAAACACCAAAGAGTTTTAAAGAAAAAACTGGGAAATAGGGTGTCCATCAGAGGCTTTGAAAAGCTTCATTATATCCCTGAGAATCTAAAAGGCTACATGCATGTACAAGGCTCTGCAAATACCCCGGAAAAGCAGGAGAAGGCCTAATCTCTCTCTCTCTCTCTCTCTCTCTCTCTCTCTCTCTCTCTCTCTCTCCCCCCAACCCCCATCTTTCTCATTCCCCCTCCCTCTCTTCAATTTAATACAAACTTCACATGAATATTTTAGTAAAGTTACTAAATAAACAAAGAGTATCAACAACAAACTGTAGGGAGAGAATCTGATTTCCAGAGTTGCCACATTACATTGAGATGTCCAGTTTTCAACCAAATTTACAACACATGCAAAATAACAGGAAACTATAGCCCATACATGGAATGGGGTTGGGAGCAGCCCACAACTGCCTCTGACTTGCTAGATAAAGACTTTACATCAGCTATTTTAAATATTTTCAAAAAACTGAAGAATTAAAGCAGAGAATAACAATTTTAAAAGATAGAGGGTTTTTTTTAAAGAACCAAATAAAACCCTGGAATTAGAAAGTGCAATAAAAGGGGCTCAAAAGAAAATTTAAGCTGACAGAATAAAGAATAAAATGTAAAGCAGAATCTCAATAATCTTCCAGTAACTGACTCTAAGCACCTGGAGATCTGCAATTTACACAATAAAGAATTCAAATTAGCTGTTTTAAGGAAGCTTAATTAATTTCCATAAAATAGAAAGGCAATTCAATAAAATGAGGAAAGCAATACTGAACAAAATAGGAAGTTTTAAAAAAAGATTAAAATCATTTTAAAAAAACATTCTGGAGCTGAAGAATACAAAAGTGCACTACAGAGCATCAACAGCTGAATAGCTCAATCAGAAGAAAGAATCTATAAAGAAAGAACTTTTGAAATTATCCATTCATAAAAAGAATAAAGAAAAAAGAATGAAAGAGTGAGAAATGCTTATGTGAACTATGGGATATTGTCAAGAAAAGCAATCTGCAAATTACTGGAGTACCAAAAAGAGAAAAAAAGGGGAGAGAAAGCTTAAAGAAAAAGAAAACTTCCCAAATCTGGAAAGAAACTTAAACACCCAAGTTTATGAAGTTCATAGGTCCCCAAACAAATTCAACTCAAAAGAGGTGTTAATATCTAATTATTATGTCGTTTTGTACACCTGAAACTAGTTTTAAAAATTGAAAAAAGGAAAATACAATAGCCAAAATAAAGAAATGTTCTGACTACAAAAGGGGTCTTTAAACCTAAAGACAGATTAATAGAATTTATCCAAAATGAACAACAGAGAAAAAAAATTAGGGGGAAAAAATGAACAGAGCATCTGAAACTTGTGGGACAATACTAAAAGGCCTAACATTCAGGTCATCAGAGTCCCAAAAGGAGAGGAGAAAGAATATAAAAAATGTTGAAAAATAATGGCTGAAAACTCTCCAAATTTGGCAAAAACTAATAAAAAGTCCAAATATACAACTTCAAGAAGCTAAACATATTCCGAAAACAATAAACTCAAAGAAATCCACACCCAGACACATCACAATCAAACTGGTGAAAACTAAAGGTAAAGAAATATGCCTTAAAGAAGCCAGGAAAACATGGCATACTATATGTAGGGAAATAATAATAGCAATTCAAATGACTGCAGATTTTACATCAGAAACCATAGAACCTAGAAGACCATGGAAGAATGTTTTTAAACTGTTGAAAGAACTGTCGACACAGAATTTCAGATACAGCAAAAATATTATTTAGGAATGAGTTGAAATAAAGACATTTTTAAAGGAAGAAAAACTAAGATAATTAATTGCCAGAACTAAAATAAGTGCTAGAGGAATGTCTTCAGAAAGAAGGTAAACAATACAAAAAGGAAACTTGGAAAATCAGGAATAAAAGAAGAACAATAGAAATTGTAAATATCTGGGTAAATATAATAGACTATTCTCCTCTTAGATTCTTTAAAACATGTTTGATGTTAAAGTAATATCTATAGCAGTGTCTGATGGGGTTTCTAATGTGTGTATATGTAAAACATAAGACAAGTAGAATGTCTTGTCTAAAGGGAGAAGGTATGGTAAAAGTTTCTGTATTTTACTTGAAGTTAAAATACTGATTCTGAGTAGACTGTGAAAAGCTAATTATGCATAACATAAACCCTACAGTGACCACCAAAAAAAAAAAAATCTATACAAAGACATATATAGATAAATTAAATAAATAAATTGAAATGGAGTAGGAAAAATTTTTTCAAATAGTCCAAAAGATGGCATCTTTAGGCCAATACCACACTATTTTAATTATCATAGCTCTAGAATAAATCCTGAAATGAGGTAGGGTTGGTCTTTCAACTTTATTCTTTTCCAAAGTTGTTTTGACCATTGTGGGTCCTTTTCATTTCCCTATGAATTTTAGAGTCTGCTTGTCAATTTCCACCAAAAAAAAAGTCTCCTGGAATTGTGACTGAAATTGCACTGAATCTTTAGACCAACATTAGGAGAACTGACATGTTAACAATATAAGTTTTCCAACCCGTGAACAAAGTATAGCTCTCCATTTGCTTTATTTAGGTATTCTTTAATTTCTCAAGAATATTTTCTAGTGCCAATATATGGGTTTTTTTCATATCTTTTCAGATACCATATTTTAATGCTATTTTAAATGCTATTTGTTCTTAATTTCAGTATCTGATTTTTCAATCCTAGTATGTATGAATATAATTGATGTTTGCATGTTGAATTTGAATTCTGCAACCTTGCTAAATTCAAAAGTTCTAGTAGCTGTTTTATAGATTTCATCAGGTTTTCTCCATAGGGGATCATTTCTTCTGTGAATAAAGTCACTTTTTCTTCTTCCCCCTCCTTCCAAAAAAAGATATTCTCCAAGACACATTATAATAAAACTATCAAAAATCAAAGACAAAGAATCTTAAAAGCAGTGAGAAAAAAGTTTTTCACTTACAAGGGAACTCCCATAAGGTTAGAAGCAGATTTCTCAGCAGAAATAATACAGACCAAGAGAGAGTTGGATGATATATTCAAAATGCTGAAAGAGTAAACCTGCCGACCAAGAATATTTTACCTGGCAAAATCATCCCTCAGAAATAAAGGAGAGATAAACATATTCCCAGATAAAAGCTATGGAAGTTAATTACAACACACATAAAGTATATAGTCAAATTCAGAACACTTTACACTGTAATATGATGGTATTGTGTTAAAAACTCATCTCTAGCAAAATACTTAAACACAAAAGTATTAAAAATATCTATAGCTACATTAATTTGTTAATGAATACCCAATATAAAAAGAGGTAAATTATGACATCAAAACATAAAATGGCAGAGAGTAAAAGGGTAGAGTTTTTATATGCCAAGCTGTTCTTAACATAAAATACACTGTTATATCTATATTTTATGTATGCCTCATACTAACCACAAAAAAAATCTACAGTCGATACACAAAACATAAATTGAAGGAAATAATTTGGATATTGCAAATAAACAAGGAAAACAGCAAGAGTAGAAGAAAGAAACTACGAAGCAGGCAGAAGACAATAAGATGGCATTAATAACTTCTTATCTATCAACAATTACTCTAAATGTATATGGATTAAATTCTACAATCAAAAGGCACGGAAAGCCTGGATTAAAAAGAAAAAAAAAGACCCAACTATATGCTGCCTACAAAAGACTTATGTCACCTTTAAGTATACACATAGAATCAAAGTGAAGGAATGGAAAAAAATATCACATGCAAGTGAAAACCAAAAATATCAGGGGTCACTATATATCAGACAAAATACACTTTATCTCAAAAGCTGTAACAAAAGACAAAGGAGACCATTACATAATGACAAAGGGGTCAATTTATTAAAGGATATAACAATTATAAATATGTATGTACCCAACATAGGAGCACCTAAATATATTAACTCTAATGAATCTTAAGGGATAAATAGACAACAATACAATAACAGAAGAGGCAAGCCTTCAATACCCCACTTACAACAATGGATAGATGATCCAGACAGAAAATCACTACAGATACTAGACTTGAATTACACTTTAGACATAACACATACAGACAGTTCCATACAAAAGCAGCATATTATAAATTCTTCTCCAGCACACATGGAGCATTCTGCAGGATAGATCACATGTTAGCTCACAATACAAGTATTCACAAATTTAAGGAATTTGAAATCATCAGAAGTATTTTTCCAATTACAATGGTATGAAGCTAGAAACCAGTAACAGGAAGAAAACTGAAAAATTCACAAATACGTGGAAATTGAACAACATACTTCTTAACAACCAATAGGTAAAAAAAGATATCAGAAGGAAAATCAAAAATATCTTGAATCAAATGAAAATGGAAACACAACAATCTAAAACTTATGAGATGCAGCAAAAGTAGTTCTTAGAGGGAACTTTATAGTTATAAATGCCTAGATCAAGAAAACATACAATGGAATATGATTCAGCCCTAAGAAAAAAGTGACTAAAAAATAATCAATTTAATAATAAAATAGCCTAGGTCAGTTCTGCACTTCTTTTTATGGACCGGGAGGGAAAAGGTTAGTAGGTAAATCCCAGGGAGGTGTTTGGTTTGAGTGTAAAATGAGAAAATAATATGACCATATGAACAGAAGTGACCAGACCCAAAATATGCCAAAACTTAATCCAAGCTGAAAAGAAATTGCATAAACAGTTTAATAGTTTTCAGAGTTACAAAATTCATGAAACTTTAAGCCCATTCACATAAGCCAAAACCTGGCAAAATGGCTAGGAAACCAGTTTTAAGAGTCATTGCCAGTGAATGTTTTTTCAGGCTGGAAGTTTTTAAAATATGTGATTATGAAAATTTAGCTCACCAAATTTCATTATTGCTGGGTAGAAAAATAACATTATTAATCATATGGTAGTCTGACATTAACTATATGACATTTTCATAACTCAAGTAACTTTTACCTGCTTTCTTTTTCCACTTTCCACCTTGCTATATACTTTGCTGCAGAAAGTCTACATCTGTTCTTTTGACTTCTAGTTAATCATATTAGGAGAGATCTGTTAAGATACTTCTACACTTGGAATCATTTACAGTCCTAATGAGCAGGAACTTTAGTGTATCATATGTTAAGGTATGACCCAGGGAATTAAGTGTTAAAGCAAAAGTATATGAATCTCTCTATACACTTTGGCATATAAAATCCAGGAATTCCAGAGTTCACAGTGTACACCATGGGATGCTAAGGAATCTGTCATAAAACCTTTGCAAAACAAAGACCAAAATTGTGTGGACAACCCCGCAATCCCTCTCCTGGGTATCTACCAAAAAAATCTGAAATCATTTATGCATAAAGACACGTGTGCTCCAATGTTCATTGCAGCTTTGTTTACGGCGGCCAAGACATGGAAACAACCAAAACGTCCTTCGATAGATGAATGGATAAAGAAGTTGTGGTATATATACACAATGGAATACTATTCGGCGTTAAGGAAAGATGATATAGGAACATTTGTGACAACATGGATGGATCTTGAGAGTATAATGCTAAGCGAAATAAGTCAGACAGAAAAAAGCAGAGAACCCTATGATTTCACTCATATGTGGTATATAAACCAAAAACAACAAAAGAATAAGACAAACAAATGAGAAACAAAAACTCATAGACACAGGCAATAATTTAGTGGTTACCAGAGGGTAAGGGGGGTGGGGGGAGGGAGATGAGGGTAAGGGGGATCAAATATATGGTGATGGAAGGAGAACTGACTCTGGGTGGTGAACACACAATGGGATTTATACATGATGTAATACAGAATTGTACACCTGAAATTATGTAATTTCATTAACAATTGTCACCCCAATAATTTTTTAAATAAATAAATAAAAATGAAAAAAAAAGAAAAAAGAAAAAAAAAAAACTGTGTGGACAAGGTCCAGAAAACTTCCCTCCTATCCCTTTTGTTTTTGTGAATTGTTGTGGTGGAGGGGCCAGCTATTGGAGAGAAAACTAGGAAAGGCCTCTTCGAAAATTCTTGTGGATGTTTCTCTTTCTGAATCAGGAATGGACCCCAGGATTCGTTCCTTGATTCCTATAGAAATTGGGATGTCCTACAGCCAATATATTCTTCTGAGATCCTGCCTCATAGGGTCTGTCATATTTTAAGTTACTCCAGAGCCCAGAATTTGCCTCAAGTCATCACTGCTATGGGAATGGTCCGAGTATGAAGACCTAGTTTATCTGATGCCATAATTATCTTGCTAACGGTCTCAGTGGTATCATGAGCTGGAAGGATAATACTTGCTATTCAAGAGAATTTTACTTCAAATTCACAGAATTTTACTGATACAACAGAATCATTTCTTGATCTATCTTTAGTCTTCTGGGTCTTGATACCCCAGGAATTGTTAAAGCTTTTATACTTTGTCTCAAATTACTTGTTTCTGAAATATGAGGGGGGAAAAAATATCCCAGCCACCCTACACCTAGCTCAGGATCATATAGCTTTGGATGCCTGTTTTCCCTAAGGATTTCTGCACATCACTGGAGGCATTTTTGTCAGCTCAGCTCACACATGCGCAAAAAAAAAGAAAATTACATCAGGGAGAGAGAAAAGGAAATCATTTACTTCTATTGTACTTTGAAGTGTTGTAATTACATTTACTTTGAATTTATTGATCAAAGAAAGTCAAAGATAATATAAGCCACAAACTCATTGTATATAAATCAGAGCCACATAATCTCTAATAAGGCATAAAAACCTATTTAACAGTTCAATTTTTTTCTAGCATATCCTGAGCATTTGTTTTAAATACAGCAGTGTGCTACCTGCTGGGGGCACATGACACTTAAATCATCGTATCTCTTCATTCCAGTGGCTTCCAATTGGCATGGGCAGAGGTGGGTACAGGGGTTTACATGACTAAGTTTATCTGAATTTAAGTATAACATATGTGATGTGCTGATATACTTGAAGCTCCCATGAAATCAGTCCAAAAACATTTCATGTGATCTGATTGAAAGTCCATTTGCATGAAAGTTGGGGTTTTCCATTTTAGACAAAACAAACATTACCAAAACCCCAACTAGAGATGCTAGTAGTGGACGTGGACTTGACTTTGGAAGTAAAAAGCCTGCTTCTTCTTCAGTGTTTACCATCTCAGGAAATGGCACACATCCCTTGGTGGTCCAAGCTCCAAAAACAAGAATCATCCTTGTTTCCCTTTTTATCTTCAACTCTCACATCCAATCCTTCGGCGAGCCCTCAGCTCTCCCTCCAAAATATATCCCAAAACAATTCTCTCTCCTTATCTCACCAATTACAACCAGTGTGAGCTACCCTCATCTTATACCACAATTACTACAATAGCTTCCTTACTGGTCTCAGGCTTCCATCCTTTCCCCCCATATTCTCAACAAAGTAGTCAAAGCAACCTTTTAAAATTGACTTGGCTACCTGTTTTTATAAACAAAGTTTTAAGAACACACTCATTTGTTTAAGGATTATCTATGGCGTTTTCATGATTATCAGTGGCAGGTTGAATCGATACAATAGAGAGTATGGCCTACAAAGTCTAATACACTTATTATCCAGCTCTTAACAGAGTTTTGAAATAAATCAGGTCAGGCCATGCCTCCTTCCCAAAAAAGCTCAATAGTTCTTCTTTACACGTGGAAAAAAAATCAGATTTCTTACTTCAGTCTCCAAGATTCAAAAAACTCGTAACATGAAGTTATCAAAGGGTAGTAAGTCATACTGGTTCATCTATTTTGGTCTCTTTTCTATGTGAAAGGCACCACATTCAAACAGTGAGAAATGTACATCTAAAAACTCATTAAGCTATTAGGGGAATTACTTAGATGAGGTGGACGTACCACAGGCATCAGAATCATACAGACTAGGATTTAATTCCTGATTTCAACACTTACTTGCTGGATTCTGTTCTTCACATGCCAAACAGGAAGAATACTATTTCTCTCAGAGAGGGTGAGGTGGGATTAAATGAGATTGTTTATGTAAACACACTGACACACTGATTTTAGAAACTGATCATGATCTTTCCCAGACCAAATGGAACACCCTTAACTTTTCAACTTGTCCACCCACAAGTCCTGGATATTGGAAGTCCATGTGCTGCGAAAATAAAAATATGTAAAAATAAGCTGTATTAAATTTTTTTAATGTCTCAAATGTAAATTTCAAATTTTTTTTTCTTTAACTGAACTATTTTCTTTCCCTGGAATTTACATCCTTTATGGAAATCAAATATAAGCTTCTCTTTGCCAACCAGCCAAGATGTAGTTATATGCTAATATTTGCAATTCTGGAATTGTTTTTTATAAAAGAAAGGTAGGCAGGCACAGTAATGAAGCCAACAGAGGCTTTACTGTTTCTTTACTATTATTTCGGATCCCAGTAAATGGTTTGATAATGCCTATGCTACCATATGATGCATGGAAACAGGATTATTTTTGCAATACCCCATATATAAACGCATATTAGTTTGGCTCATCCTGAGCCATTAGTCAAGAAATAGAGGCTGGAAAGAAACACTTCAAGTTTGTGAACTTGCTTCTGGTTCAGGTTATTTTAAGACAGGATTCCAGAAACACTGGTCAGCCATCTCTGGCTTACCCCATAGAGTCTCACAGTGCCATCACCTCATAAGAAGCAGACCTTGAGACAGTGTTTGAGTGTAAGTAATTCAGTTGGGACAGAATCCCAGAAAATACCAGTGGGAAAGTGGAGAATGAGATAGGGAAATAAAAACAGTCAATAAAGGCCAAGTTACTATTGGGGGTTACTAGAGCTTAATACCATGGGGAACTCAGAGCCAGAGTACCCCCTGAGGGTTGAAGGAGGCAGGGTATTTATAAACTAACTCCAATAACTCACTGGATGATGGCTGTTCATAGGGGACATTAATTCTCTGACACTGTGGGCAAAGTGTGCACAATGGAAAGGCCCAAAGGGCTGTAAGAGGGACCTGGACAGCATCTGCCACATAGGCAACGTGAATCATCAGCCTGGTTGGGTACATGCGACTCCTACTCCAATTTAATGCTGAGGCCAAGGTTCAGAAAGGAGATGAGGACAATGTTAGAACTAAGAATATTGATTCACTAATCAAATATTGACAGTCTACTATAAGACAGAGGACATAGTAATGAACAAAACACTTACAGTCCTTGCTTCTCTTTCCTGCCCCACGCTCTTCTGTACACCCAATCTCAGCAACCCACATGCCTTCAAAGACCCATGTATCCTCACAAGTTCTGGCTGATGACTTTCACCTTGAAAGATCCCTTTCCTTCTAGCCCAACTCATCACTCAGCAAACTGTATCCCTGTACAATTTTTTTATAGTTCTCTACTATATCATGTTAAGGTAGATTACAATCAGTTCTTTCATGTCTGTCTACCCCACCAGACTCTGGGATTCATGGGGGCATAGAAACCATAAGCACCCAGCATACAGTAGATGCTTAATAAATAATGAATTGACTTGAACAAAAGGAAAGAACAAGAAGAAGAACAAATTAAATCAGAATGAAGGCATTTTAAACAAAAGAGTAGAGCATATTTATAAACATGGAAATATGTTCAAAAATATATTAAATATACATATACACAGAAAAGGTCTGGACAGATAATATACAACCACATCTTAACAATGAACTTTGATCTATACTTTCTAACTTTACTTCCATGAAGGCATATTACCTACATAATTTAAAATTTATATAGATCTTTGAGAACAATGCAAGGCTCACTGATGGAAAGTCAGGGGCAGGCCACTTATAGCCAGCCGATTTCAAGAAGACCAGTGAATAATCACGCAGGCAGGATCGAGGCACGAGATGACTTTGAAATTGAGGCAGCTCTTGCCTCTGAAGGGAACCTTCATCCATGACCTAGTTCTCAGAGTGGGGCCATGTGGGGGCTGGCACATTAGGTCAGGGGTGCAATGAGGGATCCAGGCCACAGGGGGTGGGGAAAGGGTGGGATTGGAGAGGAGGATGCAAATCCTCACTGCTTCCTGAGCCCCGGTTTCCTGGACTTCTCATCCCTCTTGTAAGCAGCCCCAGCTTTGCACACTGAGTTATTGATTGCCTGCAGAGCATTCAACAAGGCATAAAAGGCAAAATAATCCAACCTCTAATGACCTCTCTCTCTACCTCTTATAATACTACAACATCCAATTCGAAAGCTTAGGAAGTGGAAATACCGATGGGAATATCAAACATCAAGGAGGGGAACATTTTACTCCAGAAGTCATTATTTCAATGAACATGCCAACTTGGACCGGTTGACGGTAGCTGCTAGAAGTGCTATTTGAGCACTCAGAGGCCACATTCAGGCTCAACTATAGAAAAATTTGTGGTTGATTCGTAATGTCTGCCATGGCAATGGCTGTGGAAGAGGTGGCCCAATGTGCCATTCTCTCCTTAAAACAGTAGTAGTGACAGGATAATCCAGCATTTATGACAGAAACCGTACATGGAAGGAAGGTGACATGGCACCAAAGAGAAGTTTTCTAATTGTATAATGTAAGGAAGCTGATACTTTGAAAGATGAAATGACTTTCTCAAAGTAACTGAAATGGTAAGTGATGGAATATGGATTCAAACTCAAATCTAACTCCAAAAGGCATGCTGTTGACCACTATGCTATAGTGTCCTCCTTGGTGACTGCCCCTTTTCCATTAGTCCCCAATGCCACCTCCCCTTCCCCTCACTCAGTTCTGATGGCTCTTCTAAAATCGCCTCGAGACAGTACTTCTGATTTCAATAGCTAGTGCTGTTGTCTCGGACAGAAAGACACAATGTACCAAGTCAATCTGCTCTCTCAGGTCCAAAGTTTGTCATTTCCTGAACCTTTACCACTGAACCTCTTTTACCTGTCATTTGGCGCCAGCCCTTCCTTTCAACTGGCTTGATTTATTCAAATGTGGAAGAATGACTCACAAGTTACACGAAGACAAACCCAGCTGTGTACCAGAGATAATTATTTCAGGGTAATTAAAATGAGCTATGGGCTGCCAAATTAAACACCAAAACATGATTCTGCACTTTCTCTTTTATCTGCCTAATCCATTCTCTGTCTGTCAAAAAACAGCTTGCTAGGGTAGGGACTCCCCAGCTCCAATACATTAATCATTGCGGTTCACCAGCCTTATTAAAGGATCATCTCTGTATGGGAGACTTTCTACAGCTCAAGAGAAAAAACTCTGGTTTGAAGTCAGAAGGCTTCAAGGTGAACACTTATGCCACTTGCTGTTGACGAGCTCCCCAAAAAGTTGCCCCACACACGTAGAACCAACCCCAATGTCACAGGAGCAGTGAGGAAAGAGGAAGAAAGCAGCACAGATGGAGGGAAGAGCGGAGATGGGCCTCAGTACAGCGGCCCCTCCTCCCTAATCCCTCGCATTCGCTCTGTACCTCCTATACAACTACCTAAAGTTCCTTTCTAACTTAGGTCAGGTCCCCTCCGGCAGAGACTCAGGTGAAGATTCTTGTGCATGTGCTTTACTGAAAGAGCGCTCTCAGGAGAAATCTACAGGGGTGTGAGGGAGGTGGGATAGGGCAGGAGATAAAGCTGGGTAAACATGGGTTTTCAGGGAAGATATCAGTGTGATCTCACCAGGAGCTCAGAAACATAAATTGTATCACAGAGTTAGAACTACCCAGGTCTATTATACACCTTCATCAGGCCATCCCTGTCGGGGGTGCATTTCCTGGTCTGGGGGTCCCATCAGCCAAGGATAACCTCAGGAAAGTGCAGGTATGAGCACTTAGCAGTCAACATCCAAGCCGCTGGGAGAGGGGTGTCCTAGGGAGGTAACGGGGACTTGGGTAGGGTGCTAATAACACCTGCTAACCTCTAACACTGGTTTATGGTGTTTTGACACAAAACGTTCAACCTACAAGTGATCTCAAGTTGGGAGCCCTGAACCTAACATCTGTGGTTTCCAAAATATCCATGTTTCACTCCAGGGATTGTGTGATCCCACTGAAATTGTTTGCAAAATGTGTATATATGAAATTGATAGAGAACAAAGAACACAGCCTCACCAGATTCTCCATAGAGTATATGACTCTCTTGGGTTCAGAAGTTCACCTCTGACTTTTCCAGAGCAAAGAGCAACTCTAATTCAGCCCCTTCCTTGAAGCCTTCCCTGACTAATCCTGGTAAAAGTGAATCTCTCCCTTTTTATCTGGTGCATACCTCAGAGGCAGAGCTGGGGCATGGGAAGGGGACAAGATGTTACCTTACATCTTCCAAAGGTAGTAACTTTGTTAATAACCGAAGACGGTGATGACGATAGTTAAAGCTAAAATTTATCGAGCACTTACTATGTGCCAGTCATTGTTCTAAACTTTTGTGTATGTTGCCTCATTTAGTTTTCAAAACTGTCCTTTGAAGTCGGAATTATCATCTTGTTTCTCACATAAGAAAACTGGAACACTGAGAAATTAAGCAACTTGCCCAACTTCCAATAATTAAGCAGTCTGACTCCAGAGCTTGCAAGGATGTTGGAGAAAGTAACATGAAATATGTGGCTGAAGCGTCAGGATTCAGACCATGAAGCAGAAGAGAACACACACGAGGGGTAGTGGCTTTTTAATGCTCTTCTCTCCCTATTACCAATGGCACAGCCCATGCCCCACCCAAGACATAGTAAGTGCTCAAGAAACATTGGGTATCTTTGTGAATAAATTAAATGGTTAAGAGATAAAGTGAGTGTAAAAGTGCCTAGCTCAGTTCCTAGACTTATGTAATGAAATGGTAATTTCCTTTCTATCAAAAGAATGTTGTTTTTATCCCCCTCCTCTCCCTATATCCCATAGTATCTCAGAAAGTAATGCTACACACAAATGTTACTGGATTGAATTGAATAGGTGCCACAAAGGGGAAGATTAAAAAAGGAAAATGAAAGAATAGGGAAGTAATAAGGCAGGAAAGAAGAAACACAAGAAAGAAAGAAAAAGAAGACAGAGGGGAATGAAGAAGGCAAAATTCTATTTTTAGAGGTACACCCAGCACATCCAGGCAGCGAGATGTCTCTGACACGTCTGCAATGTTACTTGAAAGAACCCAACGGAACTTATATGTATAATTGGACTTTCCCATGCAACTCCAGCTCTGACAGGGAAAATGCTCGCCTGGATTGGAAAGACATTGAATGAGAATGCATATTCCTCTTGCCTTTCTTTAAGCCATCCCCCAAAACCCTGCTTCTCCATAAAAGACTTTCTCCACAGCAGATTTTTCTCACCCTTCTTTATTCATCTTTTAACACCACAGCACCACCTACTGTCTCTGGATTCAGATAGGTGCGGTATGCCTCAGCTTGGACCTAACGGAGATTCTAACATCACTAGCAAGCATGCTGAAAGGGACCATTCATCAGTCCTGTGACAAGCCTGGCTAAGGCGAAATTGCCACTCAGCATTTCAAATTGCAGGCTCTCTACTCTCCCCTATCCAATGCTAAGCTCTACCTCCACTAGAAAGCATTTTCTCACAAGAGCAAATGGGTAATTCAAAGAGAAGGAAAGTCTCCCAGGAAATTAGACATGGTGCTGGACCAGCTGTGGAGTTCCTTATACTTTTACGAGGATGATTTATGGCTAAAAGGGGGGAAAAATGCTCAATAGAGCTAATTACTCTGAGAGGTGACCCAGTAGGCTGACGTGCCCCCTCTGTTTAGGACCACACAGACAAAGACTGCTACCATTGAAAGTCTGCATTTGGCTTAAAGACCTAAAATCATATCAATCATGACAAAATGAATTATCTGGATGCATGGCGCTTGCTGAGCAGGAAAAGTAAATCTCTCTTTAGTTACCTCAGCCAGGTTTATTCTCTTCACAGGCAGATGCCCACTTGCACATCCAAAGCATGTGTCCAGCACCACATCCGTCAGGACCCGCATGCCAGCCATGGAAGTAGCAGTCATGTCTATTATTCTCCCATTTCTCTCAGCCCAATCCCACTTTCTCCACTCTTCTAGGCGATGCTGGCCTGGGAGCCTGGGAACTGTTTGCCAGGTCCCCTTGTTAACCAACTCCCAATTAGGTTCTGCCGTGGAGAGATTCGGGGCAGAGGCTCGGCTCCTGATGGCCTTATTTCAGGAGCATCAGATAGCTTCTACGTCTTTCAGGATTCAGGGCATCAGCCCACAGAGTACCCATTCTGCCCCTCTCTCCTCCCCCAGTGGCAGAGTATTACCATGTTTCCCCGAAAATAAGACCTAACCGGAAAATAAGCCCTAACATGATTTTTCAGGATGACATCCCCTGAACATAAGCCCTAATGCATCTTTTGGAGCAAAAATTAATATAAGACCTGGTCTTATTTTGGAAGAAACACGGTAGACACATGGCAAGCCCTGAATCTGAGCACCCATCCCTGCAGAACCCCCTTCCCCTTGATTTTCTAGCTTTTGGTGACATCACTTTTTCCCTAGGGTGCTGGCTGCTTCCTCCAGTTACTACTCTACTACTTCAGTGTCCCCTTTTCCTCTCTTTCAGCCTTCAAATACCATGTAACCAATTCCGTTGTATCCCCTCTGAGATACCTGAGGTGGTTTTGGTTTCCTGACTGATACAGTAAATGCTGTGTACTGACAGCCAAGCGAATGAAACGGGGAAATGGTTATTAAGAGAACAAGAACTAGTTTATGAATCCTGCCCACTTTTTCAATATGGTTTCAACATTAGTTAAAAACAGCCACCTGGGAGTCAGATAAACTTGGATTTACATCCTGGCTCTGCCACTTACTATTTGTAGAGTCTTACAGAAGGTATGTAAACAGTCTGGCCTCAGTTTTCTCATCTGTAGGATGGGCACTTGTGATACCTAACCCACAGAACTTGTAGAAGAATCAGATGGTGTATGATTCATGCACAAAGTGCTATGTGCAGAGTCTTGCACATAATTAGCCTTCAATAAAGATTATCCATGATTGTTTTTATTATTTTTTTATCACCATCATCATCAAGTTTCCTAATGAGGAATATTTAGGAAAGAGAATTCCAAGTTCTGGGTTGATTCAGCAAAATTACCACCCAAACACTGTATGAATCCCTGAACTGAGAGCCGAGAGATGAAATTCCAATCAAGAGAAGTTTCAGCCAGGAGATCTACAATGGATGAATCAACAACATTACCAGTAATAATAGCTACACATAGTTGCTGCCCAATATAAACTAGATGCATCACATAAATTGACTCATTTAATTTGGACAACTACCATATAAAGTGAGTATTACTGTCGCCATTATACAGATAAGGAAGCTAAGAAGTTAGAAAAAAAGAAAGAAAAAGCTTGTCCCACATCACACCAGTAAACAGCGAGGCCGAGCCTGGGCCTTGGTCTAGCTGAGTGGTTCCCAAACCCATGCTGTTCACCATTAAGCTGTCTAGTAGGACTGATATGGTCACAAGCTAAGAGACATCGGAGAATGAAGTAAGAAGGTATGGAGGCACTACTCAGGAAACAAAGATAGCAAAAACAGACCATACTCAACAAATTTCCTTTTTTGTACATCTCAGACAGAGGTGGTGGTATGAAGGCATTATATGAGGCCAGGTAGCAGTAATGTCTCAAGAAATATCAAAAACCTTAGATATTATAGACTCGAAAGGCCTTGACCCCCCTAGAGTCTTCTCAGGCTCTTAAACTTTGAAGAAATCTAATATAAGGAAGCCCATTAGGAAAGTTGGCTCCCATGAAGCTCTTTCAACTGGACACTCCATAGCCACTTCCACACAGGCCCCAATCACCAACCCAGGCATGAAAAGCAGGTGCTAAGTCCTCAACACAGAGAAAATTGCGGCCTTGTGCCATCTGCATGAGAAAGCATGTAGTAATGAGCCCATACCAATTGTTGGGCTAAGAGCATGCATATTAGAAATTCGCTCTTAGTCTACACTAAAGAAAATAATTGATCATTGCTAATAAAATAAGTAAGCACTTCCATATCATAATTGACTCAGCCACGGCTCAGTTCAGCGGGGCTTATCAGCAGCTTTGTAATGAGAATGAAAAGTCAGAGAGGCCTCTAGAACAATAGAGCAGCTGAGGAAAGATCCCACAGAACTTGGGCTGTGCCAGAAATCCTGGCACGGCAAAATAGAGTTCACAAGACAGGCTAAGAACAACTTGGTTGTTTGCCTACATTTGCTGGGAGGGACAGTTTGCAAAATGCTCGCTGTGAAATCACTGTGAAAGAAGCCTCCCACCCACAATCTCCTTTTACACACCCACCAGCTTAGTGGAAAGGACTTTGAAGCTCTAGAGGAAGACAGAACAACTAGAGAGAAGCAGCCCAGCCTCTGAACGCAAGAACAAGAGATGGCCCCCCACCAGGAACACCAGAGAAGGACTTTTATGATACAGCAGCTAACATAACTAACCTAATATGTCAGGTATCCCAGATAAAGAAATTCCCAACCCTTAATCCTTCTCCTCAGCAACCTTTCTGAAAGTCACAAAAGGAACACAAGAAAAACAGCAGGGTGGGTCTGGGAGACTCCTTCCAAACGCTCCCCTGGGTGAGCATGTTGGGTCATGAGTGGTGACCGCAGATTAGCAATGGAACAATCAAGTGCTCTGGAATGATAGAGAGCTGGATACGTTGAATTAAATAACTTGCCACTTTGAAAGCATGCTGAGGAGAAATGCGTCTAGCTTGTCCTGTCAGTCACTCCCTTTTATTAATAATAGAGTGTTTGTGCTTTGACTGCTGTCTTCCCGAGAATCAGAAGAAACACTGACATGATTTGGTAGCATTTCAAGGTCAACGACGTCTCAATAGTGGGTTACAAACATTAGAAAAGAAAAAAAGAATATTCTAGTTGACACGGAGTAAGAGCTTAGGAACAAGAAAGAAAATCTTGCTCACAAGACATTGTATCACTCCATCCAAGCACCTGAACAGTATTTCCCAATGCACACTCCACTTATGAGGGGTATCACCTGAGGTGAAAGGTGGTATAAAAGTGAACTTTTTTATTTTTTAGTAAGTAAATATTTATTTTTGTCGCTACCTTACTAGTGACATATAATAAACATATAATAAGGGTGATGCTAGCGGCTGTGACAAATGAGCTTGAAAGTGTCAGCAGCCTGAACACAAGTGAAGTTCATTCACACCTGCTCAGGGAACAGTCTGTGAAGGGCACTCCTGATCGGTAGCCTGCTTTCATATGCCTGGTGAATTAGGAAACCACACTAGCTCCATCTGTGGGCTTATCAACCCCTAAGTTCTGCTTCCAGCAGACAAAAACAATAAAGATATGTATAATATAATGTATACACACTTCTTAAAATGTGAGGCTCAGAGTGAACTTTACATCCACTCGCCCTTCGTTGGTGAGATCTAGTCTCTGGGCCACATCTAGAAAGAAGGGAGGCTGGAAAATGTGGACCCTGACTGACGAACTCCCCAGAAATAATTCTGTACCATAGAGAGACTGACCCAAGTATTGGTGGACAGCTAGCTGCATCTACAACAATGGGCCTGGATTTTCACATCTATGAATGTAAAGTTAATTTACTTTTAAATGAATAGTAAGTAATGAGTCAGTCTAAATATATATATATATATATATATATATATATATATATATATGTGTGTGTGTGTGTGTGTATATATATTTACATATATATTTACATATATATAATAGCACAAATGGTATGTGATGAACCACAATTCTGAGAGTGAATGAAATTTAGAAAACTCAAGACTAGAGAACTGCAATGCTATTACAAACATGAACCGCCTTCCTGCTATTAATAGGGGTGGCATATTTTCTCTTCATGTCTTCTCCCTTTTTTAGAACAAACTCTACGTTTTAATAAAATATTTGAGAACAGCATTGCAGATAAGTTACTGGAGGCACAATTATCCACTGGACCCTACCAGCAACAGGTAGCAGTGGGACTCCCTCTCAAGTACAGCATTTCCTTGGTTATTCAGCCTGGTGAAAACAAAACACTAGCACAGAGACTCTTCAAACATGTCAATTCCAGAACATGTTTGGTCTTACATAAGAAAGGTCTTACATTATAGTTGCATTTATTTGACAAACATTTTTTTATACAGAAAGAAATTCTTGGTTTCTTCTCTATCAAGTACATCTGTCTCCATCATTTTTGTTAGCATGTCTCTGTTTCTTACTTTTTTCCCCTCTTTTCTTCTGAAAAATAGGCAGTTTCTTTGAGAGCTCTTTCTTTTGTTTCTCCCCTCAGTGTCTATTGCAAAAATTGCA
Source organism: Rhinolophus hipposideros (assembly GCF_964194185.1). Classification (NCBI taxonomy): domain Eukaryota; kingdom Metazoa; phylum Chordata; class Mammalia; order Chiroptera; family Rhinolophidae; genus Rhinolophus; species Rhinolophus hipposideros. The sequence continues at coordinate 20,833,261 of NC_138060.1, read as the reverse complement.
CTTTCCAGACAATTGTATTTACTGAATGTATTTGTCAGTTTGTGGCATTGTAGCTGTGTGATAAAAAGGCTTGAAATTCAGTGCCACCAGAAAATAAGCATTTATTTCTCATTGATGTGTGTGCAAGTAGGCTGTCACTCTACTGAGCATGGTTGGCCTCGTTCCTGGCTGCAGACTGCATTCTGATCAGGTCCACATATCACTATATTGTCCTTGAGCCAGATACCTGGAAAATCTTCTAAAGGCCAAACCAAACCACATAAGCACATTTAAAGCTCTGCTTACTCTCACGGTCTTTTAACCAAAGCAAGTCATATGACCAAGCTCAATATTAGTAGGGTGAAATATTCTCCTCAAATGGCAAAGGTGTAGATACAGCATTCTTTTCCTGAAAGGGAGTAAAGAGTTGGGGAACAATAATAACCCAATCTACCTCTCAGAAATTTTTGTTTCCAAAGCACGCTGAGAAAACCCTGAACAGGCAGTCATCTTGACTCAAGGGACAATGGAATGAGAAGAAATAAAAATTTTTGAGCATTTGCTGTAAAGTCAAACTGTGATCTCACTTGGAAACAACCCACATAAATATTTTTCATTAAATATCTCCATTTGCATTTCATAAAACAGTTAATAGAAGATCATCTTAGAACTGAAGATGACAGAAAAGCTCATTTAGCCCAATTCATTCATATGACACTGGTGAGATCTGGTCGCACAGCTACGTATATTTAGAAGGGAGGTTGGAAAATGTGGTTTCCTGGGACCCTGTGATGATGAGGATTCTGAGGCCAAATCTAGGTTCATCATCTGGGTTTCCACAGTGGATTAACAATGTCTGAAGTAACAAGAAACAACGGCGACATATGAATATGTTACTCAATTTAAAGGAAAAACAACTACATAAATAATAGTTTAGGTGGTTTGTGACTGTGGCCATGATCTTGAGGGTAACTAAAATTTAGAAAACCCTAGACCAGAAACTCTTAAAATATTGGACCCAAACTTCTGCCAAAGCAATAGATTTCATACACATGAAAATATTCAGAGTCCACTAACTCAGTTGTAAAGTCTCTGGAACTTGACCCAAGGATAATGCCTGAAGGAGATTCTTTATAGTATAGATACAAACTAAGTAAGGAACCCAAAACTCACACTATGTTAATAAAAATACAGATTTAAGATTATCATAGGCAAGGTCCCAAAAATGAGGACACATCTGGAAAATTAAGTCAAATTTGAACGCAATGTTTTAAAAACAATCTCATTTACAATTGCATCCCAAAAAATAATAATTAGGAATAAATTTAACCAAAGAAGTAAAAGACCTGTATTCAGAAAATTATAAGACTTTGAAGACAGAAATTAAAGAAGATAGAAATAAATGGAAACAAATACCATGTTCATGGATAGGAAAAATTAATATAGTTAAAATGTCCATACCCAAAGCAACATATAGATTCAACACAATCCCTATCAAAATACCAGTGGCATTTTTCACAGAACTAGAACACATAATCCTAAAATTTATATGGAACCATAAAAGACCCTGAATAGCCACAACAATCCTGAGAAACAAGAACAAAGCTGGAGGTATCATGCTACCTATATCAAATCATACTACCAGGCTATAGTTATCAAAACAGCATGGTACTGGCATAAAAACAGATACATAGATCAATGGAAAAGAATAGAGAGCCCAGAAATACATCCACGCCTATATGGTAATTTAATCTATGACAAAGGAAATAAGAATTTACACTGGGGTAAAAATTTAACAAATGGTGCTGGGAAAACTGGAAAGATACAGGCAAAAAAATGAAACTGGACCACCTTCTTATGCCATATGCAAGAGCTCAAAATGGATTAGAGACTTAAATGTAAGATCAGAAACCATAAAACTCCTAGAAGAAAATATAGGAAGTAAATTCTCAGACATTACCCTTAGTAATATTTTTACTGATATATCTCCTAGGGCAAGGGAAACAAAAGAAAAACTAAACAAATGGGACTATATCAAACTAAAAAGGTTTTTCAAAGCAAAGGAAACCATCAGTAAAACAAAAAAGACATCTACTAAATGGGAGAAGATATTTGCCAATCATATATCTGATAAGGGGTTAATATCCAAAATTTGTAAAAAAAAAACAAAAAAACAAAAAAACAAACAACAAAGAAAAAAAAACTCATACAACTCAACACCAAAAAAAAAAAAAAACACAATCCAATTAAAAAATGGGCAGAGGACATGAATAGACATTTCTCCAAAGAGGACATACACATGGCCAGTAGACATATGAAAAGATGCTCAATATCACTAATCATCAGAGAAATGCAAATAAAAAACACAATGAGATACAACCTCACTCCTGTCAGAATGGCTATCATCAATAAATCAACAAACATCAAGTGCTGGTGAGGATGTGGAGAAAAGGGAACCCTCATGTATCGTTGGTGGGACTGTAACTGGAGCAGCCATTATGGAAAAAAATGTGGGAGGTTCCTCAAAAAATTAAAAATAGAACTACCTTATGACCCAGCAAATTCCACTCCTGAGTATTTATCCAAAGAAATTCAAAACACTAATTCAAAAAAATATATGCACCCTAATGTTTACTGCAGTGCTATTCACAGCAGCCAAGATATGGAAACAACCAAAATGCCCATCATTAGACAAATGAATAAAGAAATTGTGGTACATTTATACAACGTAGTATTACTCTGCCTTTAAAAAGAATGAAATCTTACCATTTGTAACAACATGCATGGACCTAGAGGATATTATGCTAAGTGAAATAAGTCAGACTAAGAAAGACAAATACCATATGATCTCACTTGTATGTGGAATCGGAAGAACAGAATAAACGAGCAAACAAAACAGAAATAGACTCAGATACAGAGAACAAACTGATGGTTGCTAGATGGGAGGTGGGTTGTGAGATGGATGAGAAAGGTGAAGGGATTGGGAAGTACAAATTGGTTGTCACAAAATAGTCATGGGGATGTGAAATACAGTATGGGGAATATAATCAATAATGCTGTAAAGACAATGTAGGGTGTCAGAAGGGTACTGGTTAATCAGGAGATTACTTCATAGATTATATAAACACCCAACCACTGCACTGTACACCTGAAACTAATACATATGTAAAATAATATTGAATGTCAACAATTAAAATATGTAAATATATATACATATATACATATATATAGTCATATAGAATGTAAAGTACAGCATAGGGAATATAGTCAATGGTACTGTAATAGCAATGTATGATATCAGAGGGATAGTAGACTTAATATAGTCACAATTTTATTTTCAGCTTATTCATTTGGTTTGAATTTCACACATTTTTCCATGTGGCTACATTTTTTCACATTATAAATTGTAACATTTTCATAATAACCCATTAAGGTATTATTTGATATACAATACTACTTTTTATGCTAAATATTTAAATCAACTCATTTTTTTTCATATTCTTTACAATGCTTCAATTAATTGATTAAATTTTTGTTACATGTTTACAGAAATTGATACCTTGTTTTTTCCTAATAGGCTGATCTGATAAAATTATCCATAATTCAGACATCCATGCCTAAGACAGGGTTATTTGCCCTTTCCTTAGAGTCCCATTTCAAAAGAGGTGAACTGTTAGTTCTGTTGTGTTGGCATTCAATTGTATCATCGTAATCAAAGCATTCCTCTTTAGAGAAGCAAGGACAAATTTCGAAATGGAATCTACAGTAATATAATTTATACTTGAACGCTAAACATTATGTCTCAGTAGACCAATTAATCACCCAAGGGAAGAAGGTGTAGCTTTTTGAAAATTCAGGAAAGAGTCTTGAAACCAATCTTTTCAGTGAAGCTATCAAGGCTGAGAAGAAAACTCTATTACATATCTATTGCTGCAAAAATTACCCCCAAACATTTACTATCTCACAGTTTCTGACAATCAGAAATCCCAGTTGGATTAGCTGAGTGGTTCTGGCTCGGTGACTGATGAGGTTGTAATTTGGACATCTGAAGGGTTGACCAGGGCTGCAGGATCAGCTTCCAGAGGACCAGCTTTCTTCACATCGCTGTTGGCTGAAGGCCCCAGTTGCCCACTACATAGGCGACCACAGGACTGCTTGAGCATCCTGATGACAAATGGTGGTGAGCTGGGCTTCCCTCAGAGTGAGTGATCCAACGGAGAACAAGGAAAGCGCTCACTCTCTTTTTTGACCTCGACACCAAAGTCGCACTATGTCACTGAGCTTTTTCTCCTGTTCAATAGAAGCAAATCACTAAGCCCAGCCCACACTGGAGGAGAGGAGAAGTAGGCTCCACCCCTGGAAAGGAGGACTATCAGAGAATTTGAGGACACATTTTAAAGCCACCACAGAAACATCTAAACTATCATAGAATGGGGAAAGTGTGGATTTTCTAGTCCCACACACCTTCTTTTGAATTCTGGCTCTGCCAATTATTGCTTACTTAACACTGAGCAAATCACTTGTTGCAATGCCCTCAACCTCTTTCTCATTGCTATGCCAGAGATTATTTATCTGCCTGCCTCACCATATTATTATGAGATTCACATAAGATAATATAACATTAGGGACTTTATTAGTCATAATTGATAGAATAAATAAAAACTGGATATTACTAATGGCTACCAAGAAAACAATGATTACTACTCAGGACTCTTTAGGTGAAAAATGACTTCACTTGAATCACACTCAACAGAGGTTAAACAAAAAACTGAATGTATTGGTTCACATAAGCAGAGGTACTTCAGGAATGGCTGGATCCAGGGTCTTATGTTAATAGAGCTCTTCTTCTTTCTTCCCCTTTGCTATCTCAGTTTCTTTTTTTTCCTATTTCCCTTTTTGTATTGGTTCCTTTATTTCAGTGCTATATGGACAGAAAGAGGATGATAGACAGCTCCATCTTAGATTATATTCAAAGCTTATTATCCTAAAGGTAAAGAAGCACTCTTTCCCAGTAGCCATATATCACATCTCAGGGAAAATTCTAATTAACACTTCTTCACCACTGTATTCAAAACCCTCCAATGCCTTCCCTTCACAATTCAACCAATCAAAGTCCTCATCATTGACTTTAAGCTCCTGTCTTATTTGGCCCTTGGCTACTTCTCTGTCCTCATTCCCTGTCACTCAGCCCTCACTCATGCTATTCCAGTCACGTTGACTTCCTTGCTACAGACTGGGAGCTTTTGCACCTGCAGCTCCCCCATCAAAAAAATCTATAAAAAACTCACTCAACTCAACTCCAAAAAAACAAACAACCCAATTAAAAAATGGGCAGAGTTCTTGAAGAGACATTTTTCTAAAGAGGACATAGAGATGGCAAACAGACATATGAAGAAAGGCTCAACCTCACTAACCATCAGAGAAATGCAAATAAAAACCACAATGAGATAGCACCTCACCCCAGTCAAAATGGCTATCATCAATAAATCAACAAACAACACATGCTGGCGTGGATGTGGAGAAAAGGGAATGCTTGTCCACTGTTGGTGGGATTGCAGATTGGTGCAGCCACCATGGAAAACAGTATGGAGGTATCTCAAAAATCTGAAAATGGAACTACCCTATGATCCAGTAATTCCACTCCTAGGTATCTATCCGCAGACACCCAAAATTCTAATTCAAAAATCTTTATGTACCCCTATGTTTATTGCAGCACTATACACAATAGCCAAGACATGGAAACAACCGAAATGCCCATCGGTAGATGACTGGATTAAGAAACTGTGGTACATTTATACAATGGAGTATTACACAGCCATAAAGAAGAAAGAAATCTTACCATCTGCAACAACATGGATGGACCTAGAGAACATTATGTTAAGTGAAATAAGTCAGACAGAGAAAGACAAGTACCATATGATCTCACTTATATGTGGAATCTAAAGAAGAGAATAAGTGAATGAACTAATCAGAAACAGTTTTGAAGACAAAGAGGAAAAACTGAGGGTTGTTAGATGGGCCGGGGTGTGGGGATAAGGGGGAAGGTGAGGGGGTCGGTAACCACAAGATGGCCACGGGGTTTTGAAAATTAATTTGGGGAAAGTAATCAATAATGTTGTAAAGATTCTGTAGGGTATCCGATGAATACGTGTCCCATTTGGGAGACCACCTCAGGGAAGATGTAGATGCTTGATCACTGCAATATACACCTGAAGGTGAACAATAATGAATGCCAACTATAATTTTATATATATATACATATATATATATGTATATACTTACAAGAGCCGGAGTACAGCATTGGGAGTGGAGACATTGGAAATGTGATGGCTCGGTGCGATGTCAGAGAGATAGTGGATGGGGGGAGAGGGGTCCACAGTGTGAGGGGTATAAATGATGAACGTCTAAGTACAACTTTGTCTTGTGCACCTGAAACTAATAAAAAAAAATAATAATAATTTTCTCTAAGATATTAATATGGCTTATGCCTTCGCTTCATGCAGACCAAATGTCACTTCATCATGGAGGTCTTCCACAAACACCCTTTCTAAAATTGCTACCCACTATCCCCATCACTCAACCCTCTTACATCCTTTTTATATTTTTAACTAAAACCATAACCTGACATTTTATTGTATTTCTGTTTACTGGGTTACTTCCTGTCTTTTTTAACTAGAATGTAAATTCTGTAAGTACAAAGACCCTATATTGCTTACTGTTGTATCCACAAGAAATACCAACACCTAATATATAGTGGGCACTCAGTAGATAGTGTTGAATGAATGAATGAAAATGCCAATCTATAAACCAATCACTGTGACTGGGGGATGGAGTATTCTGGCTAAAATGAATGGCATGTCCTTCCCAGGGGCATCCAGATTGATAGTACAAGCAGAACAACATGGCCTGGGCAGTGGGCCTCCAAGAGAAGAGCAGGGTACAATTTATCAGAAGGAAGGAATGTAAGGCAAGCAGAAACCATAGCTATCTACCAGATCACATTTATCCCAAACCCACGCAAAAACCTGCAAATAAATGTGAAAGGGGAGGTCAGAGATAGATGGAATGGATTTTAAAGCTGTTGTATATATACTAACCAAGGCTCACAGCCAACCGCTGTGAAACTCATGGCAATTTCATAGACAAACACACATAACCAAGAAATACACAAATACAAAATTTATCACAATGCCTAATAAAAACTGTGTCCAGCCCCAGCTCTCTGAATTAATGATCATCAGTGAATGGCACGGCATTAGAAAAGTGAGAGGCATTTTGTGCGGAAACAGGAGTCAAGAGAGAGGCGTTAAATCAAACCACAGTGCCATGAAAAGGCAAAGTAGAGGTGGAAAGGATAATTTCTCAAAAAGTAACTTTCTGACTGAGAGAATGGATTGATAGTACTATCTGTTCTCTATAGGAAAGTTCCCAACAATGAATTTCCTTGTCATTATGATCTAATATTGGTTACTAGCTATTACTCTCATTCGTCATATTCCACATCCCAGCCATAGCATAAACAATATCAGAGATTTCTTCAGTTGTATTTCATGGCACTTCTTAGAGGGGGTGGATTTGTATTCAAGTGCAAACTGAAGTGTTCCAAATCTATCTAGGCTCATAAAAAGTATAAATGACCTGGTTTGGGGTGCATGGATACCCAGCAGTGCTATAAAATGTGAGGCTGATTTGCTGGAAGCCTCCCTTGCTTTAGAAAATTTACTTATCCTTACAACCAGATTTAAATTGGGCTGCTCCACATAAAATCAGATTGCTTGTACTCAGCATCTATGCTATTCCTTCACACTCCAGGACAACTCAACTCTGATCTCCTTCCTTTGATTCCTATAAATCTAGCTGCCTTTTATTGAGTACCTAATATTTCCTGCTAATCTTCACATGTCTCAAACCGTCACAACTGTCCCTCAAGATGGCATTATCATCACCACTTTAGAGACAAACTACAGCTCAGTTTGGCAGAATCAACCATTTAACGCTGATTTGTCTGATTCGAAAGCCCATACTCTTTCAATTCTATCACATAACCTACCCTGCCAGTTACAAAGTTCTACCCTTACTTCCTTCAAGTATTTCTTGGGTTAAGTATTCCAACTGCACCATTCGGAATCCAACCTTCATCACCTCATGTCTAAATAACTACAACTACATCCTGATTCATCCCCATAACCCCAATCTCTTCCAACTACAAAATCTCCTGCATTATTATTATCTTGATCTCTGGAAAATTAAATATTTCCCAAAGCCTTATTAAATCAAGTGCAGAAATTTCAGTTACAATTTTCTACTCTAACAGGACTTCTGTCCCTCGTATACCTCTAGGCAGGCAAAGCTCTGTGCTCTGGCTCTGCCTACATCAGTTAGAGTGCACTGCTTGTTGTCTCTACTTATATGGGTAGACTCTCCCATATTCTTGTGACAGAGATAGAGAGACATGGAGACTCAGAAAAGAGAGAGACATAGAGACACAGAGCTAGAGAGAGACAGAAAGACACGGAGATAGAGACAGAGTCAGAGAAGGAAAGAGATGGAGAGAGGAATAGAGATGGAGAAAAACAGAGACAGAGACAGACACAGAGACAAAGATACAGAGACACACTGACAGAGATACACAAAGACAGAGAGATGTAGAGGTAGAGAGATACAAAAAGAGATACAAAAAGAGATAGACAAAGAGATAGACAGACAGAAACAGAGACAGAGAAATGATAAGAGAGAAATAGGAATAGAGACAGAGACCCAGAAGCACAGGGACACACAGACACATGAAGAGAAGTAGATATGACTGTAGATCACCCTACACCTGGGTGTTGTGTGTATCCAGATACTACGTACTGATATCTTCAAAGCTATATTTACTGAGATCTCACTATCTACCAGAAGTTTTACATATTCTCAATGTAACCTTCACAATCACATTAGGAAATATGTACTGTTATTATCCCCACTTTATAAACGAAAAAGTGGAGGCTCTTATAGGTTGACTTGCCCAGCTCATAAAAGACAGAATAATATTTCAACCCAGGTGTGTGCAACTCTCTAGCCCAAGATTGTGTACACTAGCAGTTCTCAACTGGTAATGATATCTCTCCCCAGGAACACGTGGCAATATCTGGAGATATTTTAGATTCACGTGGGCAGTAAAGGAAGGATGCAACTGGCACCCAGTGAACAGAGGCCAAGGGTGCTGCTAAACACCCTGCACTGCACAGGACGGTTCCCACAGCACAGAACCGTGTGGCCCAAAATGTCAACAGTGCAGAAATCGAGAAACCTTGCTATCAACACACAGCCTGATTCTGACACTCAGTTTTCCCCAGCTGCTCTAGCCCACACCAGTCACTCCCGCTCTCCTAGACATCCTAATCACCTGAAGGATGTATTTATTCATTAACTCAAAAAAAAAAAAACATTTACTGAGAGCACTCTAATTAGTAGGCACTGGGAAAACTGGTTGAGACATGGTTTCTCATAGTCTATTATAGAAACACGAAATCTGTGAACATATAGCTTCAAGTCAATGTGCCAAAAGCCATGATAAACGTGGATGCAAAGGACTATGGGAGCACAAACAAGGAGCATTAAACTCAGGAAATACGGACCATAATCCCTAATTCTTAATCCTGAAAACTGAAAAGTTTTAAAAACTGAAATGACTTCTACATAGCAAAGAAAACAATGAACAAAATGCAAAGGCAACCTACAGAATGGGAAAAATATTTGTAAACCATATATCTGATATGAGGTTAGTATCCAAAATATGTAAGGAACTCAAACAACTCAGTAGCAAAACACAACCTAATTTTTAAAATGAAGTAAGGACTTAAATAGATATTTTTCCAAAGACAACTACAAATGGCCAATAGGTAAATGAAAAGGTGCTCAACATAACTAATCATAAGGGAAATGCAAATCAAGAAACTGTGGTACATTTATACAATGGAGTATTATGCAGCCATAAAGAAGAAAGAAATCTTACCATTTACTACAACATGGATGGACCTAGAGAACATTATGCTAAGTGAAATAAGTCAGACAGAGAAAGACAAATAATATATAATCTCATATGTGGAATCTAAAGAAAAGAATAAATGAATGAACTAATCAGAAACAGTCTCAGAGACATAGAAAAACTGAGGGTTGCTAGATGGGAGGGTGGGTGGGGATAAGGGGGAAGGTGAGGGGATTAGAAAGCACCGTCAATAACCACAAGATTGCCACAGGGATATGAAAATCAATTTGGGGAATGTAATCAATACTGTTGTACAGATTTTGTAGGGTATCCGATGGACACTTGTCTCATTAGGGAGACCTCCTCAGGGATGATGTAGATGCCTGATCACTGCTCTGTACACCTGAAGCTGAAGCTGAACAATAATGAATGCCAACTACAATTTTACATATATATACATATAAATATGTATATATATATATATATATATATATATATATATATATATGTATGTATATACTTACAAGAAGCAGAGTACAGTATTAGGAATAGAGACAGTGGAAATGTAATGGCTGTGTGCGATGTCAGAGGGGTAGTGGATGGGGTGAGGAGGGTTGTCACTGTGTGAGGGATATAAATGAAAAATGTTTAACTATTGCATTGTTTTGTCCACCAGAAACTAATAAAAACAGGTTTATAAAAATGGAAAAAGAGGCTTCCGGGTGAAAGGTGCCTGGTCTCCCGAACAACCTAGTCGTGCTGGGCGCTGTGATAGTGCTTGGTTCCCTCCGGGCCACAGAGCTGGTGACTCGGGAGGAATAGCAGAGTCAAGAAAATGTCTCCTCATTTCTCCAAAGAGGATATACAAATGGCAAATAGACATATGAAAAAATGCTCAACGTCGCTAATCATCAGAGAAATGCAAATGAAAACCACAATGAGATATCACCTCACCCCAGTCAGAATGGCTTTCATCAACAAGACAAATAGTAACAAGTGTTGGAGAGGCTGTGGAGAAAAAGGAACCCTCATACACTGTTGGTGGGAATGCAGACTGGTGCAGCCGCTATGGAAGGCAGTGTGGAGGTTCCTCAAGAAATTACGAATAGAATTACCATATGACCCAGCAATCACTCTCCTGGGTATCTACCCAAAAAATCTGAAAGCATTTCTCTATAGAAACACGTGTACTCCAATGTTCATTGCAGCTTTGTTTACGGTGGCCAAGACATGGAAACAACCAAAATCTCCTTCGATAGATGAATGGATAAAGAAGTTGTGGTACATATACACAATGGAATACCATTCGGCGTTAAGGAAAGATGATATAGGAGCATTTGTGACAACATGGATGGATCTTGAGAGTATAATGCTAAGTGAAATAAGTCAGACAGAAAAAGCAGAGAACCCTATGATTTCACTGATATGTGGTATATAAACCAAAAACAACAAAGGAACAAGACAAACTAATGAGAAAGAAAAACTCATAGACACAGACAATAATTTAGTGGTTACCAGAGGGTAAGGGGGTGAGGGGGTGGGTGATGGGGGTAAGGGGGACCAAATATATGGTGATGGAAGGAGAATTGACTCTGGGTGGTGAACACACAATGGGATTTATAGATGATATAATACAGAATTGTACACCTGAAATCTATGTAAATTTACTAACAATTGTCACCCCAATAAATTTAATAAAAAAAATAAAAATAAAATAAAATAAAATAAAATGTCTCGGGCAACTCTCTGTCAACTGCAGAGGAGTATAAAATAAACTTTATATTTCCAAATGGAGACAAGTATGATGGTGATTGTACAAGAACATCTTCTGGAATTTTTGAGAGAAATGGAATAGGTATCCATACCACTCCTAATGGGATTGTCTACACAGGAAGCTGGAAAGATGACAAGATGAATGGTTTTGGAAGACTCAAGCATTTTTCAGGAGCAGTGTATGAAGGGCACTTTAAGGACAATATGTTTCATGGACTGGGGACTTGTACATTCCCAACTGGGGCAAAGTACACTGGAAATTTCAATGAAAATAGGGTGGAAGGTAAAGGACAATATACTAATATCCAAGGACTAGAATGGTGTGGTAACTTCCATTTCACAGCTGCTCCAGGCCTGAGACTAAAGCTCCACATGTAGATAGATACTCTGCACTGAAGTTTTAGTGTGGTCATGGAAGCTTTTAGTTGTAAGGAAAACAATTAAATCTGTCATCTGAAATAACTCCATATACTACCTCTATGTAATAATTTTGCCAATAAAACCATCATTCACTTTAAAAAAATGGAAAAAGAAACCACAGTGAAATATTACCTCACACTTGTCAAAATGGCTATTAAAAAGACAAGAGATAATGATTGGCAGGGGTGTTAAGAATAGGGAACCCCTTGTGTACTGTTGGTGGAAATGTAAATTGGTGCAGCCAACATAAAAAATAGTATGAAGGTTCCCCAGAAATAAAAAATAGAACTACCATATGATCCAGCAATTTTGTATTATTCCGAAGGAAAAGAAATTGGAATCTCAGAGATATCTGCACCCCCCATGTTCAATGCAGCACTATTCACAACAACCAACATATAGAAACAACCTGTCTGTTGATACATAAATGGATAAAGAAAACGTGATATATATTGTACTTACATATATAATATATATCATATTTATATATCTACATATATATCCTATTTATATATATATTATATACATTATATTTATATATATCATGAATACATATTGTATTTATATACATTTATATTGTATTTTTTATATGTATCAGAAAGGATATTACTTAGCCATTAAAAGAAGAAATTCCTACCAATTATGACAACACGGGTGAACCTTGTGAACATTATGCTCAGTGAAATAAGCCGTACACAGAAAGACATACTGCATGATCTCATTTATATATGGAATCTAAAAAAGTTGAACTCATAGAACCAGAAAGTACAACAGTGGTTGCCAGGGGCTGGGGATTGGGGAAAATGGGTAGATGTTGGTCAAACAATACCAATGTTCAGTTATAAGATGAATAAGTTTTGATTCTATTCCCCAATCTCTCCTATAAGGTTGTAAAGATTTTGTAGCGGGTCAGATGGGTCTTGTCCTATTAGGGAGACCACTTCGTGGACGGTGTGGAAGTCTGACCATTGCGCTGTACACCTGAAGCTGAAGCTGAATAATATTGAATGTCAACTATAATTAAATATACTGGGGGTGCCAAAAAAATGTATGCAAGTGGACACTTTGGTCAACGTTGCTCAAGCAGTAGTTTGCTGTAATCAGAAGTGTCTGGAAGCTGATGGTAACCGTGAGCGCCTCTTGTAATTGCAGAAGTCAAATGTGACTTGTACTCATCTTTTATTATCAGTATATGTTGAGTATTACAATTATAATACAGTTTTCTTTCTTAAAATTTGTACACTTTTTGGCACCCTCCGTATATATATAGTCACAGGATGTGGTGTATAGCATAGGGAATAGAGTCAGTGGAATTATAACAGCTGTATACGATATCAGAAGGGTAATGGATTGGGGGAGGAGTTATCATTTCTGAGTGGCATAAATGATAAATGTCTAATTATTACATTGTTTTGTATACCTGAAACTAATAAAAAATAAATAAGTAAATAAATAAATAAAAGTCAAACTTGGGGGAAAAAAGATGAGTAAATTTTGGGGATCTAATATATAGTGTGGTTATTATAATTAATAATACTGTCTTATTTAATTGAAATTTGCTAAGAGTAGATTTAAGTGTTTTTTACACACACACACAAATATAGCAACTGTGTGAGATGATGGATGTGTTAACTTGACTGTGGTAATTTCAGAATGTGAACTATCAAATTGCTACACTGTACATTTTAAATACTCATGTAATATAATTTATTTGTCAATTGTACCTCAATATAACTAAAAGAAAAAACTGAAAAAAAAAGTTTAAAAATGAAAAAAATTTTTCCCTTAAATTTAGCACCAGAGTCATTGATGGCAAAAACCCAACTTGAACTGATGTGTCAGTTGTGTATCAGTGACCCTGCCAGTCATAAGTATCTCTGCTGTTCTTTGCTATTTTCTAACTTTTGTTTTAATTACACAATGAAAATATCAGCAAGAACTAAATATACACCAAAGGGTAACAGTGAGAAGAACAAGAAACATCATAACCAATAATACAGAAAAACCTATGTAACTTTCCTAACAATTGCATCCCAATAAAGTTGTGGGAGTTTTAAGTGATAATGATGACCAAGCACTAATGATAAATGGGAAAACACTGCAAAGCTTGAAAAATAAACATCTTAACAGTGTGTTGAATGGATTTTTTGTTTGCCAAAGAGACGATATACTCCATTAACTGGTTTTTTAGCTTTGAAGCATACTAGAATATACTTTCAAGAACTGAACATTAAGTGTGAACATTCAGAATATCAGCTGCAGAAAAGTAACATGTACCCTCGTAGTATAAAATAGCTGAAATCAAAGGTTAAAAAAGGTTCTGCTGGTTATGAGAGTTTTATTTACAAATTTGCAAAGATAGTATCTGATGAAAACCTTAGCCCTGAACCAACTTACAGTGCAGAACAGCTCTGAATGGCACTGTGTTCTTAGAAAAATATTGACAATAGAGAGCACAAAGAGGTCTAAGAATGCCAACACAGTCACTCTGTGTGCATATGCCCATGGCTCAGACAGCAGTAAGAAAAAACATGGCAATAACTGAAAACAGCCAACATCCAAAATGCTAGAACGTGGGTGTAATCTGAAAACATTATGCTAAGAGAAAGAAGACAGTCACAGAATGCCACATGTTACATGATCCCACTGAGAAGAAATATTCCGAATAGGCAAATCTATAGAGACAGATAGTAGAAGAGGAACCAGGAGCCAGGCGAGAGGGAGAGTAACTGTTAACGGGTACATGGTTTCATTTGGAGATAACAAAAATGTTCTGGATTAGGCAATGGTGATGGTTGCCCAATTCTGTGAATACACTAAAAACTATTGAACAATTGAAATTGGCTTTGTATGGCATATGAATTATAGCTAAATAATGCTGTTAAAAGAAAAACTTAGAAAGTTTTCAGAGAAAATTTTTCTGACAGGTTCAAAAATGCTTTGTACCAGAGGCATAAGTCAGACTGGAAGAAAACTGTATTTCTTCATGTCTCTCTCACAAACTTCTTGTGAAAAATAAAGTTGTTGGTGTTTATTTCCCCACAATGCGATATCTATAACAAAGCCCCAGGACCAAGGGATTTTATGGTCCGTGAAGAATAAACACAAATACTTTTTGAAAAATTCCATGCTTCCTATAATTGCACAAGAAACTAAGGGTTTCCAGATTTCCTTAAAGAGTTCAGTCTTGAGGATGCCATTTACGTAGTTGTTAATGTTGGAACAATGTTGATTAACCACAGTAATGCTTAGCACAGATTTCAAAAATGAAGGTTTAACTGAGATTGCATGTGAAGATTTGAAGGATTCCATGAACATCAAGAAGATAACACACCACTTTGCTCACCAAATAAAAATTATAAACTGAAAAGCAGCTGTCATTGAAAAAATGCTGAGTTTTCACCACGATACACTAGTTATGCTTACGTACCTTGGGTAATAAGAAAATGGCAGTGTTAAATACAGGTAGATATAAGGACATTAGCAACAATGAAGAGGATGTCAGTGTGCACACAGGTGAAAAAAAAAATCCATAGAGATGAATATGGTGAACAAAATACCATCTTAAATGTAGAAAGATTATCTAAAAATCCTAACTTGAATACCTTGCAATTTTTTTCTTAAAAAGAGACTTGTGTAAGACTCTGTATCAATGCCAATAAACGTGTTACTTAATAATTTTTTTAAAAGTACCATGATTTAACAATTGTCAATGGACAATGTGTATCTTGTCAGTGAGCAAGAGATTAAGGCAGTTCACTCAGTTAATAAGCTATCACCTGGACAAAGGCTTATGATGAAACCAATGCTAATGGGGAAAAAACTCTTTTAAGACCATCAATTATAGTGATGATTTATCACCTGAGAAATCTGTTCGTGGCTCATCATCAAATGTTCAATGAAGGAAAGACTGATGTTTCTTCCTCAAACAACCAGATTAAAGAAGCATTTACCTATTGTATAAGTATGGGACTATGGCTTAGTTTGGACATATACGCATTTGAAGTTTCACTGAACTGTTTTCTTAAAAATATAGTCCATACTTTTCACTGGTCTATTCCTTCCATTCTTTCACCCTATCCTAACTGCCAAACTCTACAGTTCATTTCCATTCTACTAATGGTTCCTTTCCCTTCCCTATCATAACTATGTGTCAAGAGCATGGCAGAATTGTAGAAAGAGGAAATATTTAACATATATCCAAGTTCATTTTTAAGTTAGTGAAGGTTGATTATTATTATCAAAATACAATTAATATTCATCATATCCTGATAACCAGTAATAAAAGTGCTGAGAATTTACTTTATATTCTCTTAGATCTCCATTAATTGACTATATTCCTATTTCTAGTCTTCCATGATTTAATGTTAAACTTCAGAAAGTTACTTGATTTTGATATATCTAAATCTCCCCATGTAATGGCTATAATAATACCTAATGTACCTTGTGCCAAGGTTATGAGAATTAAATGACACAGTGATTATAAAAGCTTGTTAATAAAGATAAAACTGTATATATAATAAAACCTGAGTTCTACTTACCCCAAGATATATTCCCCAGAACACTAGTCTCAAAAGGTAATTTAACGGGAAAAAAATGGTTTCTGAAAATATGCTTGGAAAATGCTGTCTATTCTACCTTTCTCTTAGAGATTCCAAATGCACATAAAAACATTAAAAGCTTTGAGAGATTCTAAAGTTTTTTTTAAAAATCTTGTGATTAGAGCTTGCCACTAGGCTCAGATAAGATTTCAGTTTGATTCTTAGCTTCCCCATTTATTAGCTATGAATTTCAAGCAGGTTACATAACCTCTCTGAGCCTCCATTTTCTCATCTACAAAATGAAAATGAAATAATCCCTCCCTCATAAAATTGTTGACGACATTCAATGAAGTGATGTGGGTAAAGTGCTTAGCAAAGTGCCTGGTAAGTACACAATAGATGGTAGCAATGACTAACTTTGCCTTCTTAATTCTACTAATAGTAAATTTTGCCTAACTCAGCTCTTTTCATACTCTTCTGGCCATGAAACCGCTTTTCTCCTTGTTATATATGAACATAGTTCCTCCCAGTACACCTTTGGGAAATCTCTGTCTTAGGTAACTAAAATAGCATGTTTGTGTCCTCTCCATTTCTCCTTTCTTCACAGTACAAATTCTTACCATCGTTAGTCTTAAACCAACAATGAGACCGCTCCAGAGAGGGGAATGGCTCCTCTGCCTCAGGAGATAAGCAGATTCTTCCTGGAAATGGAAAATATTTCCAAGCCCCAGGACGATATGTGATTTGGTACAGATGATTGTTTTTGAACAAGACCACAATGGGAGAGAGGCGGGAATGATCCCAGGAGGAAAAAGTGTCAAGAGAAGGAGTCCTGCGCATGTGAGACTTGAGATCGGACTTGGGAACTTGAAAAAGTTGTGTGTGGAAAGGGAAAAATTCAAATTTTAGAATTGCATGCAAGGACTTTTAAACACATATTTTTGGCCCTTAAAACCATGTTTCCTATATGTAAGCTACTTGACTTGGCTGATTTTCCCTAATGCCTGTTACTCTTCCCCTACATCAGCAGGAGTGATATCCCATCACTCTGACTATGTGGGTTCCTGAGAGAAAAAGCACTGGGAACACACCACCCAATATGTTTCTTCCTAAAAGAGGATCCTCTCTTAAGCCCATCTGCTTTTCCACTCTCCTAAACTGGGGGTGGGGGTGGGGGGGTGAAAGCGTGAAGGGATGGAGGGGAATCTCACAGTTTATGAGATGAGCACATTGTTTAACCCTTTTTCAAAATTCTAGGACAAGAAAAGCCAAAATATTTCCACCTACCTGCCAATTCATGATCCATTATTAGTGGTACAGAGCACAGTGTTAAGAAGGACAATAAAGCCTCATCTGACCTCAGCAAGGAAGGGTACTTGGAACACTTTAGTGATGTCTGCTCAGAAGGCAAGAGGGAGGAGTGGCAATGAGGAGTACCACATCGCTGTCACCCACTACAGGACCAAGGGCCCACTTTCCTGTCCCCTGACTTCTACCATGGACCGCAAAGCCAAAGGCCCTGGTGATAAGGCACAGAGACTCCGGGGGGAGGGGGCGGAGAAGGGAGAGAGGTAGCCCTTCTCCTGTCCTGTGACCCCTATAGGAATTCTTGGTGTTTAGACGTACTCACTCTCCCTGAACAGGCTACAGGAGGGAGTGGAAAGGGAGGGTGCCAAGAGCAGCCTGTTCTGATGGCCTTTTCCTGTGACTGCACAGACAAGATACAAACCCCCAGCTTGAAAATAAGCATGGACTCCTTGTGAACAGGGACAATATCTGATTCATTTCTGAGACCTGACTGCTTACCTCGCTCACAAAAGGCACTGCCAACTAGCACTGAACTTCCGTGGATTTCTGGTACTCTTTACCACATCTATCTTAACAATAGCAGCTGCTCTGGGAGACCTTCCCATGATCTCCCCAGGAAAAATGCATCCAGCTTTCTTCTGGACAACCTTTACATTCCCATTGCTCTTCTTTGCAAAATAGGTGGGGCTGATATATTTACATCCCATCTCCTCATGAATGGTCCTCTCCAAGGGAGGGACTGTTTTATTTCTCTCTGATTCCTCCTAAGCTTAACCTTGAGTCTGGCATATAATAGAGTTCAACAGATGTATATAAAGGAATTGAATAAAACCAAAAAAAAAAAAATTACTAATTGTATTCAAAACCAGGAATAAGGAAACTCCTAGTGTAAAAGTTTCCTGTACTCGATTCCTTTTTTTAATAACATTTTTGTTTATTTTTATTTACACAAATAACACATGGATATATCCTTGTTAGCTATGTATCATACATGAATTTAAAAGTAAATTTGAAGTTAATACATAAGAAGCAAAAGTCCCTCTAAAAGCAACCTCTTACCCCTACCGCTTTGCAATCCCTTTCCCAGTTTTGAGCACTGGGCTTGGAGTTAGGCCTGAATCCCAGGATTGGTCTGCCCCTGGCTTGTGTGAATTTGGAAAAGTCCCCTCTCTGGATCTCTCTCCCATCTCTAAGGACCTATTTACTTTGCTATTCTGACCAGTTCTGTGATTACAAGAAACTCCATGTGATAGGGATGGCCATTTGCCCCAATATCCATTCTCTCCATCTTCCTTAATAATTGAATCTGTGTTTTAGCTGCCCCACTAGACTCTATTTTCCAGCCTTGCTTACACAACTAGGTGTGGCCATATGACTAAGTTCAGACGAGGGCCTGTGCATAGAAATGATGTATGCAACTTTTGGGTCGTGCCTTTGTAAAGAAGGGTCATACCTTCCACTTGCCCTTCTTCCTGCTGGCTGAAAAGAGGACCTAATGGTGGGAACTGAACCCAGCATCTTTGATCACGAGATGAAAGCTGAGATGTGTGCAGGATGACAGAATAAGGCAGGAGCCATGAACTCCTACATCATGTAGCTGACATAGCTCTGGACTGCTCAGAAATATTCCATCTTAAGCTATTATTTTGGTTTTTGTTGTACCTACTGAACTTGAACCCTGAATAATAGAGTCACTGGGGAATGACTTTAAATTGGGTGTTAGGAGAGGTTGCTTTGTTAACCCAAGATCTTAACAATAAAAAGGAGACAGTCATACAGATTTTGGGGTAAAGCATTTCCAGGCAAAGGGGACCACTGGTGCAAAAGCTCTGAGACCTCACCAGCCTCCTGTGTAATGAGGGAGACTGTGTCAATCACAGTGCCACATCTCCCATATCACTGCTTACAGTGACTGAGCCAACAGGCCAGTGATGCAACCTGAGCAGGGCCAATCAGACCTCCAGAAATCTGCTATGTGAACAATGGGACAGAAAGGATCCGTCTCTGGGATTGTAAGTGTAAAGGACCATCTAAGGATCATGCCGTTGTTAAGTGGCAAGATAAAGCCAAGTTAAAGCAAACACAAAGAGCTAGGAAGGGACAGAGGCCTCCATGAGAGCCTTTGACCCTAGATCTAACCCACACCTGACCTTATTACGATCCAGTTATGAAAACCAATCATTTCCTATTGAATTTAGTTTCTGTCACCTGCAACCACAAGTACCCAGAACAAAATACAGATTATGGAGTGCTGCAAGACACAGGCACTAATATGTGGAATTGGCTGAGTCCATGTGAGGTAGGGAGCAGGTCAGGATTCCTCCTTTCCTACTTGGGAAATTGGTAGTAAATTGGCTGTTTAAAATGCCTGTTGCTTTATGGGACCCTCAACCACATGCCACTAAAGTTGTAGTTCTAGGGATCTTAGTCAAGCAAAAAGTGAAGATGCTGGAATGTGTTGGCTATTTGTTGTGACCTTCAGGAAAGTCCTACCAGAAACGGACAAGCTCAGGTCCATTCTGGCACATCTGAGAGAGAAATGGGAAAATGTCTTGAGAAGAGGAGCCCCTTCATGCTCATTTATCAGCTGTGATGCCTGGAAGCCTAAGAATATTGCCATGCTGGTTGTGAAAGCTGGCTTCTCTGCCCAAGAATAAAATTACTACCAGCAAGAGCAGAGTACACAGCAGGAGACAGGACTATGGAGGAACCAGATTCACTCAGGACCAACCAAACCCAGCTCCCTACCTGGCCATTATTATTTCCACAGAGAAAACACACAGTAGCTGGAGGGAACCCCAGGCTGGCACCCCAGGCAACAAGTCCTAACTCCAGAAGGTGCCACTCACATAAAAGATGATGCCTGAAAGCAACTTAGCCCCTGGGTCTGCCCCACTATTGCAGCGAATAATAGCATCCTGTTAGATCCACAGTTTTGCTACTGTTTACTGGGGGGTGGCATGGCACAGTAGTTAAGGGGAGAGGCCTAGGAGTTTGACTATATGGGGTGAAGTCCCATCTCTCCTGTATTTGATGACTGGGGTTCTAGACCCAGCTCTACCACAAACTTTTGAGTGACCTTCAGTGAGACATATAAGCCCTCTAGATACAGCTTCCTCATTCAAATCCCAGCTAAATTCAGGATTCCCCCTCCACCCTAACCCTCTTCCAAGCTTCCCCATCTCAGTAAAGGGCCCATCAGCCACCTAAGAGCTCAAGCCAAGTTCATCCTTCACATCTAATCTACCTCCTAAATCCATCCCCCTCTCCATCCCTAATGTCACCATTCCAGTCCAGGCCACAAAATTTCTCATTCTGCAATTATCGCTACAGTACTGTCAAAATGCTTTCATAAAATGCAAATCAGAGTGAGTTATTCCCCTGCTTACATGGCTTAAACCGCCTTCCTTCCTCTTTGAATAAAGTTTGCAAAGGGTGACATGGCTTTTGAGCCCCTGCATGGTTTGGCCCTGGCCTCTCTTCACTCGGTTCAGGCCACCTCTTCCTCCAGCCTCTCCTGTGCTTCACCCATACCAGCCTTGTGTCCTTCCAGCTCATTCTAGCCCCAGGAGTCCCTCTGCCTGGAATGCTCTTCCCCAGTCTAAGCTTGGTTGCTCTTCCTTCAGGTCGAGGCTTAAATGTCAGTCCCTCAGGGAAGGATCAGAAAATGATCCTTCAAACTAGGTCAGGTCCTGGTGACCTCCTTTATAGCACCTGTCACTACACCACTGGTGACACATGTGCTTCCTGGTTCTCAGGGAGACTCATCCCACTTAATGTTACCTCTGGGGTGGGGTCTGGATACATAGAGTTGTTTGCTTCCTGTGGACTGTTTGTACCTAAAGGACAGTGTCTGCCTACTATCTCTCTGTGCCTAGAATAGAGCCAGGCTCTGTATTTGCTTGGCAATGATGAGTCTGGTATGGCCTTGAAGAACCTTCCCTTTCACACTGTAGTCATTTTAACCAGAAATGAGCTCAGAGGTTAGGGGCCAGGACACAGGAAGCCAAGAAGCTGAGATTGTCAGAGGTTCTGGCCTGGCGAAGCCCCAAAGCCCATCAGTGGCTCATCTCCAATGAGTGCTTCAGGGTCCTAGGTGGTAGATCCAGGCTCAGGCTCCCTGGAAGAAGCTTTGTGACTCCTCAAGCTCTGATTTTGACTGGCCACTTTCCCATAGGCTGAGATCAGGTCTTTAGTGAAGTTGGCCACAGCTCTAGGAAAGATTACCAAGAGTTGGAGGAGAATTATACAAATTCTTAAGTAGAAGAACCTTTGGTTTCTTGAATTTTTGAATCCACCACTTTATGCTGATTGAGAGGTGGGAAAGGGGATGAAAGAAGTCTGGGAAAATAAGAAGGTAACTGAAAAGTGATACAGAGCTAGAGAAAAGCAGCATGGTAATTCTTATCCCTAGTCAGACTGCTAAGGCAAAATGTAGTTTTCATGATGCTGAGAATTATGAAAAATCTAATAACAAAGGCCTAAAGTAAGAACTGATACACATATCCAGAAAATGTATGGTCTGGCTTAGAAATTGTTAAATTAACCTATAAACATGCTGTTTTTAAGTCTAAAATGATAAATCCTTAAGGATTTTCACTTTCGTAATTTGTTTCAAAACTTAGAAGATACAAAAGGTTTTCATAAAAATTACATATGTCATTCATAAGAGACAATACAGGTGCCTTAGGATGGGGTAGGAGGAACAACCAAATGGAATAAAAACTTAATTTAAAAGGAAATTCACTTACAGGAAATTGTCTCTAACATAGGAAACATCCGTGTCTGCCAAAGTGATAAGAATTTGGATGTCTATGTACCACAACTTCTTTATCCATTCATCTATCGAAGGACATTTTGGTTGTTTCCATGTCTTGGCCACCGTAAACAAAGCTGCAATGAACATTGGCGTACACGTGTCTCTATAGAGAAATGCTTTTATATTTTTGGGGTAGATACCCAGGAGAGCGATTGCTGGGTCATATGGTAATTCTATTCGTAATTTCTTGAGGAACCTCCACACTGCCTTCCATAGTGGCTGCACCAGTCTGCATTCCCACCAACAGTGTATGAGAGTTCCTTTTTCTCCACAGCCTCTCCAACACTTGTTACTATTTGTTTTGTTGATGAAAGCCATTCTGACTGGGGTGAGGTGATATCTCATTGTGGTTTTCATTTGCATTTCTCTGATGATTAGCGATGGTACATATACACAATGGAATACTATTCGGCGTTAAGGAAAGATGATATAGGAACATTTGTGACAACATGGATGGATCTCGAGAGAATAATGCTAAGTGAAACAAGTCAGACAGAAAAAGCAGAGAACCCTATGATTTCACTGATATGTGGTATATAAACCAAAAAGAACAAGACAAACAAATGAGAAACAAAAACTCATAGACACAGACAATAATTTAGTGGTTACCAGAGGGTAAGGGGGTGGGGGGTGGGTGATGAGGGTAAAGGGGATCAAATATATGGTGATGGAAGGAGAACTGACTCTGGGTGGTGAACACACAATGGGATTTATAGACGATGTAATACAGAATTGTACACCTGAAATCTATGTAAATTTACTAACAATTGTCACCCCAATAAAATTAATTAAAAAAAAAAAAAAAAAAAAAAAAAAAAAAAAAAAAGAATGTGAGTAGCTCTAGAACATTTAACGAGAACAAGAGAAATGAGTCTGTCTTGAATCAAGGCGTAGGACCTTTTTTAAACACAATATTTGTAAAGGATATTTACATGAATACTTTATTATCATTGTGATATGACCTATGCTCTGTGAAAACATTTTAAAAATTTGTTAGAAAAGCTACAATATTAGCAACCTGACAAGTTCTGTCCCCCTGCCCTGCCGCTTAAAATAACTTCGAATTATAATTTACATAGAAATAAAATGTATACAATTTTTATATTCAAAAAAAAAAAAAAAAAAAAAAAAAGAATTTGGATGTCCTATGAACATTCATCTCATGCTTATTGTTTTGGATTTCCATGAAGTCTCTTTTTAAGGAGTTAGTTTTCTGCTCAGTATAGTTATGACATACAATCAATTCAATAACATAGCACTGAATTTTAAAATAAAGTTAATGTGCTTGGATATTCAAAGTGTCAACCTGATTCTTTTTCTCAGCCGCCTTTCAGATGAGATTTAATTTCCCCATGCCAAGTATGGATTTAAAAATCAAAGTAATTGAAAATATTCCATACAAAAAAAATACTTCAGGGACACTTATAACATTTTCTGTAAATGCATTCTGAGATATGGATCCCAAGCCAGTGTAACTTTGAATGTGAATGCCTCTATGAACTTCTACAGAATTCCACAGAATAAGAATCACCATGGACCAGATCAGTTTCCAATTGTCTTCTACAAGGGGATTAGGCTCAAGAAAAATGGCCTAAGTTATGAAATTGTCAAGGTCCATGGTTAAAACCAGAAGAGACTCAAAATTTTCCTCTTAGTCCAAACCTTCTTCTGCTACAGCATGCTGACTACACACTACCAACCAGAACCAAAAACAAACAAACAAAAAAATTTCTAGGCAACCATAGAATAAGGTTCCTATGGGTTGTTACTTACTGTTTTTGCTGGTAATAAATAACCAATGACAACACAATATAAACTCCCCAATGCACAAATTTGCATCTATTTTGTTCACTGTAGTATCCCTAGCTGGCATACAGCAGGCACTCCATAAATTGAGTTGTTTTATGTGTTGAGTACTCATACTATGTTAGAGAGTAGGATAACACTTCACATATGTTACCTTATTTAATCCTCAAAACACACTACTATGGTATAGGGAATATAGTCAATAATATTGTAAAAACTATGGATAGTGTTAGATGGGTACTAGACTTATTGGGGGATCACTTCATAAATTACATGAATATATAATAACTATGCTGTCAACTGAAACTAATATAAAGTAATATCAAATGTCAACTATAATTTAAAACAATAGTCATGGGGATATAAAGTACAGCATAGGGAATATAGTCAACAATATTGTAATAACTATGTACAATGTCAGATGGATAATAGACTTATTGGATTATCACTTTGTGAGGTATATGTCTATTCACTATGTTGTTTTGTACACCTGAAACTAATAAAAATACACCATTATGGACTGAGTGTGTCCCCCAAAATTCCTATGTTAAAGCCCTAACCACCAATGTGACTATATATGGAGACAGGACCTTTAAGGAGAAAATTAAGGTTAAATCAGGTCATCAGGGTAGGGTCCTAATCTAATGGGACTGGTTTCCTTATAAGTAGAGGAAGAGATACCAGAGGGTCATTTACACAGAGAAAAAGGCCATGTGAGGACACAGCAAGAAGATGGCCCTCTGCAACAAAAGGAAAGGCTTCAGGAGAAACTACCCCTGCCAGCAACTTGATCTTGGATTTCTAGCCTCCAGAGCTGTGAGAAAATAAACGTCTGTTGCTTACGCCACACAATCTGTGGTACTCTGTTTTGGCTTCCCTAACTGACTAATACATTAGAGTATCTGAGAGCTGAAATAATTTCACACTCATGTTACCATTGTGGTCTCTGGGTTTCTAGAAGGTTGGTGTTAGACAATAGGTGTCAAAAGGAAAGAGAAATAGATACATTTTTTAATAGATTTCAATGCGTAGTAAATTGAACTCTTCTAGGTTTCACTGAAAAATACAAAAAAATGAAAATGTTCTGAGTAGCAATAAAGTAGCTCCTGGATTCCCAATTTTCTCATTCTCCCCAAATTTATGACAACACACAATCATAGCCTATTTTCTTTTCCAAGATGGCAGTAATTGGCTTTAGATGTTGCAACCATTGCATGTCATCTAGATCAGTGATGGGAGTCACTTTTATAGTCCAGAAAGGCTCCTAAACACCGAGCATTACTCAGAACAGTAGACCTTCTATGTGTCCCCTAAGATCAGCAACCAAGAACGAGTATTATTCTTCACCCGAATCTACCAGCTACCAAAACCAAAGCAAACTGTTTAGGGTCAGGTAAAGTACTTGTTCCTTGAAGTTCCCTAATACAAAACAATGGAAACCCTTAAAATTCTTTATGACGAACAACTATATGTACTCACATATGTCAGTTTAACAAAAAAAACATAGCACCCATTACAAGATTTCTAAACAATGGAAAACTCTAGTTTTAGGCATTGACAAAACGGAAAACCCCATATCATCTTCGTCCTGAGTCCAGGACCCCTCATTCGGTATGAAATGGAAGTCCAAATAAATCCCCCACATTTGGGAAGGAGTTGAAGGACATGGACAAATCCAGAGGCAAAACAACAGCCCATTTTACATGAGCACAACTCACTTTTGTCAAAAAGGTGATGCATGATTAATATGAGATGACGGTCCACGACTCCACCAAAGTCATACTACACAGTGACCCTTAAACACGACCATAATCTGAACCTTGGGAAAAGACAAAGAAAGATTATTTCTCAGGAACTATTTTGAAGCTTCCCAGAGGTAGGAAGCCAGAATTCTCACAGTCTGCCCCATAAAGTGGCCTTGTTACAAAGCAACACAAAGAACCACACACACTGATGATATACTCTATAAAGAACTTGGGTAATACAGAATTGTACACTTGAAATTATGTAATTTCATTAACAATTGTCACCCCAATAAATAAATTTAAAAAAAAAAAGAACTTGGGGAAGGGTTGCACTGAAGGGAAGCAATGAAAACAGAGAAGCCAGTCTTGCACAGTACACTCATGAAGTCCAATATTCTGCATGGCTGCCTTGTGGTAATTAGGGGGAAGCACAGTTGAGGGGAACACCCAAAAATAATCATAGGCTCACTGTTCTTACACTTGCAAGCTACTCATGAACAGAGCCTCCTGATAAGACCCTACCAGCCCCACTCTTAGAAAAGTTCGGCCTCCCGGACACCTAATGTTATGAGTTGGTAAAACATTTTGACCAAATGCCTATGTTTATAAGAAATGCAAGATCGCTATCCTAATAGCTAAAGAATTACATGTCAGCTCCCCCATATAGCAGTGAGAGTCTCCATTTTCACTTGAAAATGTCTCTACAGTTTAAACATTAAACCAGGTCCTGTATCACACAGCAATATAATTGACATCCTAGCTTTAGCAATATTATGCTCAGGGAAGGAAGATATCCATCTTTTCAGTATACTTTGTAGCCCATTTAAAAGTGGAGAACTAAGCTAAGGAGTCACTTAAGGAGAAACCCGAGAAGGGACAGGACTTACAACCATGATTATGATAACGCTGTCTTTCCATGCTGCAAATTTGTCAAATGGAATCTTCGAATCAGAACTGAGACGCCAACTACTAACAGATTGTAATTTGTGCCTCTCAGGAGATTGAGGCATGTATCAGGTAGACATATATCATGTAGAATTAATACCAGCTTATTTCCTCCTGAAATAATTTCAGTTAACCTAACATAGTAAAAAGAATTTACGATATTAGACTCATAATAAGTTTCACTAATATATTGATAAAGAAACCTCTAAAACGTTGTATTAGTCCTGTTTGACTCTCTCCTCTTTGGGCTAGCTATCCAATCAGAAACCACAGTGTTTTTTGTTAATGGTAGGTAGGTGGTAGAGTGGATTAAGAACATGGGCTCATGAGTTAGCATGTGCAGGTTCTATCTATCCAATAGAACTTTCTGCAATCACAGAAATGTTCCGTACCTATGTTGTCCATTCTGGTAGACACTGGCCACATGTGGGTATTGGGTATTTGAAATGTGGACATCTAATGATCTGATTTTTTAATATTTAATTTTAATTAAATGTATATAGCCTCACGTGGCTAGTGGCTGTCATGTAGGACAGTGCAGTCCTATACCCTTTACTCACTAGTTATGTGTCTTTGGACATGTAACAACTTTTATGTGCCTCAGTCTCCTCACCCCTAAGTGAGTATAAAACGAGTTGTTCAGAGTATGACATGAGGTAAACAAGTTGAGGACCTTGGCACAGTGCTGGGAACGCAGGTTATTCTTCTGCAATATTTTTTTATCCATCCTTTCTCTACATCCCCACTATGGTGGTCACCTTTGTCAGACTCTTATTGTGCTCTCAGTATCAAAAGACCCTCTTAATTCAACTCACTCCCTCTAGTGAGGTGAATGGCTAACCATCCCATCAAAGTATAACTAATAAATGTTTCTAAAATACAATTCTTCACATGTTACTCCTCTAGTAGCAAAATCTCTTCTAGATCCCTATGACCTTCAAAAGAATATACAGGCTGGCTTTTAAGATCCTTTATAATCTGACCCCAAGCTAATGTTTCATGCTATCTCCCACTGCTCCCAGATACAACCTACTGTGTTGACCAGATGGAGCAACTTGTCCTTCCTCAGACAAACCATGCATATTTCTACTCCACATCTGCTTGACAATATGCCCATCTAAAATGTTCATTTCCATTACCCTTACTTCATCATATTCATCTTTTGAGGCTCATCCCAAGACATCTTATTCAAGAAGCCATCTTCTTTGAGAAGAATGAGACATTTAAAAATCACATGTCCTTTATTACTACTTCATGCTTCATGTGTGTATTTCTTGATTGCCCTCCAAGAACAAAAGCTCCTTGAAGACAAGGAGTTGTCTCTGTGTCTCCCCAACAGTGCCTGGCATGGTACATGAATAAATTAGGGGTTCATTACATATGTGACAAAGAAATACTGTAAAACAGGAACACAAATGCTGCTCAACTTGAACACTAGGATCTTTGGAAATCTCTGCCAGTTAAGCCACTAAAGATATTTGAAATTCCTATCTCAAAATAACTGCATTTTGAATCAAACCATGGAAAGAAAATCTGGAAAATATTGATTATTACTAAAGCAATGAATGCCTTAAAAACAAAATACTCAGTAATTCCCCATTGTCCAGAATCCCGCTAGAGAAACTTCCCCAAGCATGATTTAAACTTGGCCTTCAATTTCTTTTAGCTTGTGCTTTGTTTACAAGCTAAACTACATTTACATCTGTCCCTGAACTCCACCTTCCCTTACCCTCTTGACTTTCCTATACCAAACCTCTCTACCGTTTACTCCCCATTACAATCACAGTCACCCCCAATTTGGAAAACTTTTTCAGCCATCTTAGTTCCCACCCTTCAAAGCCTCTATAAAACCCCACCCCCAAATATTTTCTCTCTGTCCAATGAAATGACCCTTTCACACTTCCCTTAGCCAAAATGGAAAGATGAATGTCGTCAGAGAGAAAATGTCTTAAAATTTCACTTGGGTCTGAGCTATAGTAGTGCTTTCTGGCATTAAAAGAGAGAGAGAGAGAGATAGAGATCTTTGATTTCAGGGTGAGTTATCTACAAAATAACACACCTGATAGCTTTTCAGACATTCTCTAAGGCTGTAGTTTTTTTTCAAACTTTGGAGAGCATTGGAATCATCGGGAGTACTTGGGAGATGTCGGTTCTGAGGAATCTAAGTCATTTGTTGGGGGCCACCCAGAATCCTGCTTTCTAATCAGCATCCAGCTCCTTCTCCTACAAGATGAAGACTATCCTGACAAACACCGCAAATGCCTCCTCCTCCTCTCTAAGCCCGCCTTCTGTTCCCTCTTGGTGCAAGAATAACTAACTGCTGCAAAAAGACATACATCGCCTGGAAATAACAGACTCTTCCCAATGAGAGACTTAGGTGAAGACCTGGGGCAGAACAAGGTAATCAGGTACAAAAGGCCAAGACTGAAAGGCTCACCATAACAGAGCAAAGCAAATGGAAAATCACAGTCCCAAGAGAAGAGCTGGGGAATTCAGTACGAGCAGAAGAAAAAAAATAAAGGAATTGCTACTACAATCTTACCGTGTGTAGAGCATTACATTTAATCGCAAAATAACAATTCTTAAAGGAAAAACTCACCACATTTTAACACCAAGTATCTAAGCTAAATCAGATCAAATAATATCATTGACTCATCTAATCAGGACATTTCTTGATATCAAAAAAAGAGAAGATAGCCGAAAGAGTAATTTTCTACCTTAGGCTCACTCCTGCCATAGGAAGCAGGACCAAACATTTGCAAGAAATTAGAGGCATTAGTAGGTGACAGAGGGTCCTAATTATAACAGCTATAGTGGACACACATGCTCGAGCAGATTCTAGATAGTCCCTGTTTATACCTATTGTTCCAGCATAATTATTAATATAACCTCTTTTCCTTCCCAAGAACCCTGGTTTATCAGTTAATTATATAATCACCCTAATAACAGCTAACAGGTATGGGCTAGGCATTGAGCTAAGTGCTCTACTTACATCACGTAAGCCTTAAACGTCATAGGAGAATAGCATTAATACCATTATTACACCCATGATTGAGCTGAGGAATGTTGGAGGCTGTTGGAAGTTAAATTACTTGCCTATGACCCCATAGTCAAAGACAAGACCTAAACTCATATATGCAGAGGCTGTTCTCTTAACCCAGGACTGATCAACTGCAGCCCACAGACCAAACTCAGACCACTAGTGTTGAAAAAACATCCAACCTAAGAGAAAGCTTACAAGACTTTATTTTAGCCAAACTTGCTGGGAAGCAAAATCTCAATGGATTGAGAAAATGCTCCACAAAATGGTGATTTGCAGCTTGATTTATACTAGAATCATATGAGGAGGGTTACATGAAATCTATTGGTGGTAGATGAAGGGGATGGGAGAAGCAAAATAGGGAAATCCCTGGGATTGGATAAAAGTAAATTGGAGAGACAGGTACTTCTTTCACATAGGTGTGTACAGGATAGTTAATAGTTCACTTTTTACAGCACTTGTAGAGATGGTATTCAAGGGACAAGAATAATAATGAGGGATTCTATAGTTTCCTGCTCTGGTCCGGAAAAAGGGGTTAATGACATTCCCAGGGCATGTTATCCTAGATACAAAAAGGCAACAGACAGGCTCACTTAAGGTAGAGATTGACCTTTGTCAAGGAAGCTACAGGCTGACGATGTGACTTTCCGCCATGGCCCACCTTAGTTAGGAATTTTTATGTTCACACCATCCTAGGTGGTTATTTTCAGTCTCCTGAACTTGTTAGATTTAACCTGTGGCCCCTTTTTTGTCCACACTACCTACTTTGGTAAATAGAGTTTTTTTGAAAAACAGCCACACCCGTTCATTTGCATATTATCTATGGCTGCTTTCACACTACAAAGGCCGACTTGTGTAGCTGCAACAGAGACCTTCTGGATCACAAAGCTGAAAATGTTTACTATCTGGCCCCTTACAGGAAACATGTGCTGATCTGGATTTTTCCTGGTACCCCAGAAAAGCACCCAAAGCACGAATTCACAAACCTGGGTCTTCCACCAGCAATGACCTAAGGTCAAGGAAGATATGACATGATAGTAGAATAATTTTTCTAATTTAAACATCCCCAGGTTTTGGGAGGGTTGTTTGCTTTTGTTGTTTGGGGTTTTTTACTTTAAGGTTTGTAATACATTGAGCTATCAATGGTTGTTATAAACATAGCATTCTTGTGTGATTAAAAAAAATAGCCAGAAAGTAAAAAGAGTATTCCCAAAAGTCCACAATAATGGGGTTACATCAAAGGAACATAGAAACCAGTGGACAAAGCTTCCAATGGCCAAAGCTTGAACAATTTGAGCAACAAAATAAAGTAATATCATATTTGAACCCAAAGTACAAAATAAGTTATGTATAAGTCCATAGAGATATAAATGATTGATTGAATAAACAAATACATAGGAGGAAGAGAAAACTCCTGTGCAGAATTCCAAAAATGTATGTATTTATTCCATCCTAACGGAGGATATATATAACTCTCCATTTCTTAAGTATAGGCCACACCCAGTGACTTCCTCCCACAGAGTAAATGTGAAAGGGGTGGGGGAGGGTAACTTGTCAGTGGAGTAATCTGACAAACAGGGCCTCAACCAGGCGATCAAGATTAATATCACCAGTGGTAAGTCATGTGGATAGATACCCTTCACATATGTTGACAATGGTGCTTTACTTCTGTGGTCATCCTCCCCAAAACCTACAATCCCAATCTAATCATGAGAAAAACAGCAGACAAATCCCAACTGATAGGCATCCTACAAAATACCTGACCAGTATTCCTCAAATTCATCAAAAATAAGGAAAGTCTAAGAAACCATCCCAGCCAAGAGGAGACATAGTGACTAAACGTAACATGGTATCCTAGATGGGATCCTGGGACAGAAAAGACATTAGGTAAAAACTAAAGAAATCTGGATAAAGTGTGGGATGTAGTTAATAATACTTACCAGTATTTGTTCATTATTGTGAAAAATGTACCATGTTAATATAAGAGATCAAAACACGGGAAATTAGGGTGGGACATATGAGGACTCTCTGGACTTCCTGAGTTTTATGGGAGTTTTTTTGTTGTTGTTTTTTTTGTTGTTGTTTTTGTTTTTTGTAAATCTAAAACTAAGTTTATTTTTAAAACAAAAAATTAAGATGACAAAAATAATACCTCTTTTTCCACATTTAAACTCACAGGAGGATCTAATTTGAAAGAGATTTCCTTTCCCCATGCAATTTACATACTGTAATTCTAATTTTGTCTGGAAGGTGCAAAACACAGATTTTAAAATTATCGCCACATTAATAATTCAGTTTGGGATTAGTGCCAAACAGAATAAATTAAACCTGGTAGAGATTACCAAGTTACTCTGAGCAAAACTCTGAATAAGAAAAACAAAACTTGGGATAAAGGAAACACTGCCTAATGAAATCCTAGAAGATATAATTCAGATATCAACAGTGTAGACAACTCTGTCTACTTGCTTGGCTTTGGATGAATACAAATAGTGCTAGTGATACCCACTGTTCTTTGAAAATTGTTCTTCCTTCTCAGAGAGGAGAATTCTGCAGGAAAAAATACATCCAGCTTCAAACCTACATACCATACTGTTTTCTCACTGCTCAAATGTCTTCAGACTTCTCTACAGATTGCTGGCAAGGGGCATATGACATGCTATACTAAAACTAGGCCAAATTCTCATACCATGCTCTTCTCAGCTTTTATCTTAATTGTAACGAAATGTTTTTCTGTGTAACTATTCATGGAATGCCCATCTCCCATATGAAACTGAAAGCTTTGTGAGAACTACATCTATTTTGTTCATTACTATATATTCCTAGCATTCAGTGCACCCAAGTCCTGGCAAATAATAGATGCTCAATAAATATATGTTGAATGATTGAAAGGATTTATCAATCATAGCTTAACAGAGTTTAGTTCAAGTCTACAAATAACCCCAGATAATTTGAAATCCATGTACTTCTTCCAGCAGTTCACTTAATGTATCTGCTGTGAGAAACATCAAAATCTTGCCTTTGGCTCATTAGCTTTATTTGAGCTAAGTCAGTGCTATAGGTTCAAACAACTCAGTAATGAAACATAGAAGTGATTAGCATTATCTTCATGTTCAAAGTGTCAGTGGAAAAATATATTAATAGAAAGCAAAGAGTTGTACGTGAGCTTCCCACTGCATTATCTATTTCTATAAACGACCTTACTTGTCCGAAGGCTAATTATCCTGGGCCTGGGCTAATTTTTTTAGACTATGTTACTGCAAGTCTATGTTAATTCACATAGCTGTTTAAACCATGATCTTATGTTATAAATACTTTCCAAGTAACAGTGTCCAGCTGAGAAATGTCTGTGATTTAGAGAAAACTTACATTGAGTATGTTGTCATGGAAAGAGGCTCAGAAGACCTAATTCCACTCTTGGCTGAACCCCTTACCCATTCATCAGCTGACTTTTACTGAATGCGTTTAACAGACACTTTTCCAGGTACACAGCACAGTTATAGTCAAATCATTTTAGCAATCTAAACCTCATCGCCAAATTTAGATGGAAAGATACAGCAAATGTAGAGCCTATGCAACCACCGTCCTGCCTACTCACAATTCCATAAAATAAAAGTTACTAGAAAACAAAATATCTGTAGCATTGTCTGTTGTTTGGGTACTGTTTTCTGGATAAGACATTCTGCATTTAAGCTTTCAGTGGGCCAGAAATTCCAGGTCTCTCTAAATATAGAAAGCATATAGGTTCAAATCTAAAAAGATCCAAACTCAGAGAAAACCCGCAGATGACAATGTGATGTGCAATAAGACTGACAAGGACATATATGTGATTCAGAGGATGTCAAAATCCGGAGGTAATGAATACAAGGAAATGTTAGCAGAAGAGGGTTAAGGAAGGAAGGAATCAGAGCGGTGAATAGATACTCTCATATTTTACTCTGTATACTTAGGTATTTCTTAACTTGATTACAAGGAGACTATATTTAAGAGCTATTTTTGTATGTGAATAACACTGAAATGAACATATTAATAGACTTGAAGGATGAGTCATCCCAGCTCTTTCTTTCTCATCTTCTAAAGGTAGAATCACAAGAAAAGTAGAAAGAAATTTCCCAGCACTACCCGAAACCCATCACCTAGAAAAGAGGAAGCAGATGAAGTGACAGGATTCAGGAAGGTTATAAAATACCACATTTCAAAATCAGAATAAGAGACTCTCAGTTCCCCATATTAAACATACATCTCTGTTGTTGCTTCTTTACAATTAAAGATTCCTTTTGCAGTCTGGGCAGAATAATATGCAGACTTGCCTCTCTTCCTCTGACTTTAATTAACATCGGTAGAGGTCGTGGGAATTTTGCAAAGGGAGAGCTGGTACAGAGCAAAGCCTGAAAACATTTCTTGGTCCTTTTCCCATTTCAGAGCACTGCTTTCCAAAGGCTGGCTACACAGCTCAGGCGAGCCTCATTTCAATTAACCTCTTTCTTTGATTACAGGTCAACCCACTCTATAGCTCCCAGAGAGCATAGCAAGGACATACCCAGAAAGGGAGAGTTAGTACATAGGTAGAACAATAAAAATTACAGAGAAGGCAGGTGGCAGAGTTATTACCCCCAAAGTATGAATTTATCCTTTGAAAATCAAAAGGCCACTTTTCCTAATCTAAGTTTACCAGAGCATTATAGAATCTGAACCATTTCAAATTCACACCCTGAAATAGTTGTAATAAGGCTGAGAATAAACTGTCTCCTGGATGTCTTTAGTTTTCTGTTAAAGGGTAAGAAAATCAAGAGTTAAGGCTGGGACAATTGGTACCTTGGCCATTTTATCTTTACAACAGGGCTGTAGCTATATTTCAACAATATGGCAAGTTTCCAGGAAATCAAAACTAAAAGGCAGAATTATGAATACCAAACATGTTTCTGTGAGATAGAGATAGAACAGAGAGACAGGCAGGGAATGAGGTGAAGGTGTTAGCGTCTGAGAGATGGCACAGTGGAAGTTGAAAATGCAGGGAAAGCAAAGAAAGGAGTCAAAAAAAAAACAGACAAGTTGATTGCATTTTCACCAGCCTGCTGGGTGGGGAAGGAGGCAGGACCCAAAAAGCCCCAAATGAAACCTTCCTTGATGATACTGCACTCTCAAGTCGGCATAGATACGGCAAAGATGAGGTCTTTCACTCATCCCTCCTGAGACACTGTTTTCCAGTAAGCCTCAGGCACAGATCTCACCCTGCACTAAAATGACCATATTGGAGTGTTGCGCTATAGAAGTCTCTCTTGTGAACTCACTTTCTCCAAATAAATCTAAACTTCTGAGCCCAGGGATCACATATCCCTAAGTAGAGCTTGATTCGCTGTGCATAAGCATATTCCTTGCTCTGGACAGGCCCATCCTTCCCCAACAAAGATAAGGACCAGGGGAGAAAACAAGAAGGAACAGTCTTCTGAGATGGCCCTGAGCCCAGCTGACCTCCTCAAGGCGCCGGAAGCACGCACTTTCACCTGTGCTCACTGTGTCTCCTTTACAGCCACAAGGCCAATAAGTAGAACAAGAAGGCCGCAGACACATCGGTGATTTATTACCTGCACTGACTCAAGTGGAGTCAGCAAGTGGAGGAAGAAGTAAGCAGTACCCAAGGGTTTAAAACCACAGTCTCAACACAACCCTTTTGTTTACAGCTCAATTTCCTGCCAGAGCTAATTCTTGGTTTTGCGTTACTTACTCCACACCTTTCCCATGAGGTAGAGCTAATTAAACCACACTTGGCCCCTCTTGTAATTTCAATTTCCTCACTTGGGTGTCGCCTTTCTTATTATAATGTCATTATCATAAGGGGTTCCTGCTGACAGGGCAGCCCAGTATCCAGGGCAGCCTTGACAAAAACCTATAACTCTGCTTGGTCACATTCGTGCTATATCCTTGTCCCTCCCTCACCCCTCTCTTGTTGGTTCCATGGTTTCATTCTGTCTTTCTCTCCTTGACTTGTCCCTGCTTCTGTACTCTGTGTGGATGACCAACATCGTGGCTCTTGAATTTACTAATTTTATTTCTGCTAATTTTCATTTCTACCAGCTCACTTGGATGTCTTCCCTCCTAAGCAATATTCCCCCTCTAAGCAATATTTTTTCATTATATCATAAGAATAATAAGTATTAAAATTAGTATATCAGAATAACTACAATCTATTGAGCACTTCCTGTGTCTGGCACCATGCTAAATGGTTTCTATGCCTTCCTTTATCTAACAGTCACAGAAGGAGAATCCCATTATTCTCTCCATTTGATACAAGAGAAAACTGATGCTGAGACAAAACACTTTCCCAGCATCTGTCTAACTCCAAGACCAGAGCTCTTAATCAATACCACACTGCCCATAGCAACCATGGGTCCAGCTACAATTCATATGTTAAAACCCTATGCCCCGGTGAGATGGTTTTTGGAGATGGGCCTGTGGGAGGTAATTAAATCAAAAGGGTGGGGCTTTCATGTTGAGGTTAGTGCCCTTCTAAAAGGAGACAGGAGAGTGCTCACTTCCCCCATCTCTGCTCTCAACCATGTGAGGGCACAGCAAGAAGACGACCATCTGCAAACTAGGCCGAGGGATCTCACCAGGAACCTAATCAGTCAGCATTTTGACCTTGGACTTCCCAGCCTCCAGAATTGTGAAAATAAATGCTTGTTGTTTAAGCCACCCAGTGTGTGGTATTTTTGTTATAGCAGCATGAACTAAGGCAATATACATAAAAGTGATTTAACTTTAATACTCTTGGAAGCTTGTTTATATAAACATACACATATCTGAAAATGATTTTTTAAAAATATATCCTGATTTATGACTTTAAAAAAGTAGTCACCATAGGCTAAAATGAACAAAAAAAAAAATCTGATATATAGAAGGGCTTCAAGAATTATTTGTAGCATAGAAAAATAAAATAAAGATATGTTTGTTCATTTATGCATAGCTTCAACCTGGGGTAGTTCATATTTCACAATTTCTTTCTGAGATTCATAGTGATTTTTCTTACCAATAGGGTTGGCTTTATTTATGGCCTCATACCCCCTACTAGTATGCACAGAATGTGTGCTCAAGGCTTCCCACACACAAGTAAGCAAAACTCTCCCCATTTGAACACCTAATAGTCCACCAGTTGGAGTTAATTCTTTGAGGCTGAGCTGTGTCCTTTTGCTAGATCCTCTTTTAAAATATAAATTTATTCACTAGGGAAATAACCAAAAACAACAAGAGAACAAGACAAACCAATGAGAAAGAAAAACCCATAGACACAGACAATAGTTTAGTGGTTACCAGAGGGTAAGGGGGGTGGGGGGTGGGAGGTGAGGATAAGGGGGATCAAATATATGGTGATGGAAGGAGAACTGACTCTGGGTGGTGAACACACAATGGGATTTATAGATGATGTAATACAGAATTGTACACCTGAAATCTATGTAATTTTACTAACAATTGTCACCCCAATAAATTTAATAAAATAAAAAAAAGAAAAGAACTCTAAGCCAGTGATAACTCAATGTGAATAAACATTCCAAATGTTTCCTGACAAAAGGAACTAGAACAAAAAGAACATGCAGGGTTAAGTCCTTGGGAGGAAAGTAAGAGCCCTGAAATGGAGGAAGTAGCTTAATGTGGATATCAGACCAGTCAAGACAAATTTCTCCCCCATTATGTTGACTTGAATCAGTCCCGCTTTCTAATGTGAAACATATCAGCAATGCTATGTAGTGGGGAGTTTCATTTACTGAAAGAGTACCCATCATAATCCTAGCTATTGGGCCTATTTGTAATAAATCCAAAAAATAAAGTTGAAAGACTGTACAGAAAAATGCTATGTTTGATCAATTCCAACTGGCCAAGTGAGAGCCAAAACTGTAATAAACTTGATTTAAAGCCAAAAGCATCCAAATATCATTTTTGTTAAATCGAAGGGATGAGCTGCTTTTATCTTAATTGAAATTATACATCCATTTTTATTAAAAATCTTTAGTAACAATTTGAATTGCCAAAGTCTTTAATCACAGAATTATTTGCCTTTCAGAATTGTCAAGTAGTTATATTAAAAATACCACCTCTTTTGCCCATCAGAGAGCTGTTCATTTAACCTGAATCTTTCACTAAATAGGGAGTATTTTATGTTTAAAAGGAGAGAAAAAAAAACTTTGAGAAGTCTTATATTCTCGTTAGCTCCTTAAAATCAGTGTATTTGTGAAACGTATCTCAAGAGCCATATTTCACTAATTATTTCTCAGTGTAATGTTTAAAAATATTAGATACTCAGAAGGCTCAGAAAATCAAGTGTGTTCTTTCCTGTTCTAGAACTAACATCCATCAACACCAAAGTTATCACTACTGTTTGAACTGAAGTCATCGAAACTGAAAATTAAACATCAACAAACTATGTCGATCAGGACCCTTCAGTCTTTAACACCTCAACAATTTAAACTCCATCCTAAGTAAATGTAACACTTCTAGACAAGTCATTACACTTTAATATGAATCAAAATCATGCTTTTTAAAATAAATCTTGATGATCTCCCATGCCCACTTTTTACTGCTTTGGGAAAGGAAGCAAAT
Organism: Rhinolophus hipposideros; assembly: GCF_964194185.1. Classification (NCBI taxonomy): domain Eukaryota; kingdom Metazoa; phylum Chordata; class Mammalia; order Chiroptera; family Rhinolophidae; genus Rhinolophus; species Rhinolophus hipposideros. Next base: position 20,794,326 of record NC_138060.1, on the reverse strand, counting down.
TGAAATGATATATGAAAAAAACTTTTGATATTTTTCTGATACTCTTCCCACACCCTGAATCTTATTGAGCTCTCTGAATATCAGACCACCCCACACATGCCTTAATAACAAGCCGTGTTATACTGCCCAGTTACATAAGAAGAAACACAAGTCTAATATTAGACCATGCCTGCTTCCAGTTCAGCAAATTTAGGGATCTCAAGCCACAAGCAAGCTGAATCTTTTGAGAAGAAATTGCAAAAGCAGAAAAATTAAGAAATTGCATCTGTCTTTAACTTGTTTACTCTTACATGGCTAAATGTCCTTTGCTTGGTTATTTCCTTTTCATCTCTCAGGTCACAACTGAGAAGTCACTCCCTCCAGGTACCTTCTTTGATTCACGTGTGACTCCACCTCCCAGAGCAGCCTGCGCTCCCATTCTCCCTGCAGTACCCCTTTCATAGGGTTTACCTATCTGCATTGTAATTGCCTGTTTTCTTATCTATCTCCCCATTGGACACCAAGTTAGGTAAGGCAGAGGGCATCTGTGACCTGATTCCCATGTATCTTCAGTATCTAACACTTGTCTTAGTCTGTTGGGGCTTCTATAGCAGAATACCATAGAGTAGGCAGATTATAAACAACAGAAATTTATTTCTCACAGTTCTGGAGGGTGGGAAATCCAAGATCAAGGTACCAGCAGATTCAGTGTCTGGTGAGAGTCCACTTGCTGGTTCATACACAGCCACCTTCTCACTGTGTCTTCCCAGGCTGATGGGCCAAGGGAGCTCTGTGGGGTCTCTTATAAGGACATTGATCCCATTTATGAGGGCTCCACTTTCATGACGCAATTACCTCCCAAAGGCCTTACCTCTCTATACCATTAAACCAAAGGTTAGGATTTCAACATATGAATTGGGGGGAGACAAATATTCAGTCCATTGTAGTACTCCATATATGTTCGAGAATAGAAAGGAATTGCATGAAAAAAGAGGAATGGAATGGCACAGCAAAGAATGCCAAGCTGAGGAGTAGAATGGGATAACTATAGTCCCATAGATACCATTCTTAGCAATACTCCCCAGAACTGAACACTTTAATTTATGAAGACTGCCTTGAGCAAAGAAGTAGTTGCATCAGAACCCACTACAACAGGTAAACATCTGATTACATTAGACTTGAAGTGATGACAAAATCAGCCATGCAACGTGGAAAATAAACTAATTCAAGAAAAATATTGCTCCTGCCAGAGGTGGTTGACTGTGAATATGACAGGAATAATGAGCAATACAGTCGTTCCTTTGGTTTACTCAGATAATTGGGCTTTCATTTCCTTTACATTGAAAACATGTCTCATAGACCTTCTCAGTGTCTACATAATTCCCAAGGACACATCACTTAGTACCCTCACACATTTTTACTTTTCCCCAAGTATATTGGCTTGTCATCCAACTGAGATGGAGAATCATTTACGCATTCCAGTTATTGAGTTTATATGATGTTAGAGGTCCATGAGAAACAATTTCACTATTTAGAGCACAGACTCTTGAGTTGGAGAGAAATAGGTTTGAGTGCTGGTTCTAGCATTAACTAGTTCAGTGCACTCTAAATCAATTATTGGAACTCTCTTCATTTCAGTTTTCTCATCTGTAAAATGGGAATAAAAACACCTCATGGACAAGGGCCACAATATGCTGTTGGGCATATTGTGTGATCCAGTTCATCGCAGCCTGGGGAAGAACAAATGAAATGCCAAGTGCCTGACTCAAAATTAGCACTCTCAAGTGCTAGCTGATATCATCATGCCAAGATGAGTCAGATGTACATCCTGTCCTCCAGGAACTTCCAGTCAAGAATGAAAAATAACATGTGTAGATAGAAAGTAAAGTACATAAGACAATCATCAGTGCAAATCAAGGATAACTGAACCTGGGAAGAAAGGGACTGGTTCCAGCTAGAAAGACTGCATGGTACCCTCTCATTTGCAATGTGAAACATTTCTGAGACATGTCATTTTAATAGAAAGTTAAGTACCAGTTTGGGGGCTGCCAAACTCAAAGGTTAAAATCTAAGAGACCAAAATTAATCTTTGTGAATCTCCACACTCAACCACAGAGTCCTTCATAATGCAGACGCATGACATAATACATATTGTCACATTCCGTCATTCATAAAACAGCCACAGATGCAGCAAAAGTAATCCAAATACAGTTCGGTTAAAATGGAATTCATTCTTAAGGACCTACCAGATGCCTGACTTTGTGTGTAAAACTCTCTGCCCTTCAGAATTACTACTTTCATAAGGAAATGTTTCCCAGTAGAGGATTGAGAGGTACAATACAAGTCAGAATGATCAGCTTACAAATGGGGCTGCCTAATCCAGCTTTGCAACATCCTCAACTCTCCTGGAGGGAAGAGTTCTAAACAATGACAGCGGGACACACTGCAAACTCAAAGACAAAGCACGGCTTTAAACTCCAGCCCGTGGAATTAGGCTCCTTAGGCTTTTTATATATGGGTATAAGACTTCAGCAAAAGATGGAAGGATATTGCTCTATTTTCATTCTCCTCAGCATGTAACTGCTTATGCATTACTAAAATATAAGTAACATTTCTAATTGCACGACAAAAATATTCCACACAGCAACTGCTCTTAATAATATACTTACAGTTGGCCATTTCATTACCTAATAATTACCAGATCATTAGAGCAAGTAATATATCCTTGTGGGATAAACTTATGGCAGTAATTTCAGAGAAAAGAATAGGAACACTCTCTTAAAGTCACCAGTCGGCAATATGTAGAATTAGCTATTGAAGGAAATGAATATAAATGTACTTTTTAAAAGTAAACAGCAGTACAATGATATTATAGCTAATTCTGGATCATGAAGTCAGAAAGGAAATGGATGAAAGGATCGGGTCGAACCCCCTCGTTTTATAGGCAAGGACTTGAGATCAGCCAAGTGGGGTGAGCACAACAAGCTAACAGATAATGTAAGTAGAGTCGGCCCTACAGCAGCTTCTCATCCCTCATTGCAAAGCTCTTCCTTTTGATCACAGAATCCTCTAAATGAAACACAGATGTAATTTTTAAAATCTTGATGAACTGAAATATTTACGAAATGCAGAGAGCTAGTGAATTAGATTTTCTAGTTATGCTGGGTTTGGACCAAAATCTAATCTTTCTGACTCACCATTTTACAGTGGCTGGAGAGCCCAGATGTAACATGGCCAGCTCCTCTTCCCCTGGCTCCAGGCAGTGTCGCAGCTGAGAGCACAGTGCCACCACTCCACATGGCTCACCCCTCCTCATCCTTCAAATGGCAATTTAAACACCCCTTCCTCAGCCAGGTCTTCCCTACACTCCAAACAAGGTAAGCTTCTCTCAACTGTGCTCTTATAGCTCTGGGCCTCCCATGGTGACATCAGGATATATTTATAATTATTCATTTAGTACTTGCTTTTTTCCCCTCTAGGTAGGGGTTCTCAAACCCCACCATGCATCAGAATCCCCTGAAGGACTTGCTAAAATACAGATTGCTGGGCCCCACCACTAGAGCTGCTGATTCTAATATGGGGTGGGGCCTGAGAATATGCATTTCTAACATGTTCTCACATGACACTGATGGTCCAGAGACCAGACTTTAAAAACCACCAAGCTAGACTTTAAGACCCATGAAGGCAGAGGTTGAGTCTGTCTTATTCGTTGGCCTATCCCTAATGCCTGGCACATAGGAGGTTCTCAAAAAACTGCTGGATAATTGAGCATTCAGGGTTGGCTGGTTTCTGGTAATTAGCTGCATCAGTCCTTTACCTGTAATTGTGGCAGACCTCTCTGTCTTCAACTCCCCTGGACCACATGCAGAACAGAAGTGCACCTGGATGCTCTTTTCCATCCTTCAGTGGAAACATCCTAATCACCAGCAAATTACTTCCTGAGTGCCCTTTGTGAGCATACAGGGCCTGTCCTATGCAAAAGCTGAGACAGCAACCACCTGTTAGATGATTTATAGGCTCTAGGAAGGCTCCGTGGCCCCAAAATATCCCCACCCCAACCTGCCACTGGGCTGGGATTTCCACCGGGAGCAAAACCTGCCTCTGTGAAAATGCCATTGTGGTAGGCCTCTTAAACATTATCCATCATTTTGGCCCCAGATGGAATTAATTTATCAGACTACTTTCTAGTATGACAGCCAGCCTGAGAAGCCATGAAGAAGCTATTTGGAAAAGGAGACTGTAAGAGGCAGACCTTGCTATGGAACCTCAGGGCAGGGAACACACATGGGAACAAGTTCCTGCGGGGAAGGGACTGCAAAATGTCCTGGAAGGGAGGAAGCCATCACATGATGGACAGCTGGTTGTTAGCCAGTCCCAGGACCCACCAGCATTTCCAGTGGCTCTCCTGTTCAGAAAAAGACATAATCCTTGGTCTTAGCCCATTTAGACCGCTATAACAAAATACAAAAGACTGGGTGATTTATAAACAACAGAAATTGGTTTCTCACAGTTCTGGAGGCTGGAAGTCTGCAATCAGGGAGCCAGCATGGTGGGATTCTCTGTCTGGTGAGGGCCTGCTTCCCAGTTCATAGATGGCCTCTCTGTGTCCTCCCACAGTGGGAGAAGCAAGAAAGCTCTCTGGGATCTCTTTTATAAGGGCTCTGATCCCATTCATGGGAGCTCCATCCTCATGACCTAATCACTTCCCGAAGGCCCCCACCTCCAAACACTATCACCTTGGGAGTTAGGTTTCAACACATGAATTTTGGGGGGACACATTCAGTCACCGCATTTGCCTTCAACGCAGAAGCCAAAGTCCAGAGATATAAATAAATATAAGTACAGCATGCCAGAGGCTATGCTAGGTACTTTATCAACATGTCCGTGTATTTAACACTGTACAGGTGCTGTGTTGTCTCATTAGATACTCTTAATACCCTGTGAGGTAACTATCACTGTCCCCTTTATACAGCTGAGAAACTGAGGCTTAATGCAGTGATTCATCAAAGTTCCCACAATAGTCAAGAGGCAGAACTGAGGTCTAAACCTGGAGCTATCACCCTACACCATGTTGTTTTCCTCGCTCCTCTACCCAGAATGAAAATGGGTCAGTAGTGATAATGCTAAGAGCACAATCTGTCCAAACTATCATGGAGACCTGTCTCCCTTTGGCTGTTGGTCCTTTAGAAAGTCATTAACCATTGCCAAGAATCAGTTCCCTGGCCTAAAACAATGGAGCTCCTGCACCAGAGTAAGCCCTACTTCGTTGTTAGCTTTTATCACCATCATCATCATTATATTTTCATGCCTACAATTACTTCCTTTCAAAATCCTGCTATTTGCAACAACATGGATGGAACTTGAGGGTATTACACTAAGTTAAATAAGTCAAACACAGAAAGATAAATACTCTATGTTATCACTTATATGGGGAATTTGAAAGAGCCAAACTCATAAAAAGAGAGGGGAGAATAGTGGTTACCAGGGGCTGGGGAGAGGGGAAAATTGGAAGATGTTGGTCATAGAGTACAAACTTCCAGTTATAAGATGACACAATGACATGAAACTAGAAATCAACTACAGGAAGAAAACTGTGGGGGGAAAACAAATACGTGGACATTAAACAACATGCTACTAAATAACCAATGGATCAAAGAGGAAATCAAATAGACTCAATAGACATAGAAACAGAGATCAAACTGATGGTTTCCAGAGGGGAGGAGGAGAGGGCAGGGGTTAAAAAAAAAAAGGTGAAGGGGAATATAGTCAATAATACTATGATAAGTTTGCACAGTGACAGATGATGACTAGACTTAGGAAAGTGATCGCATTGTAAGGTATATAAATGTCAAATCACTCTCTTGTACACCTGAAACTAATATACTATTGTATACGAACTATAGTTAAATAATATATATATGCATACACATATATACATATATACATACACGGAAGTATAGCCGAAGGGAGTTCCTATGTAGTAAAGAAAGAGTTCTGTGTCTTTACTGTGGTTGTTACACAAATCTACACGTATGATAAAATGGCATAAAACTGCACACACACATGTACCTGTGAAAACTGGTGAAATGTGAATCAATTCTGTAGATTGTACCATTGTCACTTTGCTGGTTTTAATGTTGTACTGCAATTACATAAGATGTTATTATTGGGGGAAGTAGGGTGAGGGTACTCAGGTCCTCACTGCACTATTTTTTAAACTTCCTGAGAGTCCACAACTATTTAATGATCAGGAATTTTAATGAATAACTGAGCTTCCATCTCTATATATTGCCTGAATTCTTTCAAGTGGAATCCTCATAAAAATCCTGGGACAGGTATTTTGAACCTACCCACTGAATACTTGAGGAAATGGAGTCTCAAGTATTTCATAGTCGTTAATAGAAGACTCTCTGGAGTCAGAGTACCTGGACTCTAGTTCCATGACCACTTATCAGCTATTTGACTTCGGAAATGTGACTTACTCTTCTGCACCTTGGTTTCCTCTCTATAAAATGGATTTATCACATATTCAGCTCAAAGCACAAGGCCTAGGATATTGTAATTCATCAACAAAGGTTAGAGGTAATTATTATTATTAAAAGTCACCCAGCATAGAAATGACAGAGTTACAATTCAAATATAGGTCTGATTCCTAAGCCTTGCTCTTAATTACCATACAACACTGCCTCCAGTTTGAATGGCAAATGAAGAAATACATGAATACAGTCCGTGTTTCAACCCCTCTTCCCCATTCACGCACACCTACTTGCCCTCTGTGAGTCAGAAGCACCTCTGTATTAGTTTCCTAGGGGTGCTGTAACAAAGTACCACAAACTGGGTGGCTTAAAACAACAGAAATTTATTCTCGCCCCATTCTACAGGCTGGAAGTCTGAAATCAAGACGTTGGCAGGGCCATTCACCCCCAAGACCTATAAGGGAAAATCCCTCCTTGCCTCTTCCCAGCTTCTGGTGATGGTCGTCAGTCTTTGGTATTTCCTTGGCTTGCAGCAACCTCCCTCCAGTTCCTGCTTCTGTCACCTTCACATGACCATCTTCCCTCTGTGTCTCTCTCTTCTAATAAGGACACCAGTCAGTTTGGATTAAAGGCCCACTTATACCTTAATTACATCTGTAAAGACCCTATTTCCAAATAAGGTTACACAGGTACCAGGAGTTAGGACTTCCACATATCTCGGTCGGGAGGAGAACACAATTCAACCCACAAGAGCCTCCCAGATGGTTTCCAAAGCCATCTCAGACCCCATCTGTCCTCTTCCACCCAGCATAGAATCCTACGCTTGCTCCTCTTCCATTCAAGATACGCATTTTGCAGCCCACTGTTTATCAAAATGTGGAAAAATTTCGTGGATGTTTTCAGCACAGATGGGCATTTCTCTTCAAGATCAAGTTCAGCTTTCAAGCACAAATCCCATAAGCACAGGTCGGGCATTGTGCCCCATTTTCCTTTCAAGCTGTTTAAGTGATCACTTATGACAGGACATAAAAATTATCACTGTTTTGAAACAGACACTAAGCTGGCGTTCCAGGTAATGATACCTCCAGACCAAGTCATTATTTTTCAGGAACTTTAATTATCAGGATGGGTACACTGTTGTTTAAATCCTTTGCATTCCATAGACAATGTCTGAATAAGATGAATACCATCTCCTTTTGCAGCTATGCTCAGTTTAACCAATTCTTCTCATTTTTCCTCTACCCTGATTAGTTGATAAAATCACGAGCAGGACACACACAGGACAATATGTCCTGGAGCGCAGGGCCAAGAATGCGTGCCTCAGAACTGGAGAACCCAGGTTCCAATCCTGGCTCTGCCACCGTCAGCTGTGATCTTAGGGCATGTTGCCCCAACTCTTCCTGAGCTTCTGTTTCTCATCTGCTCTATGGCAATGACCTTACAACTATCTCCTGGGGTTTATCTATAGATGACCTGGCTTAAGGACCAGTGTTAATATTTTATTCCTCAAGTTCAAAGACATTTAAAGGGAGAAATGAGGTGTGGCTTCAGAGAGCTGGCTCATTTCCCCTTTCCAAGACCTATAGACAAGCCATCCCGAACCCACTTCTACTCGGCAGTTGAGAAACAAAATCAAACTCCTCACCTCAAAGTGCAGGGGGCTGCTGCTCCAGAGAGAATAATAACAATATTGCCATAACCCACTACAACCTATCAAGTGTTTTCATGTCTTTGGAGGGTCACAAGAACCTGGGAAACAGACATTATTGTTAACCCCTTCATGCACTTAGAGTTCGTAATTAAGTATTTATGTGAGGGAGGCAGTGTGGCATAATGGTTGCAACCTCAGACTCTGGTACTAGATTGTTTGGGTTCAAATCCCAGGCCCATCTCTTGTTTATTTAACCTCTTGATGACTTGGCTTCCTCATCTGTAAAACGGAAATAACACCAATATCAACTCCATCTTATAAAATGGGGATAGTACCAACCTCATGGAGTTATCATGAGGACTAAATGAGTTAAAATATGTAAAGTGATTGATTGCATGGCTCATAGTAATTGCTATATAATATTTATTAAATAAATAAATGAACAAATACATGGTAAGCACAAAATAAATATTAGCTATTAATGTCTATATATTACTGGCTATCTCAGTGGTCAGCAAACTATGGCCCACAGGACAAATCGGGCCTTCTTGTTTGTGTAAATAAAGTTTTATTGGAACATATCCATGTCCATTTATTTATGTATCATCTAAGGCTACTTTCCTGCTATGGTGGCAGAGTTGAATGACTGCAACAGATACCTATAGCCCACAAAGCCTAAAATATTTACCACCTGGCCCTTTAAGATAATGTTTGCCGACCATTGGTATATCTCCTTGACCAGACTCTGAGCTCTTTCAGGGCAAGGATTGGGCTTTGTTTCTGTTCACCATTTTATTCCCAGCATCTGGCACAATCCCTAGCACTCAGTAGATGTTCTGTAAATATTTGTTTAAACAATGAATAAATAACTGAAGCCCTACTTTACATGTTAGGACATAAACAGTAGCTACCATTATTACATACTTGCCATGTGTCACACACCATGCCAAGTGCTTTGTTTTGTTAAGTTATTTAAGTCTCACATCAAATCTCAGATCCAGGTTACTATTACCATCCCAATTTTGGACAGGTGGAAACTGAAGTTGAGAAGTTAGAAAACTGCTCAGAGTGACACAACTGACATGAAATAATGCTGATGCTCAACCCCTGGTTTTCTTACTTAAAACCCTATATCCATACGTGATGCCCTATCTAGCAGTTTAACAACTGAAAAAACAACAATTCATAAATTTCCGCATGGTTGTATGCTTCAAACTACATTTTGCATTCCTTTTATTCCTGTGTTCCTTGATAATAGACCCTAGGATCAAAAATCCTATAAAAGTCTGTCCAATTTACTTCAAAGCTCTACTTTTATCTGGGCCCAAGTTCTACCAACCTTACCAGTTACAAAGTCAAAAGTATGATCTCACAACTATTTGTCTTTTCAGACTACAAGATGCAAATTGACAAATGATTGGTATGACATTTTCTGCATTAGGTCACGTACCAATTATTTGACTGACTATCGTGTTTCCCCAAAAATAAGACCTACCCCAAAAATAAGCCCCAGTTAAGATCATCAGCCAGACGAATGAATGCATTTAGTATGTTATGACGATGTTCCAGAAGATAACATGATTGTATTTGAATAAATGTAGATTGTTGTACATGAAAAGATAAGACATCCCCTGAAAATACACCCTAATGTGTCTTTTGGAGCAAGAATTAATATAAGACCAGGTCTTATTTTCAGAGAAATACGGTATAAGACCCAGTCTTATTCTTGGGGAAACACGGTAGCTGCACTAGTAGCCCTGTTGTTGTACAGACTATCACAATAGTTATTGAATTCAGGCAACGTAAGAGTGTGAATGTCTGACATTTTAGAAGTCAAAGTGGGCATTTATTCTGATAAGCAATTTGAGGACTTTTTGCACATATGTTTAACACAAATCTTGCCTGCAAATATTTTTGCCACCTGTACTGGGCCTATTTTATGCTTCTCTCAGGATTTGCTCAACAGAAAACACTGCCTGCGGCCACCTTCCCCTCATTTCCTAACACTGCCAGTTGGCTCAGCTTCTCTCAGATGGAAACAAACCAAATTCTGGAGTCACTCTTACAAGTCACCAAGGAGATCCACCTAATTAGCATTAAACTGTGGTTTAGTTAACATGTTATTGCAGCATAACCTAGCATTAGCCTGACTAAATCCATTATCATTTCACTTTCTACTCTGCCAAGAGTTAAAGAAAGAGAAACTTTCTTACCTCAATTATCTCCACAAGGCAAACTGAAACATTCTGTGTCATGTTGAGCTACTGTCCTCTGAGATATTGTCATGGTGAGTGGAAACAGCCACATTATGTCCCAGTAATATGTACCCTGTCCTATTTAGAAACTATCTCATCCCTTGAATTAGGTTGTTTCCCCAGAAGCAAACCTGAGACAAGGATATATATGAAGTAGTTCATTTGGGAAACAATGGCAGTGGGGTAGAGAAATGAGATAAGGTTGGTAAGGAAGTCAATTATGGAGCAAGTTACTGCTATAGGCAACTCGAGGTCAAGGTCACTGGAGAGCTCTGGCAGATGGGGGAGAACATGCCTCAGACTTATCCCAGCCAATATGCAGGGGAGGTGGAGCACTTACTCACCAACTCTTCATCTGTCATTAGTTAAAGACTGCTTCTGGGGCATTGCTCCAACACTTCCAGCTTGACACACACACACAGAGCCGACACTCAACAACAAAAACCCCTCAGGGAGAGAGCCACAGGTGTACACAACTAGTCACCAGTGTTGTGTGTGTGATAGTGCCAAGAGTATATGTGTGAGGCACAGCCCATGTCAGACACACCGTCTATATGCAAATTATGCCACCGCCAAACTCAAACCTATGCGAACAACTTCATCAAGTCTTTTTCACCACCAGTGACTTTTTTTCAAGCAGGATACATTGCACCCTCTATTTAAAATGACCTCAACAACTTGAATTCTATATCACAAACATGGAAAGTTGCTGGAAAGGTAATGAATCCCCATCTAACATCTGTATGTCAGTTTAGTACTGCTCACCTCACTGCTCAGCCTAAAGCATTCTCGTGGGTTGAAAACCCCAGTGTCCTGGCTATTGATGCAACACCTCCTAACTAAACCCTTTGAGTCCAGATTTCTTGGCATAGAGTGGCCTTCAGCAGAGCTGAGGCGCCCCGAGGAGACGCTATGCCTTGGAAGCAGCGGGTACATAATCAACAACACTCCATTTTCTGTTTTGAGAGTTCTCTCTCAACAAGTCTCCATTTCTATAATGAACTGCCAAATCCTAGACATTTTCCCCACAGAGAAGTGATTAAGTCTGTCACCCTTATTATCGCAGGGGGCATCTCCTTCCCATTAAAATGACCTAATTGGTGTTGTTCACTCACAGGCCACTGCAATTATTTGCCAAGTCTTTGTGGGTTGAAAAGGAAAAGTAGAGATAACTTTACCTTTCTTTCCCACTTGTCAGTAAATTTAGGAAGATTCTGGAGAAATATAGGAGTTGAGTCATAGGTCTCTTTTGAGCTTAGCAATGATATGTTGGATTGGGAGATAGAGGGGATGAGAGTTGGATGGAAATATCAGCACCAACTTTCACTTTAATGAGATAATCCTTTAAACTCCAGTAACCCCTCAGGCTCAGCAAACCAGATACGAATGGCAAAGTATCCTTTTTTTTTTTTCCACAATGTGGCTATTCAAGGTGACATTGAAATGGCTTTCTTATTTTTTGCTAGATGATTAAAACAAAAAAAAAAATGATTATTTGCAAGTGTAGGAGCATGTCTGATTAAGTACCAGTGCTGAGAATCACCATCAATTCACTGATGCTGGGCCAGCCCATATTGGAGAGCCATATGGATAACATTACTAAAACAGGCACTAATACACAGTTTAATTTTGGATAAAATTATCTTCTTGTTTTCTAAAAAATGGGGGGGGGGGTTAATGATCTAATTATATGGAAATAGGTCAGTTCATTTCATTGTGCCACATACAGAAAGGAGGGTTCAGTGGGGAACAAGGGAGAGGAGATGAATAGCCCCTACCAGACAGAGGAGGCAGCCAACTGTCCAAGCCACGTGAGCTGTGCTTCCGTGACAGCTTTGGATTATTAAGAAAACAATTTTCAAGACATAAACTAATATTCAGAAGCAGTTGCCAGGTAATATGTTGTCTTTCCAATGGTTAGAGTAACGCAGGAGAAGCTCTCTTGACAGAGCCTCTCTCCTCCAGGGCTGATTTACAGAGCATCATTCCCAGGCAGAAGCAGTTAAGTTTAATTTATAGTAAGCTGAGGCTATCCAAGGAAATGGAGTCAGCAGATAGCTGGCATGAGAGTAAAAGATGATCTCAGCTATTCATGTAAATCTTTTCCATTTTATGAACTACCAGATATCACAAAGACAACCAGCTTCCCAGCGACTTATTAGTACTTTTTCCCTCTATCAAAATGACACTAACCATCCAAACCCTAAATGACCAAATGTCACCCTCCCTGCTGAAGGGGACTTGAGACACCATCCAGCCCAACTCTTTGGGTTTGTAAGTGGGAAAAGTGATGCTCAAAATGATCATGTCACCACCCAAGATCACCGAGCTTGTTTGCAGCCAACTAGTACTAGAGCTCAAGGGCATTGCCTTTAGCTCAAGGCTCTTTGCACCACTTCCTATGGCAAAGAACTGCATTTTGTGGCACTATGACTAACCACACCAGATTGGGGAATCTGTAACGTATGTTGAGCCAGATCTCCAGCTACATCTTCTGGGTAAATTAGGTACATCCAGAAGCTTTGTTAATACTCAGATCACCGGGTGCTATTGGGTACACTGAAGCAATAACTTACTAAGCACAGTCACTGTGAAATAAACATCCATTGATCTTTTTCTCATCACAGTGATAATATATGAGGCTCCAAGGGAGTGTCTAGCAGCCCTCCAGGAGAAAATAAGTCATTTTGGATTTCACCTGTTTGAGAACAGAGACAGGGCCCAATTGATCTCCAAAACATCTTTCCCAGTTCTAAGATTCTATAAATTGAATTTATATATTTCAAGGATGAACACTTGTAGCGGTCATGTAATATAACCTGATAAAATTTTTACCTTCTAACTGTCTAGCTCTTCATTGGTTACAAAGCATGTTCACTTACATGAAGTCATTATCTTCTAATAACCCTTCAAGGTTAGAAAGGCAGGAATAATGTTTTGAAGAACTCCGGGTTGGAGAAAAGCATAAAGTTAAGAATGGTAAGTCAGAGAGACCTAGATTCCAGCCTCATCTCTGCTCCTCACTACCTGTGACCTGGTTAACTTGTCTGAACCTCGGTTTCCTCATTAGTAAAGTGAGGATTGCTACAGCGAGATGTGATAAGAGTCCTATTTCAGGGTGCTTTCCTCCCACCATATTACCACTAGATTCCCCCATCGGCCCCCTCTCCCCGCCTTATTAACCATATCTTTTATTTTCTATATTCTGATGCTTTGACATCTGGGGGCTTGCTGACCTTGGAGAAGCTGCCCTTCCCAAGGCGAGCCAATTCCTAGAGATAATAAACAACTCACCCAAGGGTGTCCTTTACAAATGCAAACCAACCAGCCCAGAGCCCATACCCCAACCACTTCCTTTGTAGGATTCTAACATTCCAGGCCACTAGCCACCTGCACTAACCAGGCCAAAGCCAGGAATCAGAAAACTAGGGACAACTCCTATGCTCCAGAGCCCACTGAAATGATTCAAACTAGCCAATCTTAAGCCCGCTGAGCCTACCTTACCTGTTCTTTCTCGGAAACCACAATCAAGGTTGTTACCACAGTGCTTTCATTTCCCTCTGCCCCTGACTGACCCTGGTGCTTCCCAATGTGCCCACGCTCCCCCCAGGGCATGACACGCTCCCTGCTCTTGGGAACTCTGAGTAACAAACTATTTTCTCAACAGCAATCATCTCTTGGTCTGTTGGCCTCACTATACCTCCCATTTTCTAATGACACACTATATTTTAGGGCACCCCACCATCTTTTACCTACCCCAGCAGCAACATAGGAGGTCCCATAGCAGGTGTTCATTAAGTGACTGTAAGTTAATTTTACATGTCAATTTGGCGGCGCAACAGCACCCAGATATTTGGTCAAATATATTCTGGATGTTTCTGTGCAAGTGTTTTTGGACGAAATTAACATTTAAATCAATAAACTTTGAATTAAAGCAGATTGTTCTCCATAACATGGGTGGGCCTCATTCAATACATTGAAGGCCTTAGGAGAACCATTGGGCCATTGAAGGACTGACCTGCCCAGAGGAAGAAATTTTGCCATCAGACTGCTTTTGGAGTCAAACTGCAACTCTTTCCTGGGTTTTCAAACTGCTACTGCCCTGCATATTTTGGAATTGCCAACCTCCACAATCACCTGAGCCTCCACAATTCCTCAAAATAAATAAATACACACACACACACACACACACACACACACACACACACACTTTTGATTCTGTTTCTCTGGAGAACTCTGACTTCTTCAGTGATGGTGAGATTAAATGTACACAAATCACATCTGCTGTGAACAAGAATGCTCATAGCAGCCCTCTTCATAATGGGCAAAAACCACCCAAATGGTCATTCATGGGGGTTTGGATAAATAATTAGAGTATACTTACTCATCAACTGAAATGCCAGACAGTGAAGAAAATAAATGAACTACAATGACATTCAATATGGTCAAGTCTTGCAAGCGTATTACTGAGACAAAACTAATCTGTGGTACCAGAAGTCAGGAAAGATCACCCCAGGAGGAGGAGAAGCGTTATTGGCAACCCAAAGGCACTTCTGGAGTGCTTCCAGCAACGTTCTTTCTTGACCTGGGGTTGGTGACACGTGTGAACCAGTTAAGTGACAAATTCACTGAGCTGTATATTGATGATCTGTGCCCTTTCCTGTATATATGGGACCTTCATTACAGGTTACAAAGATAGAAAAACAAAAATGTTTCTTAGAGTAATTCATTATTCTAATCGTAGCCCATCTCCAAGGTTATGGTGGGTATTCACATATGGGAAACAATGTGGAGGAGAAACATCAAGCTGCTTGTACGGTATACAACTGAAAGCGCTATAGGTTTTCTACACTGAATTATGGAACGCATGCTATCGCATCAGTCTCACATCTCCGGAAACACTGAGAAAATTCAGGCTTTTGAGCCTCAGCCCCAGAAGGTACGTCAAGTGCTCTTTTATTTCCACAAGGTACAGAGTCCCACAGAGAACCTGGCAAAATAACCCTCTCAGCAGCGAGGTTTTTTCAGAAAACGGAATTTCCCACTGTAATTAGCTCAAGTGTCTCTGGGTGAGTTGAATAAATTAGACATGCAATCTGCACTGCACGCTTCAAGAACTGCAAGTCATTCCCTGAACTTAAAAAAAGAAAGAAAGAAAAGGAGGCAAAGAAAAGAAAGCTAGAAAACGGTTGCGTTGCCTGGACAATGACAGCACACACCTGGATTTGGGGCTGGAGAGCAGGGGAATCATTCGTGTGTTATCTTTTTTAGTAACTGTGTGTGGAGAAGTGGGTTGACTAAGGGGATGTTGTCCAGGTTTTCGTTGAAAAAATGGAATTCAGATTTCACTTAGAAAAGGGGAAATGTGAGCTGAGATCTATCGGTTTCCATAGCTCTTTCTTCAGGGCCTGGTATCTATAAGGCATGGGGTATGCTTAGCACACAGAACAGTAAATGTTGACTGGCCAATGCCCTCAGAATGAAGTCTACACCGCATGAACTGCCCCCCACCCAGCCCATCCAGCTCCCTCCTTGTTCCTCCAACACACACACTGTGCTATAGCTGCTCTGGGAGTTACAGGAATGTGTCGGGAATCCTGATCTTCACATCTTTGGACACCCTGTGCTTTATTTGGAGACCTAGAACAATGTGACAAACTTCTGCTCGCCCCTCAAGAACCAGTTCTCCTTCCAAAGTGTTTTCCTAAACCCTCCCACCAAGTCCACGGGGGGCGCCCCCCTACCCTCACCCCCACAGTGCAAACCCTGTGACCATGTGGATCTATGGTGACCTGTCAGCCTCCCTGCTAGACCTTGAGCGCCTGGAGGGCACATTTCTGCTTTCAGTTCTGGGTTCCCAGTTCCTCTCTCCCTTCCTCTCTCTGTCTACCTCCAGTCTCTTTCCTCCCTCTCCCTACTCCGCCCAATCTCTCTCTATCCCTCACCCAGTCCTTCCCTCCTTCCTTCCATCATCCCCCCTCCCCTCTGTGCCCTCCATGGCCCCCCTCCCCATGTGTTGCCAGCCCTCCCTGTGTCCCTCTCTGACAGTCAGCTTTGGTACCTCAGAATTCATTCTCCCTGTAGCAAGGGAGGCAAGTAGCTCTAGAGTCATCCTTACAGCTTCATTACCATAGAGAAGAGCCTTTCCTCTCTCCTGACTTCAGTAGGAAAAATCCCAAGGAAAGTCCTGATTGGTGGGGCTCAGGCCAACAGTCCTTTCCTTCAGACAACTGGCTGTGAATGTGAGATACCATACCAGGAGTTGGGAGGAAAGGTGAGGAATCAAAATAGCATATATGCTACATATATGTTAATTTCTTAGTATTTTTAATTTTAATTTTAAAATATGTTCAGATTAAATACAAATAATGTCAAGAATGCTTGGTATTCTATTCATTTTCAAGGCTACTCTATAAAAGACAAGCTCCAGATGGAGTTTATGTACTCATCTCTGTGCGTCTTGCACACAACCAAGCATTGTTCACAAATGCATAAATCTACTCAACTGTAAGGCCCACAAGACAAAACTATGTCTGTCTGGTTGATTCCTATATCTCCAGCATACAACACAGTCCCTGGCATATAGCAGATGCTTATTAAATATCTGAGTGAAGAAATGAATAAATGAATGAATAAGTGATTTGATAGGTGGATGGTTAACAATAATTTCTTAAGACAACTTGAGAGTTTCGCTAAAAACAGAGCTCTCTCTTTCTGTCATACACACATCCATACGCCTTACCCAGTCAAAGTAACTGGAACTCAGTGGTTCCCATTTTTCAATCAATCACCACTCCCAAACACAGTGCATTCCTGTAGGTTGCCATGGCATGCTAAGCTACTGGGAGCCTCCCACCTTACTGCAGCCCATTCTTTTAATTCTTCCCTGGACTAGTTTCCATAAGAAATCCCGAGCGCCTGAACTAGCATAGGAGGTCCCTGGACGAAGGAACCAGCCCTGGATTCCACCGGCCAATCCTGACCAAACTAAGAAGAGATGAAGCTCAAAACAAGTAAAGAATCTCCCTTCTGACATCTTCTTGACTGCACGTCTGACCCAGGCTCAGGAAGCAGATCAAAGAGGACAGGATCATTAGGAACCAAATCTGTACAAACGAGGGTGCTTACAAATTTTAAAAGCAACATAGCGCCTTTTTTCTGGGTATTGTATCATTTCTCACATGGCACCTTTGGAAACAGCCTAATGATACAACAGGCATCAGAAGGACCACATAAAACCGAATAAAACATCAGTGCTGGCCAAGTATGGTTCATCATGCATTTTTTAAAACCCCCGTGTGCAGAGAATAGAGAACTGGCTCCAATCAGCCAGATACACATATAGCCTTTTTTTTTTTTTTAGCTGAATGAAGCCTTCATCTTTCAACTCAACCTCAGAGATTTCACATTCAAAAACCTGCAGTGTTTGCTCCGACTCCAGTTCTTTTTGATACACCTGCTCAACACTTGCCAGCTCTGATCTTGAATGTGTCAGAGTCACTGCCACCACTTGCCTCAGTTTCCACCTTTATACCTCTGAGATAATACACACCACAGGGCTCAGGAGTCCTGGGGAAAATTCAAAGAACAATTCTATCAAGCACTCTGATCCTCAGCTCAAACACAATTGGTGGATTCATGGGCCTGGGCAAGTCATATAAGTTTAAGTCTCATTCTTCTTGTCTATAAAATGAAAATAACTACTCCCACCTCTCATGAGGACACCAAGGAGTAAATTAAAACCACTGGGTGAATCACCTCATCAAAGACAGTGCTTGGTTCTTAGCAGGTATTTCAAAAATATTAGTGCCCTGTGTACTGAAATCCAAATAGGCCCAGAACTTCCCATTTCATTGTTGCATTTCAACAAAAGTACACACACTTGATGCTGAGAGGCCATATTCCACAGGTTGGAAAGCTGGACCTTCAACAGAGACCCTGCACATCTATTCTACCTCCCATACCAACCACATAGTTACTAAAACCAGACCACAGATACTAGGAGTCCCATTAGTCAAAGAGAAGTCATAGGAGACGCTGCTAGGGAGGCTGGAGCAAAGTAATGAAGCAACAGAACACAGCAACCAAGACAACTAAAGAAAGAGGAACGTTACTTAAAGAAACAGAAAAGAAGATAAGAATAATAGGAAGAGAAAAGAAGGAGGGATATGGGGACATAATTCTACACGTGCTAATCCAGGTGTTCTGAAAAGCAAACACCAAGATGGGATTAAACATGCAAGGATTCTATTAGGGGTATACCATCTGGGAGAAAATGGAAAGGGGTTCTGAAGAAGCCCTGGGGAGCTGTCAGACTGCAATGGAGGTCTGACCCTGAGTGAAGGAGAGGAGAGGGAAGGAAGCTTGGGTGGCTGCACCCCAGTCTGTCATGTGGTCTAAGGGAAGTTCGGCAAGACCAGGGGTCAGCAGCACGAGAAGTAGGGGAAGGTCTACTTCCTCCACATTCTCTTTGCCACTGCCTCATGAGTCAGCATTTTCTACCAGTATGGCAGGTAACTGAGCTTCTCGCTCCAGTTTGGTTGCACCCTGGACTGTCTTTACAGCACATGTCACACCATGAACAAAATGATATAAACGGAATACATCATACCAGGCCTTGGAAAGCTTATAAGTGAAGGGAGAAACCCATGATGCTTGCTCCAAACAGAATGGCCAGGGGAGGTTCAGTGACACTAGAGAGGGTAGGAGAAAGAGGCAAAGTGACCAGGGTATGCTCCTGTCTTGATTTGGGCCCCCCAGAAGCACCGCCTGAGACCAGGATTTGGTGACAGGTAGTTTACTGGGAAGATAAAGTAAGGAAGCCAGGTGAGGAGGTGAGAAGAGATACTAATAGAAGGGAGTACTACTGAGGTCACTAGAGGCAATGGGAGCTCAATTTCCCCCCACGGCTGAGAAACACAGAGTATCTCCCACAAACTCCCCTGAAGTACCAGAGTCAAGCTGTTATCCACTGGCTATCTTCCCACTGGTTAAGAGCTGTCCCTTGGGGAGTTACGCCCCTAAGCTCCCAGGCTGGGAAGGTCCTATGCTGGAGAAAGCCCCAGGCAGAAAATCAACTCTTTAATACCTTCCCAGACACTTGCCAATAGCAAGCAAGTCTGAGTGTTCATGAAACTGACCACCATGGCCACAGCAAAAAGCAGAGGTGAGCCCAGAGCTGAAGCAGGGGCGTTAGCTTGGGCTCCAAAGGCAGATTGTAAACTAAATGACTTTCACCTTGACACCTTGTTTCCATTTTCGTATGAAACACTCAGCATCACTCTGGTCCCACTAGTGCCAATCCCTGCTGGGATGCTGCATATAACATTTGAGTTAACTGTGACCTCCCACCCCAACCTCTAAGGCATTTGCCCAGTAAAGGATTCGTCTTAGGTTCAGCCCTGAGGCCCATCAGACCACAACTTCAAGAGGGGAGAGTAGGAAGCAGCGCAAATCCAGGCCATTCCACCTCCAAATTCCTCCCTCTCTCAGTAATTCCCTCCCACATTGCAAACTCACTTCACTGAAGGATGGACTCACGGAGACTTGGCACTTCAGGTGGGACAAGTTTATGAGTCCTGGCTCATACCACGGTGACCTTTCTGCCACTGCAGGTAGAGCTGGCTTCCATTATGACTAAGCATCTCAGAGCAACGTGAGACAAGCCCACGCCTGAGCCCCAGCTTTGCGCGTGCCACACTGCAGGTAGACCCCAGACTGGTGAGAGCAGTCCACCTTCACCTGCTGCAAACATCTTCACGTAAGCCAGGGGTATTCAGAGCACAGTGTCTATGAGAATCGCCTGAAGCACTCAGAAGACGAAAGGGCACAGAGACCCTGGCTGGTGGGGGCAGGAAAGGGCCTAAAAGTCTTGACCCGTTCCTCAGGAGAATCTTATCCCACCAAAAATTAAGAACCTGAGCCAGAGAATCTCAAATTTTATTGTACATATGGCTCACCTGGGGATCTTGTTCAACTAAGATGGATTCGGCAGGCCTGCCGTGGGGGCCGAGAGTCTATTTCTCCTGGGCCGCCAGGTGATGCTGATACAGCTAGTCCACAGGCCGACTTTGAGGAGCCAGGGCCTACGACACAGAACGTAAGGGCCTCGATGTGGCTGCACAGGGATTCTGCAGGAGCAGAGTATCTGGGCCTATTCTGCCCCATTTCTTGGTTTCCCATAGTGCATGTGGCTACCAGTGACTTTCTGTGTGCAGAGACAGAAAAATAATTCTTGCTATGTTGCTTTTTTTTTTTTTGAAATTTAGTAACATTTTATTTAACCCAATAGGTGCAAAATATTATCATTTCAACATGTAATCAGTACAAAAGTTATTAATGAGATTTTCTTTTTCCTAGTACTAAGTCTTAGAAATCAGTCTGCACTTTACCCATACAGCCTGTCACATTCCAAATAATAGCCACATGTGGATGACCACTGACCTCTTATACTCTGGCTTACATCGCAGTCAGGAAACTCTTATTCTATAAGAAGTTATGTGGGTGGCCGGGTGGCTCAGTTGGTTAGAGCGCAAGCTCTGAACAGCAGGGTTGCTGGTTCGATTCCCACATGGGCCAGTGAGCTGCGCCCTCCACAACTAGATTGAAAACAACAGGCTGCTGCTGAGTTGCCAGAGGGCAGCCGGATGGCTTAGTTGGTTAGAGGGTGAGCTCTTAACAATAAGGTTGCGGGTTCAATTCCCACATAGGATGGTGGGCTGCACTCCTGCAGATTGAAAACAGCAACTGGACATGGAGCTGAGTTGCACCCTCCACAATTAGATTGAAGGACAACTTAGAGCTGATGGGCCCTGGAGAAACACACTGTTCCCCAATATTCCCCCAATAAAATTTATAAAAATTAAAAAAAAGAATTTATGTGCTTTTTTTAAAGCAGTGCATGCTTCTAGTTTTTGAGCCGAACCTGGCATTAGAAAACAGCACCCTCATTCAAAGAGAAAAAGTGCCAAGCATCATTGCAGAATTATTTTCCCTCTAGCTTTTCAGTGGCCTCCTGGGAAGTCTGGGGTGACTAACCATCCCAATTTACCTAATACTGTCCCAGCTTTATCACTAAAAGGCCCACATCCCAGAAAAGAGCTCAGTCCCAGGCAAACCAGGAGAACTAGTCACCCTTGCAATCTGTTTTTGCACAGATCACTCCCTGACCCCAATGAGGACCTTTTCCATTGCTGGGAGAGCTCCCACATTCAGCCCAGGGAAGAAAATGTGTTCAAGTCCCCTCTCAAGAACTCGACATCTGCACACAGGACTTATAGCACAGTCAGGCTCCAAGGCCCCTTCAGACCTCTTTACAGCCTCTCTCCACTCTCATCTGCCCTGCTTCTGATACTGACTCTGAACCTCAGTTTATCTCACTGGATTTCATGGGCATTCTAAAAACATGAAAGCACTTTGAAATCTGTGAGGAATTGAGTAAATGTGTCTCCTGTTAATACTTGTTGAGCAATATTATATGCCAAGCCCTGGGCTAACAGCTTTACATTCATCATAGAATTTAATCCTTACAACAACCCTGTGAGGCAGTACTATTATTGTCCCCATTTTACAGATGAGAAAACTAAAGTTCAGAGAGGTTAAGTAATTTGCCAATGGTCACACAGCTTATTAAGGCTCAGAGGTGTGACTTGAGCCTAGAGCTCTGACTCCAAAGTGCATGAAAACAGCAAAACAGAAGAGAAAGGCCCGAGAGTGGGAATATGCATAGATGGCAAGGCTAATCACACTGAGAAAAATGCTCTAAATGTGATGCCCTTGATTAAAAAAAAGAACAATAAAATTTTTCAGAAGCATTTGATACAAGAGTATATATTCCTGTCTAAGAACGAGTTTGAAGAAAGGATTTACAGACACTTGTGAGCCCTACTCATTCCTCTACGCCAGCTCTTAGTGGGCACGAGCTGGTCCCTCTGCCTGGAGCACTCCAGCCCATGATCTTCAGGCAGATGGAGATCTCTAATTATCCAGGTCTCAACACAATTGCAAATGCCTCCACAAGGGCTCCCCTTACTAACTTATCTAAACTTCCACCCATCATCTCACTCACGTGTCACACTACCCCATTACCCTGCTTCGTTCTGGTTACAATCCTCATCAGAGACCTGCTATTACCTAATAATGCAGGTATCAGGTTTCTGTGTTCATTTCTCCCTCCCTGTGTAAGCTCATGGAGCAGGGACCGTGTCAGCCTCATTTCTCACCATGTCCTGGGGGCCTAGAGCAGTGCCCAGCACATGGCAGGCCTTCAAACTTTTGTTGATCATTGAACAAACACAGTACCTGAAAAACTGGGGAATGTATTGTCAATAGAGGGGGAAGAAAATCCTATGGGATTTTTTTTTAAGTGGCCTGCAATCAACACAAAATTGAAAGAGCAAATTTTCTTAGCAATGATGCATCCCCATTTGCAAAGTGAACAAAACACAAGACTGTATTGAAATCTTCCCTTGATGGACTGAGTTCTCACTCTGCTTACAGGCTGGAGTCTATAGATTTCAACTACCAAAAGTATCACTCAAATTCCTTGGTTCTGTGGAAGTCAAAACCCAAGTCCACCAAAGCCAAACCCAAATCAGAAACACCTTTACTGATCTGGTTGTGTTTCGAATCATTTCCATAGAAACTGGAAGAATTCTCAGCAGAGGCTTCCTAACTTCCAGCAATTATCTTAAGGTCTGATTAGCATTTTAAATGTCACCTGTATAAATTAAAATTGTTTACAGCTCACAGTGTCATTCTTTTGTGATTCATGACTTTGCCCCAGCTAGCCAAAACTCACTTTTTGGAAAATCCCATTCTAAATTGTTACCTGCTGGATTAGGCCTAGCAAAATCTTCCCCTGGGTTCAAATATCTAGATTCTCTTTTCATTCTTCACTTTGGTAATCTCGGCTTCCTTCCTTGGAACATTTCGAGTATTGAGGGTGTCAAACTTGGCAGGAGGACTATTTGAAAACAGGATTTTTGCTTATGTAAGTTACTCCACACAACCTACTGCTGGCTTAACGAAAACAAAAGAAGATTCCTGAGTATATTCTGTATCAGTCAAGCACCACTCATCATCATCTATGTTGTTGGTGTACATGTTACTGTCACATTATACAATCCATTGGAGGATTGTATAATGATTTTGGAGGTCACCTCCACTCCTGGTCATTTTTTTACCAAAACCAATACTTAAAAATAGCTCCCTTTTATGTATACATTCTCTATGCCACTAGCATTTCACCGATTTATTTCGTTTCGCTCCAGAATTGAAGAGTACAGAAGCATTTCATGCTTCTCTGAACAAAGGCAGCAGGGCCGTGAAGTCACTTGAATAGGAATTCCAAACTTCGCTCTACCGCTTATAGCTCTAGGACCTTGCACAAGTCCTGAGCTCCGTCTGCCTCAGCTTTCTCATGCCGACACTAAACAAAGTAGAGTCCCTGCCTGCGGCCTAGCTGCACGCTCCAACTGACTTAGGAGACAGCTGGAGGGTGAGCCACCAATACTCCACCTGGCACCACAGTGATTTTCCTGAACGTCCACTTCCATGCTTTCAACTCTCTAAAGCACAGGCCAGCAAGCTTTTTCTGTAAAGGGCCATGGAGTAGTATTTTTGATTTTTCTGGTCTTATGTTCTCTGTCTCAACTATTCAGCTCTGCCCTAGGATCTTGAGCATAGCCATGGACAATATGGAAATACATGGGCTTGGCTGTGTGCAAGCAGGACTGCTCACCTCTCTAGCCCCATCTCCTACAAATCTGCCCCTCCTCCACTATGCTTCAGCCACACAGGCCCCTTCCTTCAGTTTCTGGAACATTCTAAGCTTGTTCCCTCCTGCCTTGGGGGCTTTGCACTACCTGTTTCCAATTGTGGGCAGTTCTGTTCCCACATCAGCACATGCCTGGTTCCCTCTTGCCATCCATCTCTCAGTTTATCATCTTCCCCTCAGAAAGGTTTTCATTACCACCAATCAGTCAGCCACTGTTACAGATATCCCTGCTTTATTTTCACGGTACTCAGCACTCTCTGATAGTTGGTACAAAGGATTTAGTTCCCACAATAACGGCTATGAATAGAAACCATTGATATTTTCTTAGTTATATGCAAAGTTCAGCAAAATTTTTATATTATCCATTTCTTTGTTTTTGTAATTATCATTTTTAATTGCAGTAAAATTCACATAACAAAATTTACCATCTTAGCTACTTTTAAGTATGCACTTGTTCAGACTGAATCCAAGTTGTTCCCAGATTTGTGCCCGAGAAGCCACGAGCCCAAAGAACACACCAGGTGGCTGAGTATGGACACAGGTTTATGGAGACTGACAGACTGGGGAGAGTCTCAGGCGGTGGCTGGCCAGAGGGATAGCGATCCACACCCAGGAGGAGGAGAAGCAAGGTTACACCGGTGCAGCAGAACAAAGAGCATTCTGTGGGAGAAATCATCTCACACGCCCTGCAGGCCTGCTCTCATTCACACAGCGTCCCAAGGAGCCGGGAGACCTTGACTGCTGGCCAGCTTGCAGAACTGGCTCCTAACAATCAGCGTTTCCGTGGAGCTGGGAGGCCTTGACTGCCTGCCGGCTCATCTGCCCGAGGCCCAGGTCCCTACAGCACTTCACTAGCATGAAATATATTCACACTGTTACACAACCATCACCACCACCCATCTCCAGAACCCCTTTCATCTAACAAAACTGAAATTGTGTACCCATTAAACATCTCCCCATTCCTCCCTCCCATCCTTCCAGGTCCTGGCAACATCTTATTAATTTTTAACATTAAAAGCTACCAGGAAAAATCAGATTAAGGAAATGACAATGTATTCTAAACAATTTCACTACCAAATTTCCAGCCACGAGCCCCTTCAATGTAGAGATCTGATCTTTCCTTATATACTTTTCATTTGTCCTTTTCTGTCTTCACTACTACGGTGTCAGTTTCTTGAGACCAGAAACCTCATCCTTTTCTGCCCTGGATGGCAAACACCTAACACAGTCTAACACAGGACAGGGGCTCAGCAAATGTTGATTGTATGAGTGAACAAAGACTTGTCCGATTGCTTCAAGGGTAGATTAGACCTTGAGCTGCATTCACCAAAGCTTGGAGAACAGCAGAAAACATAAGGTCCTGAAACCCTGGGTAGTATGTAAATTGCACCAGCAGGTAACAGAGGAAAGAAAGAAAAGAGGAAAAGGAGGAAGCAGGTAGGTAGAAGTGCAGGTAGAAGGGAGAAAGAGAATGCACTGGAATTTCTGCAAAGAACATGCTTTTGAGAATCCTAGAAAGAAAGGGCTTAGGAATTAGGGAGTTAGATTGTTAAAAATCTAGGAAGTGTAGTCCTACGGGCATCTGGTTCTTGGAAATGCCATAATGCCAGCTGGTGTATAAGGAAAATGTCACTTGCAGCCTTGTGGATATCAAGGTGAGGGGGGTGTCCAATTATCACATTCCTCACAAAAAGTTTATTTTCAAAACTTCAGCAAGAACTGGAGGCAAATGTTGACATTGTCATGGCCGAAGCTTCATTATAATGAATCTTCCCAGAAAGTAGAGGGAGACAAAAGGTACATCTGCCAGGATGTACAGAGTGATTGATCTTTCCTACCCAAGAAGAAAGAGAATAAAAACTATCCCGTGGAGCATCTCCTCAATATCTTTCTGATCTCAGCTCTGGCCTCCAGGCCCTCTGTTCCTGAGACTAGGTTTTGGCCAGATAGAGGAGATGCTGATCAACAGTGTGTAGGTTGGGGGCTGTGTATGTTGCTGCCCTGGAGCAATCATTCACAAAGGATGTGACTCACCAACCAGCTCTGATCGTGACTGCATGCGTCAGGCCTCCAGCGCCCTGACTCATTCACAGCCTTACAGAGATTGTTTAAAAGTGGTTGAAATCTTACAGCAAATTTATAAAAACAGAAGTGGGTTTGGCGTGGGACGTACTGATGTAAGCTGGACTAACTCATTGATTCAGACAGTGTTCTGTCATCACTGGTCCTATGTGGAATATCTACCCGGAAACATTGTTCCGCCGGGGTTCATAAGCCTTCACTTAAAATGTACTGTGGCACTGTGTGCAGCTGATCCTATTAGGCAGTTGGGCTGGGTAACTACACATCTGAGCTCCAAGTTCTGGAGGAATTCATAGTCCAGTGGGGGGAAGTTAGCTCAGTTCAGCTAGGATTTGTTAGAGGAATGGTACCAGAAGGGAATTTAGAAATCAACTACAGGCATCATCGGAGATAACGTAGGTTTGGTTCCAGACCACCCCAATAAAGCAAGTGTGGTAATAAAGCAAGTCATCACATTTTCCCTGGTGAAGGGTAAGAAGTGCAGTAAAGCCAGGTATGCCTCTTGTCCCATCTAATCATTTTGCAAATTAGTAAACTGATTGGTTGAGATTAATGTTAAGAAAATTAACACACAACTAATAATCTGACTCACAGAAAGGGGTTTTGAAGCCTGATTGCCACTGAGCTGCATACTAGGAGGGATTGGATGACACAAAGGTCCCTGCCTTCAGTGAGTGTAAAGAACATTCCGCTTAACACTTGTATAAGTAGTAACACAATAAATGAGTGATGAGAGTGATGAATGGAAAATTCAGAGAAGAAGACATCAGGAGAAGGCAGGAATAGTCAGGGAGGACCTCTTAGAGGACAGAATGGTTGGCCCGAGCCTTGAAGGAAGGAAAGGATTTGAGAGGAAGGAGTGAAGCATGAAAGAGTAGCATTGTAAAGTCTGAAAAAGGCAGAACAGCATCGTCGTCGGTTAAGACCACCAAAAAGCACAACTCAGCAATTCTGGGCCTCTTACTATGCTGGTTTAACAGCCATCTCTTGGAAGAGAGCAGAGCCCTGATTTGTAGCTACTGCCAGTTGTTATGGTGTAAATACTCTCTCCACAGCTGATTTCAAAGACGACTGAGTTTAACAACAGGCTCACAAGTTTTCTGAAAATTTAACTATTGGCTACCGCAAGCGGCTCCACCACACCATTGTCTGGACCCTCTTTTTGTTTACAAGGATAGCTGCCTTTTAATGAGCACTTATGCTAACACTTGACATGTATTATCACCTTAATTCCTTACAAGAACCCTATGGGATAATTAATATTTAACAATTAATATTGCCATTTTGCTGGTGAGAAAAGTGATATTTAGTTATTAGAAAGCCAAATCCTTGTCACTCTAAATCTCATACTCCTAATTTTTATACTATACTCTTCCTCTTCCTCTGACCACTGCTAATATTATCATTCTCATTATTATTTTTTTTAAGATTTTATTGGGGAAGCGGAACAGGACTTTATTGGGAAACAGTGTACACTTCCAGGATTTTTTCCAAGTCAAGTTGCTGTCCTTTCAATCGTGATTGTGGAGAGCACAGCTCAGCTCCAGGTCCAGTTGCCATTGTTTGTTGCAGGGGGCGCAGCCCACCATCCCCTGCTGGAGTTGAGGAGCCGAACCAGCAACCTTGTGGTTGAGAGCCCCCTGGCCCATGTGGGAATCGACCCGGCAGCCTTAGGCATTAGGAGCAGGGAGCTCCACCCACCTGAGCCACTGGACCGCCCCCTCATTCTCATTATTATTGCTCTTGTGTTGTCTTTCAATCCTCAGAACTTTTCTGACTCTATGCTGGAAAAACAAACCAGAGAAATGACTTACCAATGAATCCATTGTCCACCTTCAAATATGAAATACATTAAAGGAGGTTACCTACCTTTATAAATACATTTAATTGCTTACATTTTCAAATACTTATATCTTAATAAAAATGTTAATGAAGTAAATCTATTCCTTATCAAGAAAACACCAAAATGCAACTAGATGAAATGAAAAAGAAATTTGGACTTTTGACCTTTCTTTTTTTTTTTTTTTGACCTTTCTTAAATTTTAGATTTCATAGAGTTTTCAGAAAAAAAGTTCGTAGAAATACTTGACTGCTGAACTTATTTCCTCCCAACAATCCAAGTTA
Source organism: Rhinolophus hipposideros (assembly GCF_964194185.1). NCBI lineage: Eukaryota > Metazoa > Chordata > Mammalia > Chiroptera > Rhinolophidae > Rhinolophus > Rhinolophus hipposideros. The sequence goes on along the minus strand of NC_138060.1, from coordinate 20,765,982 downwards.
TTCTAAGACTATATCTTTGGTGAGATTCCCTGGAAACAGAGCCTGAGATGGGGATTCTTGTGAGAGTGGTTTTGTTGTTGCTTTGTTTTGTTGACAGAAAAGCCTGTAACAAAGTAAGGGAGACAGAAGAAGCAGAAAAAGATATAGTTTCAGCTGCAGTCTAGCCCCAGTCTGATCCCCTAGGAAGTTCTGCAGTACGAATGGCATCACAGAGCTGTCCCACCTTCAGGCAGCAGGACCAGACTTTTATATCATTATCATTGGCTGTGGGACCATAACTTCCCAGCCATTTCCCATTGAGGCTGCTTCTGTTGACCAAGGGAAATTCTTTACAGAAAGACACAGCTAAAAGCCATGAGCAGCCAACACTCATAACAGGTAAGGGATAGGTGTATCAGCCGGGTAAGTGGGTTCTGGGCGGGACACCAACAATGTCTATTTCAGACTGGTAACCAAACTAAATTCCTTAATTAAAAGAATTTCACTTTTGCCTAATCATCCAATCACAGTAATTTGTCAACATGTTCAGATGTGTGGGAAACCTTAAAACCCCAGTTCCTGCGTGAAGATTTCACATCGGACACAAACTCCAATGTTTTGAGTAAAACCAATAGGAAGGCTCATAGAGCCACAGAACTTCTTAGGAGGCATTGGATTTCACATTTGTCTTCATGACTCTAAAGATTTTCTAGGGTAAGGACTGTGTTTGAGTCATTGTGGGTCCCAGGAGACTAAGACAATACTTGGAACATTGTAGGTGCTTGATAAATGTATTGATGAATCAGGTGTTTAAAAATCCCTCAAGTAAGGTGACCAACCTCATCCCAGTTTGCCCAAAAGTATCCAATTTTAATACTCTAAGTCCCACATCCTGGGCACCCACCTCAGTCTGAGGCAAACAGGGACAACTGGTCTCTTTACCTTGAGTCTTTCTCCCTGCTTCTGCATTATAACTGCATCAAATCAATTTAATCCCTTCATCTTTCCTGAATGTCTCCCAAGAGGGCAACAGTTAAAACTTCATGGGTAACACATTCATAGAAACTTCTTCAAAATGACTAATGTAAGTGTTCCTGCTGCAATTTGGATCATTTTTATTTATCTTGTCTCCAATAGAAATACCACCACAACCACCCCCCAAAAATATGACATAGGAAATATTAGCCTGTACTCCTTCCCTTCTACCTTCCTTCTTACCCAGGTAGCCAATGTCTTTGGGTGGGTCTCTGGGTGACCCCCAAATCCTGCTGCAAGATTGAAAAAAGGTTGCTTGTTCTTATGGCTCCAGAAATTTTTTTTCTACATCCTCTCCATCAAAACATATCTGTCCTGTGCCACACTCCCCCAGATAGATAGTAATGATTTGGTTCTCAAAATAACAATGTTTTAACCTAATAAGAACAGTAGAAATATAAGCACTGGAGCAGTTTTGTCCCGTCAGACTCTCAAATTATGCTCTATTAACAAGGGCCTTTGGCATGCATAACAATATTAACACAAGGTTAAGGAATAAATAAATTGAAATGAATGATGAGGTGGGGATTATTGGTTTGCATAACCCAAAAGGTAGGATTCTGCTCTCCTCTGCTTTGCCATCTTTCCATTCCAGACAAACTCTCTTTATGGAAAGGGAACTACGTCACTGGAAGAGTCAGGCTTTCATTGTCCTTGCTGCCCACACTGCCACAGGAACAGGTCCCCTCCCTTCCAAAATCCATACACCGAATGTCTCACAGGGACGTGGGTTGTCCCTGTTGGTGTACACGGTCTGACAATTAAATTCGCATGCTCATCCTAGAAAAAGTGCTACATACCTCATTGCTAAATATCACTACAGTCACCTTCGAAGTACTCCCCTTGGGAAGCTATGCACTGATGCCAGCACCTAGTCCACCCTTCAAAGCAATTTTGGAACTCTTTTTCTGGAATGGCCATCAGAGCTGTCGTGGTATTACTCTTGATGTCCTGAACGTCATCAGAATGTTTTCTTTTCACACTTGTCTCATTAGGGAGACCACCTCAGGGTAGATGTAGATGCCTGATCACTGCACTGTACACCTGAAGCTGAACAATAATGAATGTCAACTACAATTATATATCTACAAGAAGCAAAGTACAGCATTAGGAATAGAGACGCTGGAAATGTAATGGCTGTGTGCGATGTCAGAGGGATAGTGGATGGGAGGTGGGAAGTTGACACTATGTGAGGGATATAAATGATAAATGTCTAACAATAAAAAAGAAACCAATGTGCAAATGAACTTAAAAGAAAAAAGAAAGAAAGAAAAATCTCCCAATTCCCTACTCCCCGGACATGAACCAAAAATAAATGTGCTGGTTTAGAGTCAAAAAAAAAAAAAAAAAAGTCTTCCTTTCAATATTTCCTTTATCTTTGGGTAAATAAAGAAGTCATTGGGGGCCAGATCAGGTGAGTAGGGAGGGTGTTCCAATCCAGTTATTTGTTTACTGGCTAAAAACTCCCCACACAGACAGTGCCGTGTGAGCTGGTGCATTGTGGTGATGCAAGAGCTCCTTCAGGACCATTTTTGCCACACCTTTCTCATGCCAAGATTTTCAGTGAAGATTTTCCTGTTTCTCTATTGATGTTTACTTGGTCTGCTATGTTTCTCACAGTCAGCCAATGATTTTGACACACAATTTGATGAAATTTTGCAATGTTTCCATCACTTCTGCTCATTACTGGTCGCCCTGACCTCTCTTCATCAGTGACGCCTTCTCTCCCTTCAGAAAAACATTTAATCCATTTGTACACTGCCATTTTCTTCATGGCATTCTCCCCATAAACTTGGACTAACATGTCCCTGATTTCACTCCCACTCTGGGCAAATTTAATAAGAAATTTAATGTTCGTTCGTTGCTCTAATTCAAGTTCAGACGTTCTCCTGACAGCATACAAAAACATGAAACAACAATAATGAACGCCACTCAGCAAGACACCGCCACACGACAACATGAGCACAGCTGTGAGACACTGATTTACCAAGGTTATGGAAACTTACCGAGCAGTTTGTACTGTGCTGCCAACAAAAGCGCACAGCGGCAAGTTCACAAACTTAATTGTCAGACCTCATCTGTTCTAGTCCTGAACCAGTCATTCTGGCTGAAGATAACGGGATCCTTTGATTAGTCAGGTTGGGGTCATTTGCCTCCCATGTAGCTAATGAAGCAAAGAGGAAGAGTTAGGTGTGCGGCTAACAAAAACTAAAGCTGTGAAACCCTACCCACCTGGCTCCATACTTCACCTACAAATAGCACTGCCTCATCACCATCCTTATTCCATCATAAAATACTCTAGAAGGCCCTGGAGCCTTGATTAGAATCCTCTGGAGGAAGGGGTAACAATGTGCTATTAAAAATAATAACTGCCTGTGAAGAATTTAAAAAGTCAAATAAATACAATAGCTAAGGTATGATGCTCCAAACATGGGGGAAATTTTCCCTAAGAGTGAGAGGTTTTGCTGGAGCAGCCCGGAAAAGTTTATAGGTGTTTTGGCAAAGCTTTCCTGGTTGATGCCAGAAAGAACTGCTTCTACCCAGCTGTGTTCTCCATTTATTCAGAGGCCTTGGTAGCAACTTTACTCTAATTGCCTATAGTTAGTCATTATGTCTCAGCTGCAAGACTTGGGAATGCCAAGAAGCCAGCTCACCCAGAGGCCTTTTGTGTTTTAAATGTTTGGACCAAAAAAGAAATTTTCTAAGGAAAGTTACCACTTAGATTTATGTGGGCCAAAGGGCTCTGGTTTGGAGACATTTCCAGGCAATTCAACTTTGAAATCCCTGGGGCTCACAGAAGAAACTCAGAGTATCACTATAGACAGAAATGAGATTTTTATAATACTATGCACTTATTCTTGAGCATGGCACAGACTACAAAACAGATTAGCCAAATTAGGGGAATTCAATTCAATTCTATGAACATTAGTTGTGCTCTGTTTCAGTAAGGATGCTTTCAGCTGCAAATAATAGCCAAAGAGCCAATTAAAATTGGCTTTAAATAATAGGAATTAATTACCTCAATAACAAGAAGCTGGAGAGAGGCAGGTCCAGAAGTTGGTTAATCTAGCAGTTAAACAACTCCAGAAATATGAGTTGGCTTTTTTGAGATTCTCAAGGAAATAATAGTCATGATGACAAGATGACTACTAGAGCTTCAAACATACCATCTGCACACAACAACACCCAAAGGTATAGGAAGGAAGGTGGGATTTCTCCATGAGTCTCTCTTTTTCTAGAATGGGAAATCTTTTCCCACAATTCTTCTCAATAGACTTTTTCTTACATCTCTTTGGGGAGAGCTGGATCATATGGCCATTCACATTAAACCAAGACGCCAGGAAAGAGGAAAAAGAGGGCCATAAATGCTTTAGACCAATCGTGATTCATTTCCTAGGTCTGGGCCCACCTTTTTGGAGCACCTTGCCTCCTAAACAAATTGAGAGATTTGTGGTAAGGAAGAAAGGGTGAAGCAGTGGCTATTAAGTAGGCAACAGTGTCTACCCCTGAGTGTCCACCTCTGTGCTCTGCATGGGACATACAATGATGGAACAATCACAAACCCTCTTCTCAAGCAGCCATGTCATGCAGGGTGTCATGCGGGGTCTCTGGTCCTGCTCCCCACATAAGAATGCAGGATATGGTGAGGCCAAAAAGGAACACCCACAGAGCCATAGATAGGGGACTCATTACATTTTTGCTGGCGGCTGGGTTGGAGACACAGGAAGCAGGAGCCATACTATCCACAACCTGCCATCCATTTGTCTCTGCCAACCAACCTCACTTGCTAGCTGCAATCCGCCCTGCTAACTGCAATCCGCTGCTCTTGCTAGCTCAGCCACCATCTTCTTTCTAGCCCCTATTTGCTGCTAGCATAGCCATGGCAGTTATATTAATGGCCAATGGCTCACTGGTTACAGCTGACAGCCAACTAGCCACAGCTGATGGCCATCCAATCACAGTTGATGGCCTTTTACTACCCAAGCCAGCACCTTTCCACGTGAGGCCGAGAGCCTGGAAACTGTACTCCAGGCTCTGTCCCCATAAGCCCACAGTGAGACAAGCATCCACACAATAATTTTTATTATTTATTGCCCTGCTTAATACAAAACTGGATTTAAAATGGTAAAAAAGAGCTGTGCCAGATTTTATTTTTTAGAAATTTCTACAACAGAATCCCCCATCCCACAAGCTCTTCTTACAATGTGGCCTTAACATTCCTCCCATCAAGAAGTGGAGTCTAATGTGTGCTCCAATGTTCATTGCAGCTTTATTTACAATGGCCAAGACATGGAAACAACGAAAATGTCCTTCGATAGATGAATGGATAAAGAAGTTGTGGTATATATACACAATGGAATACTATTCGGCATTAAGGAAAGATGATATAGGAACATTTGTAACAACATGGATGGATCTTGAGAGTATAATGCTAAGCGAAATAAGTCAGACAGAAAACGCAGAGAACCATATGATTTCACTGATATGTGGTATATAAACCCAAAACAACAAAAGAACAAGACAAACAAATGAGAAACAAAAACTCATAGACACAAACAATAGTTTAGTGGTTATCAGAGAGTAGGGGATTGGGGGGAGGGAGATGAGGGTAAGGGGGATCAAATATATGGTGATGGAAGGAGAACTGACTCTGGGTGGTGAACACACAATGGGATTTATACATGATGTAATACAGAATTGCACATATGAAATCTATGTAATTTTACTAGCAATTTTCACCCCAATAAACTTTAATAAAATCAATTAATTAATTAATTGAAATATAATTAATTACAAAATAAAAATAAAAATTTCCAAATCACAAAAGAAATTAAAATGTCTCTGTTTGCAAATGACATAATGTAATGTAGAAAACCCTAAAGATACCACAAAATAAAAACTTGTTAGAATTAATAAATAAATGCAGTAGTTTCAGGATATAAAATCAATATACAGAAATATATTGTATTTCTGTATACTAACAATGAACTATCAGAAAAAGAAATTAAGAAACAATTTACACTCACCTCAAAAAGAACAAAATACTTCAGACTAAATTTAACCAAGGAGGTGAAAAATCTATACAGCGAAAACTATAAGACATCAGTGAAAGAAATTCAAGAAGACACAAATAAATGGAAAGCTATTCTGTGTTCATGGCTTAGGAGAATTAATATTGTTAAAATGTCCATATAACCAAAAGCAATGTATATGTTCAGTGTTATCCCTATCAAAATTCCAATGGCGTTTTTCACAGAAATAGAAAAATCCTAAAATTTTTATGGAACCACAAAACACCCCAAATATCCAAAGCAATTTTGACCAAAAAGAATAAAACTGGAGGTATCACACTGGTACCTGATTTTTAAACTATATTAAATAGCTATAATATTTAAAATAGTATGGTACTGGCATAAAACAAAAACATAGATCAGTGGACCAGAATAGAGAGCCCAGAAATAAACCCACACGTACATGGCCACCTAACCTTTGACAAGGGTACCAAGAATATGAGAAAGATAATCTCTCCAATAAATGGTGTTGAGAAAATTGGATATTCACATACAAAAGAATGAAAGTGGACCCTTATTTTAAACCATAAACAAAAAATAACTCAGAATGAATTAGAGACAAATGTAAGATCTGAAACCATACAATTCTTACAAGAAAACATAGGGAAAGAGCTCCTTGACATTAACCTTGGCAATGATGTTTTCTGGATATGACACCAAAAGCACAGGCAACAAAAACAGAACAAAACAAAACAAAAAAAATGGAACAACACCAAACTAAAAAGCTTCTGTACAGCAAAGGAAACAATCAATAAAATAAAAGGGCAATCTATAGAAGAGGAGAAAATATTTGCAAACCACATGTCTGGTAAGGAAATAATATCCAAAATATATGTATAAGGAATTTGTATAACAAAATAGCAAAAAAAAATAAAATAAAATAACCCAATTAAAAAATGGACAAAGGTCCCAAATAGACATTTTTCCAAGGAAGACATGCAAATGGCCAAGAGTAAATGAAAAGGTGCTCAATATCACTAGTCAGCAGGGAAATGCAAATCAAATTATCATTAGGTGATATCTAATGAGATATCACCTCACACCTATCAATATGTCTCTTATCAGAAAGACAAAAGTGTTTGTGAGAGTATGGGGGAAAGAATCCCTTGTGCACTGTTGGTGAGAATGTAAATTAATGCAGCCACTACGGAAAACAGTATGGAGTAATTTTTTTCCTCAAAAAATTAAAAATAGAGCTTCCATATGATCCAGCAATTCCACTTCTGGATATATATATATCCATGGATATATACACACACAAAGGAAATGAAATCAGTATCTTAAAAAGATATCTGCAAAAAAGAAAAAGCTGAGAGTTTAAGAACACAAATTATGCTATTTCGCCATGCCTAAGCTATGCTATGTTCACTGAAATTACCATAAAGTTCTGGGCAGCATTTACTGGAAATTTTATATATTACCATAGAATGGGTATACTGTTCAAAAAATGAAATTTCCACACTCCCATGTCTATTGCATTCACAGTAGCCAAGACATAGAAACAACCTAAGTGTCTGTGGTTGAACAAATGTATAAAGAAATTATATATATATATATATATATATATATACCTATATATATAATGGGGGTGCCAAAAAAGTACACATTTTAAGAGATGCTATCTATGTATTACTTTTCAAAGTTAAATTGAATTATGATAGCAATGTGTAGTATAACGTTCGCTCAAAAGATGGCGTTAATCAAATGAATGTAATCACTGTATTACAATTTTAATAGTTTTCTCCTTTCTTTAAATGTGTATACTTTTTTGGCATCATATGTATGTATATTATATGTATACACACACAATGGTATATTATTCCTCAGTTTAAAAGAAAAATGAAGAAAATCCTGCTGTTTGCAACAATGTGGAGGGACCTGAAGGACATTATGCTAAGTGAAATAAGCCAGACACAGAAACATAAATACTACATGATCTCTCTCATATGTGGAATCTAAAAAAGTTGAACTCACAGAAGCAGAGAATAGAATGGTAGTTTCCGGGGTCTGAGGGTGGAGAGGGTAGGAGAAATGGGAAGTTGGTCAAAGGGTAAAAACTTTCAGTTACAAGATGAATAAATTCTGGGTATCTAACATATAGCATGGTGATTATAGCTAATAATACTATATTGTGTATTTAAAAGATCTTATGTTCTCATCACAAAAAAAAGTTAACTATGTGAGGTGATGGAAATGTTAATTAACTTTATCATGGTAATTATTTCACAATGTATATGTACAGTAAAGCACCATGTTTTACACCTTTTTAAAAAAGCACATGGTATAACCAAGAAAAAAAACATCATGCTCCTCCCACCCCTCGCCGTCATGATGTGGAATTGCTGCTAAGAAGCAGTTATTCAGTCAGAGGCTACAAAGTACAGAGAAAACAGTCTTTGAAAAATTGATGGGGTTTCTCCATGTTTTCTTTCCCAACTTGCTGGCTAGATTAAGCCAACTCTGAGCCTAAGGGATGGTGGGGCCTGGAATCACTCCATGGGACAAAGCCACTCATCAGTCTGGAATACCTGTATCAGACTGTTATATGGGAAGTTGGCAAGTTGGCACGGCTGTCTTCTCTTATCATTCAAATCCAACTTGGGAAATCTTGGTGCATGTTAGTTAACTGGAAAGATTATGAAAGCAAAATAGATGACGAGACTAAGTAAAGACAAAAACTTTTCCCCAAAAATTGCTCTACATTTTATAGCATTAGACTCAAGGAGAGTAGCACTCATTTTATCTTCATTTCCTATGGGACAATCCAGTTTAACCAATTATCATTAAAGTTCAACTGGAAATTCAATATACTATGCAAATGTCCCCATTTATGCACTATCATGTCAATCCAGTACTAAAATGTAGCTGTAGTTAAAAGAAGTAGATGATACCCTGGTTCTCTTCTAGAAATATTTCAAAAGCAATGAGTGGCGCTCCCCAGCCCAAGCAGTAGAATAAATCTTACAGATAGCTGTAATCTTGTTACCACATGGCTTCCTCTCAGGACAAAGGTGCTGCAGGAGAGAGACTCTCAGTCCTCTTCTTCCTAAAGAAATCAAGATGCAATTACTAGTTATTTCTAAACAGCAGCATGAGTTTTTGTGTCACTTGTCAGGCACAAATACATAAAGTAGACCAGCCAGTCTCACTGCAGGATAGAGCGCTTACCATGTGCCAGGCACTGTTCAAAGGATTTTATTACTTTATTTAAAAATCACTAATCACCATGGAAAGGCAAAGCAAAACCACAATGAGATATCACTTCACATCTATTAGGATGGTTATTATCAAACAGAAATGGAAAAATTTTCTAGGCAGAGGGAAATCATATGCAAATGACCTGTGGTAGGACAAATCAGTTTGTATATGAAGGTCAGAAAAAGTCCAGTGGGGCTGGAATACAGAGACAAAGAGATGCAAGCCAGCACATGCATTCTGGAGAATAACATAGGGGCATTGCAAGCCATTTTAAGGAGTTTTATCTGCCTAATCATTCATGAGCTATATTTAAACTTGGTTTCCAATGGCTGGTATTTTACACTTAGCCCATTCCAGTGCTAGAAAATTCTTCATGTTGGGCTGGAACCACTTTTCCTTCAGCTTCCAGCTCTAGGCTCCAGCCCATGGAGCCCTACAGAGAAAGCCTACTACTCATTCTATTACCTCTCCAGATCGCATTTTCCGTAACTCTCCTCCTCCTAAGTTGAACCTAGCCTCAAATGACAAGGGTTTAAGATTCTTTTCCATCACTGTTGCCTCTTTGGGACACACCTTAGTTTGTCAGCATCCTTCCTCAAATGTGATGCTCAGAAGCAAACACTTGAAATTGGGCCAAGGTAGAGAAGGACTTTTTCACCTCTCTTTATGATGCTTAACTTCTGTTGATGTGACTTCAAGATGGAAATCTTTTTTTGAAAGCCACCTCACACTGCTGATTCATAATAAACTTGCAGTCAACTAAAACCTTTAAATCTATTTCTTGTAGGCTGCTATTAAATCAGCTGTTTCTCATCCACTATGTATGTGGGCATTTATTTTTAATTTATAACTTGTTTACTTCTAAAAATGACAGTCAGCCTAGAAACAGAACAGAAGTATATATCTACACAGTTAAAATAAAGATCCAAGGGAGAGCAGAAACATTATATATTCACAGCTGCTTTCCTGAGTTTAAACGCAGGCATCTACACCTCTATATACCCCTATTGAATTTCATCCTATTGATTTAGGATTTTGGTGCTGTTTTTCCAAATCTCTTTCTCTTCTTTGAGATGTAGGCCACCTCAGCAACATTATCATCAGCCAATTTGCTATTGATCAGCATTCTTACATAGTTTCTGATTCTTTAATTCAAAGAGCTCAGTTCCATCACTTACTAGCTGTGTAGATGGGTAAATTAACCTCTCTGTACCCCATTTTCTTCATTTGCATAACAGTGCCCACTACATAGTTATTATGAGGGTTAAATAAAGAAATTGATGGGATTTCTCCACACTTACTTTCCCCACTTGCTGGCTAGATGAAGAGGACTCTGAGCCTAAGGGGTGGTGGGGCCCTGAATCACTCCACAAAGAAAAGCCCCTCACCAATCAGGAACCTGCATCAGACTTATGTGGGAACTTGGCAAGGCGGGTCATTCAAATCCAACTTAAATTACCTCCCTACCCCTTAGTCATTTTCTATCTTTTCAATCTGTCTTTTCAAAAATTAGCTGGTTTATTTATTTGTTGGCTTATATGAAATCACAACCACAACTATCTTATTCCCCCACCATATCCCTAGCATTCAGCAAATTCTAGACACACCAATATTTATTGACTACCTGACCAAATCTCCATTTCTCAGATGAGAAAACTGATGCCTACTGTTAAGTGACAGGTGAAGGGTCTCTCAACCCAAGATCTAATGCCATACCTTCTTGGTCCCTCTGCCATGCTGGCCCGAGCACACTCACCTTCTATCCTAGACCTTCTAATGCTATTAGGCCAAGAATTTACACAGACTGGAGAAGAGATTATCCCATCCTTCAACTCTTCTGTAGGATATTTGTTTAATAATACAGGTGCCTCTTAGCATTCCACATTTCAATGAACCATTGGCCTCATAAGAATCAAGTAAAAACCACTATAATTTCACATTGAATTTCTTTATAAATATACTCATTGTTGACATGTGATGTTTCCTGGTTATAGATACTCATATAAATGAACACAAGTTTGACTCTATATATAAATGTTCAAATAATACCTCCTTTTCCCACTCACTCTCTTTCAATTGCCCTTGGCAGTTGGCTCTTGAACTTTACCTGGCTGAAAGATATACCACAGTGAATCTTGGTTCTGTTCAAAGATATCTCCCTTGAGGCCCTGAAGGTTCTTATCATAATTTGACATTAAAAATAAATAACAAAGAATCACTCAACCAGCTCAGGGATCCTACCCACTTCAGTTGAGCTCCAAGCTCACACCAAGAATCTAAAAGAGCTAAAAGAGCTCCCAGACCATTCTGTAGGGAAGGCGTAAATTAAAAGAGAGATACCATACTCACGCTGGTGGCCAGACTAACAGACAACATTGCTGTCGCTTTCCATCTGCCCAAAACAGAAAAAGTGCTGAATGTGGACTTCAAGACCAAGTGCTCCCTGTGAAACTGAGGAGAAAATGCAACGAGGAGAAAATATCTAAGGTAATCACATTTTCTCAGACTGAAAATTAGGACACACAAGCATATGAAAGAAATTTTCTTTTGTTGTTGTTGTTTTTGTTTGTTTGGGGATGTGCATATATAGCTGTGTGTCTGTGTCTGTGTACTGATTCTGTGCATATGAAGAAAAATTTAGAATTAACCTCAACATGTTGAATTTTTCAGGATCCTGGGATGGATTGGTTTCAGTTATCAAACTGAAAAGCACATTTTAAAACAGGGTTATCTGGGGAGGTCAGATGGCTCAGTTGGTTAGAGCACGAGCTCTTAACACCAAGGTCACCGGTTCAATTCCCACATGGCCCAACGAGAAGCAGCAGCTTGAGCTTGGAGCAGAGCCTCCAGTGGGCAGCCCGTTGGAGAGTAGTACTCATCACACCAAGGTCGCTGGTTCAAGTCCCACAAGGGCCAGTGAGCAGCACCCTCCACAACTAGATTGAAAACAATGACTTGACTTGGAGCTAAGCTGTGCCCCCCCCAACTAGATTGAAAAACAAACAATGACTTGACATGGAGCTGATGGGTCCTAGAAAAACAGTTCCCCAATATTCCCCAACATACATACATACATACATACATAAAATCAAAAATATATATCATATATGTATATATACATATATACTATATAGCTGTTGTATCTACATTTAACTCAGTTCCTAAAAGAGACAAAAAAGTTTTCATTTCTTGCACACAAAAAAAGACTTTCAATGGTTCAACTACAAACTGTATTTGAAAATCCTTAAGCCAAAACTCAGGATTCTTTCTATCCTATATATCTAACTTTATCCTCCTTTATAAACTGCCTTAGTTAAGATAGACTAGGCTGTGGGTGCAGTATAACAAATAACCCCCAAATTACAGCCTCTGGGCAAAAGTATATTTCTTGCTTAAGCTAATATCCATCAGAGATCTGCAGGGGGCGCTACTCCACAAAATTACTCAAGGGCTCAAGGCAACAGTCTCCATGGTCGGGTAATGGTACCTTTAGATCACAAATCTTCCCTCTAGGTCACCCATGCAGGGGAAGAGAGGCTGGAGAATTATACATAGGTTTTTCAGTGCCTGATTCTAGAAGTGATACATGTACCTTCTCTCACATTTCTTTGGCCTGAATTAGTTGTGTGGCCACACCTACCTGTATAGAGGGTTGGAGAATGTAGAACAGCAAATGCAAGATTGGGTGAGCATTACTGGCCCTGCCATACAAACCCTCCAGCCCTCAAGAAGAATTGACCACTTACTTAAGTCTCTTAGAGTCAGACAGAACTAGATTCAGTTCCCAGTTCTTCTACTTAATTACTTGCATGACTTGCGACAGTTCACTTAATCTCTCTAAGCCACAGTCTCTTCATGTATAAAATGGAAATAATAATAATCATAATACATATGTCATCAGATTTTTGTTAGGATTAAGTGAGCAGATTCATGTGCTCAGAATAGTGTCTAATTTATAGTAAGTCATCAATACATGGTATTTATGATGTTGAGGGAGGAAGAGGAGGAGAATTTTCAATTCCACAATTCTTAAGGTGCCTTTAGAAATTTATTGCCCTGGGTCTTTGTCATCTCCATATCCCCAGTGGTAATCTAGTATCTGGTCTATAATGGATGGTCAGAAATTTTACATAAATGTCAACTTAGCTGCTATCTTAGTACTTCTTGATTATTCTCCCCTATAAGCCATAGCTATCCCTATTTCTATTGCCTCACACAGAATGCCCTGCTCATGTCCATCTGCCTTTTCAATACTATTCATCCTTTAAGCTCACTTCCACCACAAGGCTTTGTCAGGTCATACCAGTACTACAGGCATCATTTCTCTCTCCTATCACTTCTATTCTTGTTGTCAATGATCATGGCTATTTCACATTCAGCACCTTGATTCCAACAAGCTTGTCCATCCCTTATGGTAGGGATTCCATCTTTTGTACTCCCGGCAACAATTCATACTCACAATGATAAAATTCTATTATTTTGAGCATCTATAAGCTAGTTACTGTACAACAGCATTTCTCAAACTTTAGCATGCCTCAGGGTGAGCTGCAGGGCTTGTTAGACCACAGATCAGTGAGCTCCACCGCAGAGTCTCTGATTCAGTTGACAGAGCCCGAGAATTTGCATTCTAAGAGGTTAGAGGTAATGCCAAAGCTGCCTGCCCTGGGGGCCACACTTTGAGAGCCACTGTTATATAAGATGTTTTTACATTTATCATATTTAATCCTCATAATCCTTTCAGGTAAATCATGCTTCCTCCTTGTATGTAGTGAGTGACACTGAGGCTCACAGAGCTGAAATAAGTTGTCCCAGTTTATCCTAAGCAGCAGGTACCAGATGACACTCCGCATCCGCTAAACCTTTGCTCTTCACCACTAGGATGACTGAGTATATTGACAGTGTCATGATATAGAACTGTTCATTACTTCTTGAAATAAAAGATCCCCTTTCTGTTTGCATTAAAATTTTGATCAAATTCTAAAACCCTGAGTCCAGGTGTATTTGTGGCTCTTAAGGAAATTTGTTCCAGCTCCAGATAAGAATGAATCTTTCCTAATAGTTGAAGCCCTAAATCAAAAGCATATCAATAGCATGGATACAAGAATGATGATGACACAAGAGCCACAGCCACCACCCAGGGTGGCTGGCATAGACCCCTTTCCTCTTTGAGGCACTGACTGAGTCTTTGCTCTGGACCTCCACCTCTCCTCAGTGCTTGCCTTGATACACAAGTTGACATTTTAACTATTCCCGAAGGCAGTCAGTGAAAAAGTAAAAGAAACTGAAGGAATATAGAACTTTCTCAGAGTAGCACTCAGCTCACTTAGGGCCCAAAAAGGCCTGAGAAACCAGGCTTCCAAAGTCTTTTCCTGTGACCACACTGCCCTCTAGGGGCCACTGGTTTTCAGACAGAGGGATGGCAATGGTTGCTTCTTGGCCGAAATACATACTTCTCAGGTCCAAAGAGGGGGTGACCCCAAGAATCATGGTAGCAGGACCTGTGAGATTCAGAGAGACTGAGGACACAGAAAGAGAGACTGGCAATGACCTATGTGATCCCTACCCTCTCCCATGCTCCCCTTTCCACAAAAAGTCTAGATTCCTACAGTACATCTAACCCTGTCTAGTCTGATTGCTAGACCACATCTAGAATTGTGTGCTCAACTGCATATCAGACAAAAGCAAATATAAGGCATGGGACATATTTTTTTTTTAATGATCGTGATGGTAAAAGAGACTCAAAACCATGGAACATGGTTAAAGGAATGATAGACAGGAAAAGACTCAGGACACTCAGTGCCTCTTCAAATATGTTGAAGATTGGCAGTATTTCCAAAATAGTGTCCTACAAGATGTGAAGAGGTATTCCCTGAAGAAAGGTTCTGAGGGCAAATCCATTCAAGGAACTTGGGTAAAACAAAGTTCAACAGATTTCTTTAACGCAGGATTCCTCAGAACCTTTAATATAGTACAGGCCTTGTGAATCTCCAACGAGCTCATGGTCTCCAAGTTTTGCCAGACCTATGTAGTGAGAAACTCTTTTCCCCCAGGAATATCTTTCATTTTTTCACAGGATACCATGTTCCTAGAACACACACTTGGATCACGTACATTTACAGGATATTAGTGTGCCTCTTTCCAAGTTTGGACAAATTTGAGAATAACTGTGCTAGAAGGTTGTTTGTTCTACATAGCCCCAAAGGGCAATAAAAATCAAATAAATTGCTATAGCACTTTACAGTCCACAAAGTACTCCCTTCTACATTCTCTCACTTAATCCTCACAACAATCATGTGAAGTATGCCAACCAGCAACGCTGTTATTTAAAATTCACAGATCTGAGCCTACAATTAAAGTCATCTCACTCCCAGTTTACTGGGTTTTTGTTCTGAACCAAAGAAAAGATGCTGCTAGCAAATTCTTCGTCCCTGCAAATACCTCAGCACTATCTGAAGTCCATGTAATAGCCATAACTGCTAGCTTTTATGAAGTTCTTAACTTTCTGTACTCTACCCATATAATTCTCACCGAAAATGAGGTGAGAAAATATTATACTGATTTTCCAGGTGAGAAAATTGAAGCTTAGACAGGTTAAGTGACCCACCCTAGGTCACATAGTCAGATTTACTTTAATCCAGAGCCACATGTCTAACCATATGACAGACTACAGGGAAGCTGTAAGTATTAAAAGGAGATTGGTGACATCTGAAGCTCTGATGCTCTCTGAGAGTCTATATCTCATGACAGGTTTTCACAGCCTGTGCCGCTGTTCCTTCCCTTCCCTTTCCCCCTCCCCCTTTTCCAGCCTGAAAAGCAGGCTCATCAACTCCATCAAAATACCTTCCCAAAACAAGCAGTGTCTATGTCTCTAACCCAGTTATCTACCCCAAGATGGTTTGCAAAGAGTGTGATCTTCCATATAACTCTTTTGTGTGTGCAATTCATTGTGAACACAATAAAGTTACTTTTGGGGACTGGATACAGAAGAAAGCACCTGATTCTTCTAGGAAAATAGGGACAGCAGCAAAACCCTTAATATTCACAGGGTTTGTTAAAAGAGACATTCTGTCAAACTCTTCTAATTATAATCTGAGGTGTCAATTAGTTTTATAGTTTTGTTGTTACCTGTACATCTCACTTCATCTGCTTTGTAAAAATTAAAATAGGGAGACCAAAACACTTCCAAACATTTTAACGGCAAAAATTCGGGGTCTAGGCAGGAGGAAGTGATTATAGATTACAGCCGATTCAGAATTTATGCTACAAAACAGAATAAATTCTCATGACTTGTTAAAGGTACCCTTGAATCAGTAACCATGCAAGATCATCTGAATGAGTAGGTCTTTATCCACCGTGTTTCTTTTTACATGAATATGAAATATGTTATTGCAAACAGTAGTTAGAGCCACAAACTCAGAAACACCACACCTAATGATGAATTCTTTATTTAATCCTTGCATTCGTTTGCTAAGGCTGCCATAATAAAATACCACAGACCAGGTGGCTTCAACAACAGAAATTTACTTCCTCATAGTTCTGGAGATTAGAAGACCAAGATCAAGATGTCAGTAATGTTGGTTTCTTCCAAGGTTTCTCTCCTCTCAGCTTGCACATGTCCGTTTTCACATCTTGGGCTTCACATGATCTTTCCTCTGTGTGTGTCTGGTCCTAATCTCCTTTTCCTACAAGGACACTAGTCATATTGGATTAGGGCTCACCCACATGACCTTATTTTACCTTAATCACCTGTTTAAAGGCCCTGTCTCCAAATGCAGTCACATTCTCAGGTACTGGGTGTTAGGACTTCAACATAGGGACTTGGGGAGAGGGGCACAATTCAGCTCATAACAATCCCCACTATTTACTCACCATCAACTATGTATGTGGGACAGGAGAAGCAATGCACAGCAAAAAAAAAAAAAAAAAAAAAAAGCAAAGATCCTGCCATCTTGGAGTCTAAAGTTTGGGGGGAAATCCAAAAATAATATCTAACACAGTGTTTGGAAGCTGTTTATTATAGTCATAATACAAAGTTGTATTAATACAAATACATAATACAAATATTATAGTCATAAACAAAGTTGCAGTTCCAGTCAAAGCCACAGTTGAAGTCATGCTCATAGTCTTTTATTAATAGTATCCTTATTGGAAAGCTAATGTTCCAGTACCAGAAGAGTTTCTCACCTTCTCTTTTAATATCAATGCTTAAATAAATGATTGAAGATTAGTTGGTTGCCTAACCAAGTTGGCACCTCTGAAAACTCACCTTGACCACAAGGATGCATTTCCTCTTTTGTTTCTTCTCTTAAGAAGAAGTATGTGACACCCTGACCCAGGAGTCCTCCTCTAATACTATTTTTGTATGGGTGGGCTAGTGAGACCCTAGAAGCAAGGAAGACTCTAATATAGCAATAAATTGGGAGTCACTGCTCCTGCATTCGAATTCTACCTGTTACTAATTTCTTAATGTGTAAGTCACTTCACCTCAGACCTCAATTTCTTTATCTGTAAATAAGAGGGTCAGACCATAGCAATCATTTCAAACTATGTTCTGAGGCAAGTGTGCAGGTTTCCTGCATACAAACCCTGCACAACTGCACACAGCAGCCCTTCTCTGCAGGACTCCCAGGGGTCCCTTGGAAATAACTTAGGGCCAGTGGAGGTGGGAAAAACCAGTTAGCTACCTTGGCTTCAATCAGAAGTTCTGCTTCAACTGCCTCATATCTTGCATTTCTGCATAAAATTTTGTGAGGTTTCTACAGCTAAAATGCTTGTAAACCACTAATTATTCAAAGGCTGATTCTATTATTAACATCCCAGTTTGATTTGCTCTATGTCCTGAAATCAGAAGTCCAGGCAGGTGGGGTCATTCCCAGTGGCCACTCTGGGTTTAGAGTCAGAGACTATGCTTCCCACTCAGTGTACTTGGATGGGTGACCTTGATTCATTTAGGAAGTAAGAAAGCATGTTCAATTGCCCAGGGATTTGAGTGGTGAGAGAAAGGAATATCACACTCCAGTCTAGCAAAATTACATTCCAATTTTTCACTTCGGCTTTTCAGGCAGTTATAGAATCTCCCCTCATTAAAACTTCTAAATTTATTCTTCTTCAGCACTTAGAGTTTCATGACACTTGGTGCTGTCACAGTGTCTGAATTGAGGAATCCCACATAGCTGTTTATTTTTAGCTTCCCTTGCTTACGTTTTCTTTTCAGACTCAGCTGGGGATTTTCTCTCCTTCGAGGTCTTAAATTGGCAAGAAGATTGAGTCTTTGGGCCCAAGATTTGAAGCTTGCCAGTCTCTTTGAGTAAAATCTTTGTGGTTGATACATGGCAACCTCTATATGTGACTCAGTAAACATACCAGGCACCTGAAGAGGAGATCCAATATCGTGGACTAGATAAGCACTATGCTTGCCTCCTCCCATGAACACATAAAATTACAACTAAATTATAGAACAATCAACGTGGCAAATCATCTGAATTCTAGCTGAAGAGAAGTTTTATCAGTGAGGATATAAAGAAGCCACCTCAAGACTGGTAGGAAGGGTGGAGACATGGAACAGGCCAGCCCCAAACCTCCATGTGGCAGTTGAGAATCAGGAGGGATATCTCGGTCATGGAGGTTCCCTCCAGAAGCAAGAGACCCCGCCCCACACAAGGCTCCCCAGCCCAGAGTACTGGTGTCAGGAAAAGAAGCCCCCACAACATCTGGCTGTGAAAAACAGTGTGAATTCCAACCATACTGGTGGGATGGAAGGCTGTGGGAACACACACATCTTCTTAAAGGGCTTGCAACAGATCACTCACTCACAGGCACTCATCCTGGGCTCCAGCAGAGGGACAGACTCAGGGGGCATTGGAGTCACATATGTGGAGAGACTGAGTTGTGTGGCTTTGGGATAAAGACTAGAGAGACAGTCATCATTTTCCCTGTGGGTCCATGCAGTCAGCAGGCAGGTGCCATTTTTCTGTGTTGAGCCTTTCCCCCATACCCTTGGGGAAAATCTGAATCTGCATTGGTCTGGTGAACTCCGCTTGCTCCACCCTGGTGACTCCCTGGGACCCTTCCCCACCCAACTCACCTAACACCAGAGGCACTTTCTTGGTGAGCAGCCAACCCCTCCTGCATTGAACTCTTTCTTGGACAACTATTGGGGGTCCACAGGCCACAGACAGGTGGCAGCTGACCTCAGTGTGCTCTGAGACTATTGCTGAGTAGCTTCAGGTTCAGCACTGGTACCAAACCAGGATCTACACTAAACTGGTGAACACAACTCATCATCATCGTCCCACTCTGGTTACTCCTTGAGACACCACCTCACACAACTCACATACTGGACTAGGCTTTCTCAATGGCTGAACCTAATGGGAGCTGGCAGGTGGCAGCAGACCCTGGTACTAGTGGCATCCTGCCTCGGTTCACAGCATGGCCTCTATCATGCACCTCCAGGTTTAGCACAGGCAGCAACCAACCACAGATCGCTCTGTAGCCTCTACCAGGTAGTCCTCAGCCAGTCACAGGCAGTGGGTGACCTACACCTGCACTAAAGCCCTTCCCAAGAGGCCCTAGAACAAACATACTTGGATGTTAGCTTCAGACCACAGCAGAGCACCAACCAATTAGTCCCACAAGTGGAATATCCAAAAGGCAGTCTCAACAAGCACAGAGCCCACTGGGGCAAATCCTGCTTAATGAGGTAAGCCCCCCATAAGCAGCTTGGAATGGTCAAACTCCATAGCCAGACAGCCTAAGGGTCAATCCCACACATTGACGTGCCAATAGCAATCAAGGCTCAACTATAACAGGAGAGCACATAAAACCCACAAGGGGACAGTCCTGGAACATTCAAAGCAGGTAACCAGGAAGACTGTAACTGGGCCTCACAGGGCAACTACTCCACAAGGCCACCTGACTAAGAATGGGAGACATAGAAAATCTACCTAATATAGAGAAACAAACACAGAGATGCAGCCAAAGTGAGGAAACAAAGAAATATGGCCCAAATGAAAGAACAGGAGAAAACTCTAGAAAGAACTAAACAAAATGGAGGCAAGCAACCTATCAGAGACAGAGTTCAAAACAATGGTTATAAGACTGCTCAAGGAACTTAGTGAGAACTTCAACAAAAAGACAGCAAGCTTTAAAAGGATCATAGAAACCATAAAAAAGAACTAGTCATTAATGGAAAAGTACAATAACTGAAATGAAGACTGTACTAGAAGGAATCAATACAGATTAAATGAAGCAGAGGACTGAATCAGCAATTTGGAATACAAGGTAGCAGAAAGTACCCAATCGGAACAGAAAAAGAAAAAAAGAATTTTAAAAAAATGAGGATAGTTTAAGAGACCTCTGGGACAACATCAAGTGTAACAACATTCAAATCATAGGGGTACCAGAAAGAGAAGAGAGAGAGCAAGAGATTGAGAACCTATTGGAAGAAATAATGACTGAAAAATTTCCTAACCTGGTGAAGAAAATAGACATACAAACCCAGGAAGTGCAGAGAGTCCCAAACAAGATGAACCCAAACAGGCCCACACCAAGGCACATCATAATTAAAATGGCAAAGATTAAAAACAAAGAAAGAATTCTAAACGCAGCAAGAGAAAGGAAACAATAATAGTTAATTATAAGGTAGGTCCCATAAGATTGACAGCTGATTTCTCAACAGAAACTTTGTAGCCCAGAAGGGATGGCATGAAATATTTAATGTGATGAAGTAAGGACCTAAAACCAAGAGTACTCTACCCAGGAAGACTGTCATTCAAAATTGAAGGACAGATAAAGACCTTCCCAGACAAGTATTACAAAGAATCTTAGAGGGACTTCTTTAAGACGAAAAATATAAAAGATCAAAAATATGAATTATAAAATGCAATAACTGAAAAATCACCTACACGTGAATGGATTAAAAGTTCCAATCAAAAGACACAGGAGGGCTGAATGGATAAGAAAGCAAGACCCTTACATATACTGCCCACAAGAGACTCACTTCAGATCAAAAGACACACACAGACTGAAAGTAAAGTGATGAAAAAAGATATTTCATGAAAATGGAAATAAACAAAAAGCTGGGGTAGCAATACTTAACACCAGACAAAATAGACTTTAAAACAAAGACATAACAAGAGACGAAGAAGGACCCAGTAACCCCACTTCTAGGTATTTATCTGAAGAAACCCAAAAGGCTACTTTAAGAGGATGTGTGTATCCATGTTTATTGAGTCATTGTTTACAATAGTCAAGATGTGGAGGCACCTGGGTGTCCGTCGATGGATGAATGGATAAAGAAGAGGTGGTACATGTATATAATAGAATATTGCTCAGTCATGGAAGGGAATGGGTTCTTGCCATCTTTGGTGGTATGGATGGACCTGGAGGGTATTGTGCTGAGTAGAGTATGGCAGACAGAGAAAGTCAGCTACAATGTGATTTCACTTACATGTGGAATCTAAAGAACAAAATAAACAAGCAAAAACCGAAACAAAACTCATAGATACAGAGAACACTTTGAGAAGAAAAAAAAAAAAAAACAGAAATTTTGATGGTTTCCAGATGAGAGAGGGTTGGGGGGCAGGGTGAAAAACTGGGACAGGTTTAAGGAGTATAAATTGGTAGTTACAACTAGTCATGGGGATGTAAAGTAAAGCATAGGAAATATAGTCAATAATATGGTAATAACTATGTACAGTGTCGGCAGGCGGGTACTAGACTAGTCAGGGGGATCACTTCTTAAATTATATAAATGTCTAACCACTATGCTATACACCTGAAATTAATATAAAATAATGTTGAAGTATGCTTTGCAGACACCCAAAATAACAATGCCCCACCTCTGCAAGACTTCCTAATACATGAGGGGCAGCCATCCCAGTTTTTGACATAATTATGGTTTAAGTGACTGAGCAGAAAAGCATTTAACATAGCAGACCTGGGACCACTATCCTTAGAAAGACATGCTACAAAGTTGACCCTTAGCATCTGAGGACGTGGATTTACGGAGGGTTCCCACCATTCCCTAACTGATGAGAGTGGCTCCCTGTGCCTAAACAATTTGTTTATGCTAAACACTTGTTCTCCTTCTGGGGGCCTAGCATTTTAGTATGTTCCAGGCCATCCAGGACCAGCCCCCAATTAAAACTCTGGGCACTGTGTCTCTAATGAGCTTCCCTGGTAGACAATGTCCACACATGGCTCACAATTCAGTGCTGGCAGACTTAATCCTATTCTGTGGGATCCACAGGAGAGGACTGTTGGGAGCTTTACTGGGTTTCTTCCAGACTCTGCTCCATGTGCCTTTTCCTTTTGCTGATTTTGCTTTGTGTCCTTTCCCTGTACTAAATCTTAGTTGTAAATACTTTATGCTGAGTCCTGAGAGTCCATCTAACAAATCAACAAATCTTAGGAACCCTCAACACAGAGACCCTAGCCAAAATCCACTGACTGTTCTGAACCCCTATCCTGAAATATTGCCTGGAAGTGTGCCCACACCCCAACAGCTACACATTCCCTTTGTGGCATAGTTAGGATCTGTCTGGTTCCCTGCAGCACACACCTCCCCACAGCTGGGGCCCCTTGTCCATCACCAGAAGGCTCAACTACTCCCAAGATCGAAAGCCAATTCTTTCCCTCACCAGGGGAATTTTTAAATCTCTGATTCAACCAGTCATGAGATTCAGCATCTTGCTGCTAACCGTGCTCTGACTTTAAATGCCAGTCATATTCCAAAGATCAAGGCTCTACCCTGTCACCCTGATTTTATCACTGAACCTCTGTCTTAATAATATTCCCAGTCCCTCTGAAGTACTGCTTTGATCGCTCTACCGACCAGCACCACCAGTTCACTTTAACTGTGCTTCTGACCTCTCCACATTGCATAAGCATTCCAATAGTCCCGAAAGCAAAAAACAAAAACAACAAAACTGCAAAAGAAATACAACAAAACAAACTAAGGAGGAAAAACCATACACAGCGTCATCCACGCTGGCCTTAAATTATTGATTTGGCTAGGTTATTACTCACACAGTTTAGCTTGAATACTTTCGATGATATTGCTGGCTTTTGTGAAGCAGGAAATACATTTAGAATTACAGCACTCTGTTCCACAGCACTACTGTGTCTGAAACGACTACGTAGAGGTTACCAAAAACCTGGTCATATAGAATTGTTGGCATTTGAGATGCAGTGAAGGTCACAGCCTTTGGTCTTTTGTGCCCCCTTTTATTCTGTGTGACATCAGAATTGTCAAATCATCCACGAACATAAAAACTGGTTTATTTATATAGGATCTAACAAAAAAATGGTAAGAAAAATTCTATTTCCGTTATGCACGGTGATAATTGTGGTAGAGAATAAAGGGCGAAGAACAATAAGCAAAGATAGAAAGATAGGTACAGAAGTTGCGACATTAGCAAAATTGTGATCATCACTAAGCTTACGTGTGGACTGAAGGATCTTAAGAATGACAACAATGGATTTTAACAGCAAGAGAACAGAGATTATTTCTTTTTCCTTACGGATCATTACTACCTGGACTTCTACTTCCTTACTTTGATTGTTCAGTGTTAGTATTTAAGCGAGTTTTTTTCCTCTTTGTAAGTAGTCCTATAATTTATTTTTTTAATTGTATAATTTTACTCATATGTGGAATATAGAACAAAGGAAACAAAACAAAATAAAAACATACTAATAAATACAGACAACGGATTTAATCTGTTACCAGGTAGTAGTAATCTACCAAAGACAGTCATTAAAACTCATTTCTTATTTGGGACATGGGATTACAATGAAAACTCTTTGTTAAATCCACCTCCTTTCACAATGAAATTAAATATTTACTCAAGTTTTTATATGACTATATATATATATATATTCAAACATATATTCAAATATATATTCCATACATATATCAAATCTTGATGGAACACATATTAAATCACTCTTCCTAAAGCAACTCTAAAGTTAGTAGGCTCCAAAGTGTAAGTTAGTAACTTTCCTTTATGCACTTACTCTTTGACAAAAACATTCCTTTTAACTTTCCCTGATCTGCAACCCAGAGTTATAACCCCAGACCCTGCACATCACTTGGGGATTAAAGGTAGCTTACTTTCAAGAACTCTGAAGTACCTTCTCTTTGCTGCTGGCTTGCACTACCAAGTCCCATTTATGTGCAAACTCTTCACCTTTCCAAGCAGTTTGAGTTAATCAAAGGAAAATCCTTACTTTGTAGTTCTAGCACACATCTGATCAACAACCAAAAAGATTCTTCCCACTCCCACCAGCTCTCTCCCAGAATATACTCTATCTTTGGAGCAGAAAGATAAATAAAACATCTCTTTCTTCAGGCAAGCGTTTACCCCAATCAGAATGTGTTATTTCCCCTATTTCATTATTTGTATGGGAGCTCACTCTAATTTCAGTCCTAGTGTCTTCCCCAATTTCCGTCTTCAGTGGGTGATTAAACCTGAACATAACACTGTGGTGATGGGTAAGCTGAGGCCTTTTGGCATAACTTAAAACCCATTTTAAATACAAAATGTTTCAATAATGATGAAGAAGTTTTTTAAAGAATTGAATTTTAACACAAATATTTTTAACGAATAAAATTGTGATTGAGCTTGAACTTTGGATTACACAGAACTAGACTTGAATGCACATATTCCTTACTAGCTCTGTGACCTTAGCAATGAAATTAAATTCACCTCTCTCAGCCTTCGTTTCATTATTTATAAAATAGGAAGGATAATACTGACCCTAAAGTGTTACGAGAACGGAATTAAGATGATGTGCAATGGTGTTTAGACTGAGCACATGGTCAGCACAGAAAAACTAGTAGCTACAATTATCATAACCCTACACTGTGCCTAATGTATCTGAGTGTTAGGTAAAAGGAAATGGCTTTGAGTAAAAACACGTGGGTTCCAGTTCTGTGCAACCTAAGCACCAACCAACCACAAGTCTTCATATAAAGCTGGAAGAATCATACATCTCCATTCCTAAGGATAGCCCAGCTAGATACCTGTTATCTAGGAGTAATTATTAATAGCACCATCTTTCACTCTCAAACAATTCAGTTTTTGTGAATAAACTATACTGATACATTAGTTAAATGTAGTTAATTTATTAATTATGTAATTAGTTATGGCTTTGTGCTTCGATTTCCTGTAAAACTGGGAAAATACTTGTCCAATATATCTTATTGATTTATGAGGAAAAGCCTAAAAGTGTTATTTTATCATAAGGGCTATCAAGAAAAATACATATTTTATGATAACTAATGAGGACTTGTAATGTCACATAAAAAAAATGTAAGATCCTTGTTTTACAGTCATTTTTTATAAATTTTTCCTCCTTCTAAACAGTCTTCACACATTTTTGTGATGAACACAGCTGAAAACCGAAATCAGCAAAACTCTGTAGTTCTTCTCTTGGAAACCAACTATGACGAATGACAGAATTGTTACACTCACTTAGGCCATAGAACACTCACCACCACCCCGCGTCTGTGCCCAAGGTAGACATTGCTAATCAATCACACAGATTTTACTGCACAGCCTAAAGCTGAATGCAGACTCCTCTGGGCACTTTAAGCAACCACTGTCAACGAACTAGATTTAGTACAAAACAACAAATGTTTCCCCTCCTGATTTAGCACAACACTTTCACTTTATAGTCAAGAACACTGGGACACTGAAAAAGAAATGACCCAGTTAGGGGTGAATCTGAGAATTGTGCTCAGGCTGGTTCTTTTCATTACACATGCTCAAAGGTGACTAACCTTAAAATAGAGGTTCTTAAAGAGCCAATCAAAGCAGACAAAATTGCATTTTGAGGCAAACAGTCTACAAGAGGTTGGTAAGTATACCCTCAAAAATATGGTCATAAAACAAATGAGTCTCCTTTATTTATTCATCAGCATCAAAGCCAATGTACTTGCAGTGGCCTACAAGGCTCTCTCATGTCATCTCCTCATGCTCCCTACTACAGCCACACGGGCCTTCTTAGGAGCTTCCTCACCCAAATGGACTGGCCTCCTTAGGAGCTTCCTCACCCAAACTCCGCCCTCTGGGCCTTTGCACTGGCTGTTCCTTCTGCCCAGAATGCTCTTCCGCAGATATCTACATGGCTCTCTCCCTTACCTCCTTCAAGTCATTAATCAAATGGCTGCTTGTCACTGAGTTCCCTCCTAACCACCTTACATAAAATGGCAACCCACTCCCCACTCCACTGTCACTTCCAATCCCCTTAGTTTGCCCTGTGTTTTCCAATAATCCTGATAACCTTCTAGTATTCTGTAACATTGAATTATTTACTGTGTTTATCATTTACAATATGTGTCCTCAAAACAGAATGTAAACTCCAGAAAGGTGCATGCATGTGTGTATTTTTACTACCATAGCCTCAGCATCTAGACTAGCGCTGGGCATTCTGCTGAAACTGAGTACGTGTCAAATTTCACAGTTATAAGGAAGCAAGATATACCCGTAGGGATGTGGCAATATATGTGTTTGTGATGGTTCAGTTACTCAAACCATAAAATCATTTTCTAATGTATTGATCTGAGGAATATCAGGAATTCCACTGTACTGGCTGTGAGTCAGGACCTCCATCAATACAAAAAAAATTCTGAATGCATTCACCGAAGAAACCAAGCCTCTGGAAATTGGGAATGAGGTGAAAGATGCTTCATACATGTCTTTGTGGTCTCATAAAGTCAAGGGTAAGACTACGTGACAGACAGAGGCCATAAGTACCCTATAACCTATGAATTTAAGAGAGAGAAAAAATTGGCTGTCTGCCTGTTTTGTTTCAGAGTATTTGTTTCTAGAATGTGGTTGTGTCTATATTGGGTTTGGGGTTTTTTTTTAAGGTGCATTACAGTCACTTTAGAGAATAAGATGTCGTCCTTAACTGATTCCTCTGAATGCCAAAAGGACTAAATTGCCTATATCCACACAACCTAGCACTTGACTTTGATCTTTTTTTTGCATAGATCTCAACTTATTTTTATGTGTAGGGCTTCACTTTTTAACTAAATTCTAAGAAGCTTAAGGATAGGAACTACATCTTTTCTTTGCCCTGTGCCCTCCCTATTAGTCCTAGCCATACATCATTAGATGCTACCAAGTCATCAGCACTGATCTTTGAAGGTTTGTTTCCTCCTTGTTCATAGACCAAAAAGTCACAAATATTTCTGAAGGACCTTCTTTTTTAGCAAATATGGGTTAAGGGGCTGCACTAAGGAGGACACAAATAAAAAAGGAGACCCCATCCTTGAGAAAGTCATGACGAAGTTGTGAATATAGATATGGAAGCAAAATGAACATTCTGTAGCACAATAGAGAAATGTTCAAGAGGAAACTAGAATAGAGAGTAGCCTGGGGCTTCAGGGAAGGTTTCAGGAAATGAGAGGAAGGAATGGTGGGTGACAGAAATAAGACTAAATTGGATAATACCCTTACCGTTTCTGAATTATTTCGTGATTCTCACATCTAATCCAACATCTCTGTTTAATCATTTCCAACTGGATCATGGAGGAAAATTAAGGATGTAATTTCACCACAGAAATCCTCCCATCATTGATCTGATTTTCCTCCTCAGAAAAATGGTTATTTCCTGGACTACCAAAGCACTTCCAGGATTTCTCAGCAGCCATAACAGAGAGGAATTGATGGGTTCAAATGAAAATGAAAATAAGAAGACACCCAAGCCCTCCTTCTTTTTTCCCTAAGTTTGTTGTGCCCATTTATTCACTTATTAAATCACCAAATAATTATTAAGCACCTACTATGTGCCAGCAGGAAACAGTGATAAACAAGACCAACAGGATTCTTGACCTCATAAAGCATTCCTTCAACCCCCAAAATGACCAAGAATTTGCCAGGAGCTGGTCTCTACAACCTGTAAAGAGACTTGTGTTATTAAGAGATCAGAATGTGTTGTCTGGAAAATTCCATCCAGCTGAGTGTATATATTTGAATGTCACCTCACAGATACCCTAGGGCCCCAAATGCCACAAATGGTAAGAGAAAGTTCCACGCTCCCTTGCTAAAAGGATATTCTACCATACACCTAGTAAAAGCTACCTTGGTAAAGTCAAAATTCAGTCCCTACCTTCGCCTTCTCAATTTAAACATGTTTCAAATAAAATAAGGACTCTTTGAGATGACCCTGAAGAGAACACCAGACTATACACGGCCCTAGAAAGAAATAGTTAGAAGGAATTCAGAAATAATTCAGTCTACTGCTTCATTTTACAGGTGAGCTCACAGAGAGCCAGAGTGGAAATATAACTACCGTGTTTCCCCGAGAATAAGCCCCAGTTAAGATCATCAGCCCGACAGACACATTTAGTACGTTATGGAGATGTTCCAGAAGAAGATGACATGACTGCATTTGAATAAATATAGATTGTTGTACATGAAAAAATAAGACATCCCCTGAAAATACACCCTAATGCATCTTTTGGAATAAAAATTAATATAAGACGCAGTCTTATTTTCGGGGAAACACAGTATCTTGAGCAAAGGAACATGGTAAGAAATAGCTCAAATTGGACCCTAGATCTCCTGATTCCTAAGAAAGCACGTTTTCACTACTCCTTCATCCTCACTCAGGCTCTAATCCAGCCTAAATACATTTTTTAAAGTTGTATAACAATTTGGAGCTACATATGAAGGTCGGAAAATTAAGTTCGCAAACCTTGTTGCAACGATGTTGCTAACCTTTTTTGATATCAGAGGGATTATTCATTGTGAATTTGAACCAAATGGATAGTTAACCAAGTTTACTATTTGGAAGTGCTGA
Source organism: Rhinolophus hipposideros (assembly GCF_964194185.1). Taxonomy (NCBI): domain Eukaryota; kingdom Metazoa; phylum Chordata; class Mammalia; order Chiroptera; family Rhinolophidae; genus Rhinolophus; species Rhinolophus hipposideros. The sequence goes on along the minus strand of NC_138060.1, from coordinate 20,736,886 downwards.
AAAGGCTGCATGAAAAAGTTAGACGACCTGAACTTTTCACCAACAATTCATGGCTCTTGCATCATGACAATGCACCAGCTCACACAGCACTGTCTGTGAGGGAGTTTTTAGCCAATAAACAAGTAACTGTATTGGAGAACCCTCCCTACTCACCTGATCTGGCCCCCAGTGACTATTTTCTTTATCCAAAGATAAAGGAAATATTGAAAGGAGACATTTTGATGACATTCAGGACATCAAGGGTAATATGACGACAGCTCTGATGGCCATTCCAGAAAAAGAGTGCCAAAATTGCTTTGAAGGGTGAACTAGGCACTGGCATTGGTGCATAGCTTCCCAAGGGGAGTACTTCGAAGGTGACTGTAGCGATATTCAGCAATGAGGTACGGAGCACTTTTTCTAGGATGAGTTCACGAACTTAATTGTCATACCTTGTATGCTATTCCTATTGAAGTCCCAGACAGAATAATTATTTCTGGCTTTGGTTGATGGTTTACCATCCTCTCTGAGGCAGAGATAATTGTATTTTATCAGAAAAGCCTTCTATAGCACCCTCAAAAAGTGAAGGTCAGCCATATGCAGCCAGCCAGCCAACCAGCCTGAAAAAAGTCCTTCAGCACAGCATAAGTGGCATACAATGCCTTTGGAAAGCTCAAAAGTTAGAATTAAAATGACAAGCTGAAAAAAAAAAATATGACAAGCTGAGTCAAACACCAACATTGATTAAACATCTGCACATTTTATTACCTTGCAGTTGCTGCTCGGGTGCTTTTTCCTCAGCGCCACTGGTTTCTGAATAAAAATTTTAATTTCAAGGTAGCATTGTAATTTATTGTGCCTGTTCCTTTTGTGGTATGAAAGCCAGTGTAATCTCTCTTCAGGCAAATGAGCTCATGTTGCCATGATCTGTGGTGCCCTGTGTGTTGTGTTTATGCCCTCTACCTTAATCAGTTTATAATTAGAAGGTGAACAGAATGGTAATGTTTACAAATAGAATTCAAAATGGAGGATGAGGCAGCCACCAATAGATCTGTCTGGAACTTTCAGCACGGTCTCCTTTCATCCATCAGAAAGATTAAGGCCCTAAAATTAATGCCTGCGGCAGAGAAGGAAAGCTTCCATTCAGATCATGACATGAGGTGGTTGGATGCTGCTATGCATTTAATGTAGGAAGGATAGGGATAATTATCACAGGGCTTGGAGGATGTGGAATGTCCTGCTACTCAAATCATCCCTTCAGGGCAGAAAGGTCACAGAGAGGTGGTTGATAGAGGTGGATGAGTGTCATGAATTTTGAAGTTTTTTTCCAGCCCTGCTCCCCATCACGGAAACTTTTAGATAAGCCAGAAGTTCCCAGACGGGTACAATACACACACAAGATTACTTATTGGACATCTTTATACATTTAGAACTGTGCTAGGCAATGTGATATTGGACGTAAAAAAGACAGACAAGACCCCTCCCCTCATTAAGCTGACATTCTGGTGAGGGAGACATGCCATGAACAAAAAGGTAAGTAAATAAATAAAATGAGAGTTACAGATTATGATGAGGGCTACAATGGAAAGAAGCAAGACAATGCAATATAGATAACTGGGCAGGGAGTGACGGGAAGCCATCAACAATCAGGGATGACCTCCTCAAAGTGGTGATACAAACTGAGATGAGGTCATCCAAACTGAAGGATGAGGTCAAGCCATGTGGGATGAGCCACAGCACCATTCCCGGAAGGGTTAAGAGGGGTCCACTATGCTTATTAAGTGCCTAAAACTATACTCAATTTCAACTTCTCCACACTCTCCACAAACTTTCCACCGGAGACCCTCTAGGTTCACATTTTCTCTCTTCTCACACTGAGATGCACCGTCATAGGTACGGCTAAACGGCAATTATATGCCAGGTACAGTTCCTATCACTTCAGGTCTAGTGATACATTTAACCCTCACAATAACTCCATGCGGTAGGTATAAGCCAGTGTCCCCACTTTATAGAAAAGGAAACTGAGGCACCCAGAGTTTGAGTGATTTGCCCATGGTCAGTCATCTAGTAAACGGGGAAGCTGGCGTTCGATGGGTTCACTGCTGGAGTCTGAGCACCATGCTCCCTCTCAATGGTAGGTCTCAGCGCAATGTACAAGGCACAAGACTAAGAATTAGATAGATACCTCTTTAAAGCTGGTAATGTAATCTTAGACAAGTCAGCCCATCTCAGATGTCTCAATTGTGAAGTAACCGTAACAGAAACCAGTCTCAAGTACTTCATACATGATTATCAGCATGCAAGCTCCTTGAAAAGCAGAAATACCTTTTTAATTGTATAATGGTACCATCGCTATGATTTTCAAACTGAAAAACAGATCAAGCCCTAAAAATCCATAGAGACTTCTCTGAGGGACACTGCAATCCCCCATAAGAATTGCTGTTTCATTTGATATCTCTATTCTCTGACCCTCAGGAAGTGCATTGAAACAGATGAAATACATACTGACTGAGTTTTCTCAATTGACCTTTCAAAGCTTTAGATACAAGGACACCTCCAGACCTACCCTTCTTTAGGCCTTTTCCACTCTATGGAACCAGTAATTTCAGATCTGGTCATGTCTGATCCCACTTTATCCAAGCAGCCTCTTGCAAATAGCTGAACCATGGCAGCTTCAGGCAAAATAGAGAAAAAATATGTTACTTTTTAGCATCTTTCCATCCTCCTATCTGCAGTTATGCATTTTCTTTTCTGCTACCTGTTTGCTTCCATTCCTGTAACTTCCTGTACACCGCCTGACTCTGTAACAAAGACTCCAAGCATTTGTGTTCTCCCCATCAAAACTCATCTTTCCTGTATACCATGATTCAAGCAAGGTCTAAGTGACTGACAAGTTTGTCTAATGAGCAGATACCATCATCTTACATCCACACAGCCTTTTAAAGTCTGCAAAGTTCTGTACATATACAATCTAATTTAATATCACGATGGCCCTCTACACTAAGTATTGTCACCCCATTTCATAGCTGCAGAAATTAAAACTTGTAAATTTGAAGTCATTTGCATGAAATCACTCAGCTAGTTTATGACAAAACTAGAGCTTGAAACAGGACTTGGGATTCCATGTCCAGAGTTCTTCCCACTCAATCACACTGCCCACCACCCAAATGTGTATTAATAAATGATATCCCCCAATACAAGAGTTTTTAAGATGTATCCACAAACATCTGAAATCACAGCAAAATGTTAAGTGTATGATTTTTTAATCAAACATTTTGGGAGAGAAATGGTCTATGTCTTTAATACTCTTCAGATTATTAAAGAGACCCAAGACCCAAAATTGTTAAGAAGCACTGTTAATATAAGTGATGAGGTATTTGCTCCTATTTTTCCAGCCCAGGATGGTGATGAGTCTTATTAATATTTCAGAGAGGTCAATTTCCTCTATTCATCTTTAGCTGAGCTCTATTGTATAATTTCATGCTTAGATTAAAATTGAAAATTAGGAGTAAAATTGCTTTTACTCCTATTTAAAAAATACTTCCCATTTTTTAATCATCATTTTTTATTGTATTTTAAAGCTAGGAGAGGGAAGTGATCAAATAGCACATATCTAAGAGGGGTATGAGAGTCTCATGTATATTCCCAGTAAATTTTCCTTCCATAGACAAAGAGAACATTTTGATGGTTGACAGACGAGAGGGGATTGTGGGGGTTGGAAAAGGGGAAAGGGATTAAGAATTACAAATTGGTTGTTACACAGTAATCATGGGGATGTAGGGTATAGCATAGGGAATATAGTCAATAATATAGTAATTACTGTGTATGGTGTCAGATGGGTACTAGTCAGGGGGGATCACTTCTTAAGTTACATAAATGTATAACCACTATGCTGTACACCTGAAATTAATACAAAATAATATTGAATGTCAACTATAATTGAAAATTTTAAAAGGGGGGAGCAAAATGTTAGGGGGAATAAGAGGTTCAAATTTCCAGGTATAAAACAATTCATGGGGATGTAATGTAAAGCATAGGGAATATAGTCAATAATATTATGATAGCATAATACAGTGTCAGATAGTTACTGGACTCATGGTGATCACTTCTCTAGGTATATAAATATTGAATAACTATAGTGTACACCTGAAATTGATATAATATTGTATGTTAGCTGTATTTTAATAAAAATCTTAAAAGTTGTTTTTCTAATTTCCTTCCATCTTTTCCCCCAACACTTTCTCAAGGCCTTAATTCAATGTTTTTCAAGCCCAGCTCTAAGGAATATAAAAATTGTACCCCGTGTAGGGTGTAGTGAGGTGGGGAAGAGATCGATGGTGATTACTCTGGGGTTTCCAAAAAACAGAACAAATAGGATAGATAAAAATATAGATTATAGATAGATATAGATTTAGATATAGATATAAGAGAGAGACTTATTTTAAGGAATTGGCTTACACCATTATGGAGGCTGTTGAGTCCAAAATCTTTAGAGTAGGCTGGCAGGTTAGAGACCCAGGGAAGAGCTAATGCTGCATGAAGTTCAAGTCTGAACGCTGCCTGCTACAGAATTCCTTCTTGCTCAGGGGAGTATTTTTGTTCTATTCGGGCCTTCAGCTGATGTGATGAGGCCCACACACATCATGGAGAACAATCTGCTTTACTCAAAGTCCATCTAATCAAAGTTAATCTCATTCAAAACACCCTCACAAATATCCTGAATAATGCTTGACTAAATATCTGGCATTGCAGCCCCGCCAAGTTGACATATAAAATTAATCATCACAGACAGATTCTGTCCATCACCACCCCATCTACATCTGAGCAAGAGTAGCTCAATATTTATTGGGTTTTAAGAAGCTTGAGATTTTGTTTGAAAGATGGATTTCGCTACACAATAGTAATAATAGTAATTTTTCAAGGTTTAATCTACTGTCTTAATCCAAAGTAGCAATGAGGATAGGAATCTGGCTCTGCCCACATGGGTGACATTTGGGATCCTGACGCCTTTTCAGGTATACAATAACCTTTTTAACTAATTAACCACACCTGCCCTTAACTCCCTCCCAATGGATAACCAGAGTACAAATGGAAAATCTTTTCTAAACATAAATCTGATAATGTCAATTCTCATTGATCAAACGATAGCATTTAAAAATCCTTTTTTCAGCCAACAAGGCATGGATGGGTTAGCCTCCTGTTCCCAAAACCTCATCTCATTCTTCTTATCCCTGTACGCTTTTCATTTCGGCCACATTGGGTTTCTCTCCATCCCTTGTCTGCCCCTAGCTCGCTCCCTCTTATACAACAGGGCGTTTGAACATGCTGTTTCCTCTGCCATGAATAGTTTTCCCTTCCCCTCATCAACTATGTGGCTCCTGCTGAAATCTCAACTTAAGCATCACCTTTTCAGGAAAGCCCTTCTTGACCTACGTGATTAGATCAAATTCCCCTCTTAGAAGCTTTTATTACATCATGTTACTCTTATATGTAGTACTTAGAATGTTAGCAAATTCACATTCATTGGTACAATACATTTACAATGTCAAACACTCTCTTTATCCTCAGTGACTACCATAGTGTTTCTGTTCAGGAAATATTTGCTGAATAAATAAATAAAGCACATTGCTCTGTGATCCATACAGCAGTGTATAATGCTGCAGCAGAAGAAATACATCCTAAAGAAGTTTCCTCTCTAACTTGATCATTCTAAATCCAGATTGTCTAAAAGGAAAGACCTTCCTGACAAAGTTTCATCTGCTTCTCTTTCATCAGTTTCATCTGCTTCCATGTTTAATCTGCCACTTAATTTCTCAATAAGCAATGTCCCATTATAAATAAACTTCAAATATCATGTCTCTGTCCCAGAGTTACTTTTCTTTACTAACAGTGAAGTAGATCCCACATTGTCACGAAAGCAAAATAAATCTTCTGTTCTTGCTTTGAAAATTATCATTAATGAAATCTGTAGTATTGAATTATGTCAAGCATCTTAATTCAATGCATCCACCATACTGGCTCTCAGATTTATCTCTTCTTGAACAATGTTTTTCTCTTTTCAAAATAGGCAGGCTTTTTCTCTAATGCTGGATCCAAGTACTGACTCAATTGAAGCCTTTCCTTGTGAAAGTACAAGTGTCATGCAGGGTGACATGAGGGATCTCTGGTCCTACTCCCCACATAAGAACGCAGGATATGGTGAGGCCAAAAAGGAACACCCACAGAGCCATACATAGGGGACTCATTACATTTTCACTGGCGGTGGGGTTGGAGACACAGGAAGCAGGAGCCACACTATCCACAACCTGCCATCCACTTCTCTCTGCCAACCAACCTCACTTGCTAGCTGCAATCTGCCATGCTAACAGCAATCTGCTCTTGCTAGCTCAGCCACCATCTTCTTGCTAGCCCCTATTTTGCTGGTAGCGTAGCCACAACAGTTATATTAGTGGCCAATGGCTCACTGGTTACAGCTGACAGCCAACTAGCCACAGCTGATGGCCATCCAATCACAGTTGATGGCCTTTTACTACCCACGTGAGCGCCTTTCCACGTGAGGGCGAGAGCCTGGAAACGGCAGTCCTGTCTCTGTCCCCACAGCAAGTTATCCAGGAAAAGGACTCACAGCACTCCTCCTCCCCCACCCCCATCCCAATCCCAAAAGCCAAACCACTGAGCCTGTCATTCAAGGTTCTAGGCTTGGGCACCTATCGGCTTTGGCATCCTACCTTCCGGCTACACCCCTCCATGTAACTGGTGAAATCCAGTACAGAGAAAATTGTCCTTCGTCATTACCTCAACATGTGATTTTCCATATTTTATAAAGTACTAAGTTGGTTTTTAGAAGTAATATTTGTAAAATGTACAGTTTTTTTTTAAGAGGTGTTGACTAGTAAACTTCATCAGGTTTTCTCCAGCACCGTAATTATTAACTCTATTCACATCACAAAAGTACTCTGATATCCTAGACCACATTATCCCTGCCCAGGAGAGATGTCAAGACCTCCTGCTTTTGTAAAGCTGGTCATTACGATGATCCCTGTGTTCCCAAATACTCATCAAGCAATGGGCTCTAGCTGCTGCCCATTTTAATTTCAGGGACAAAATATTCTGGAAGGCATGAGCATTGTTCTGGATCCTTGGTACCTACTGTATCGTACTGTATTTATTTGCACATTTTAATACCTCTGAAATCAGGTTCATCTTCCAATCTATTTTGACCAGGCAGCCATCATGATAGACTCCCCATTGCTGGAGCATTGAAACTAGCCGAAGGGGATGGACACTTTGACGAAACACCAGAAACAGTAGTTGAGAGCTCTTTTAACCCCTCCCTCGCAAAGCCAATATTTGGGTGGGGGGTGGGTTAGAGGAGGTAAATCAATGAATTTAGCAACTTGCTGAAACTGGAGTCCACAGCTGCCTGTCTCTATATAATTGCAGGTCTATCTTAAGAGTCCAGCAATAAAGGCTTGAAATTTTTTGGGGGGGTGGGGGGATGCGGGAGGATTCTTTCACAACTTGCTTTATCTTTCATTCACTTGAAGGCACAGAGGACAACATTGTGTGGAAAAACAGACAACAATGACTCTGGGTCAAAAAAGTAATTCTCAGGAGTCAGACTCTGAATGAGAAGTGTAAAGAAAACCTTCAGTATTCTATTTCATTTTTTCTTTTCGATGTATGATTTTTTAAAAACTATGTCTAATTATAAATGTGCTCTTTCGATAAGTATAAAATAGAAACTCTAGAAATTTCTTTAAAAGCATCAAGTCCTAGTTTAATTGGCAGTGTTTTTTTCTTTTTTAATAGTTGTGATAGTGTGATTTATAATAAGAAGTACATGTTTGTTCTTCATCCACTGTTCCTGACACAGAGCTCCTGAACCCCTCAGAATTTCTTAAGTGATGAGAGCCCGCATAGTTGTCTTTTGTTATGTTAATAAGGTGACTTTTGAAAGCACCTCGGGATGGGGGCTGGTTGCTAGGAGAACCAACCAGGTGATTAGAAGGTTGGAACTTTCAGCCTCACCCCTCACTCTCCAGGGAGGGGAAAGGGGCTAAAGGTTGACTCAATCACCAATAGCCAATGGTTTAATCAATCACGCCTATGTAATGAAGCCTCCATAAAATACCAAAAAGGCTGGGTTCAAGGAGCTTCCAGGTTGGTGAACACGTGGAGAATGGGTAGCATGGTGGGCTCTGAGAAGGCATGGAAGCTCCACACCCTTTTCCCATACCTTGCCCTATGCATCTCTTTCACCTGTCTATTCTTGAGTTACACCCTTTTATAACAAACCAGTGATCTAGTAAATAAATTATTCCTCTGAGTTCTGTGAGCCATTCTAGCAAATTAATCAAACCCAAGGAGGGGGTTCGTTAGAACCTCTTATCTATAGCCCATAAGTCAGAAGCACAGGTGACAACCTGAACTTGTGACTGGCATCTGAATCGGGGAGGGAAGACCGGTCTTGTGGTACTGATGCTATCTATGGGATCTGACACTATCTCCAGGTAGATAGTGTTAAATTGAGTTGAATTGTAGGACACGTAGCTGGTGTCAGAGAATTGCCTGGTGGTGTGAGGGAACCCTGCCACACACACACACACACACACACACACACACACACACACACATACACACACTGTAATTGGTATCAGAACTTATTGTTACTGTAGGCAGAAAGAATAGGACCATGTGGAGAATGGGAGAAGGAAGAAGAAAGTGCGGGGAAACAAAGGAAGGAGATGAGGTCATTCTTAAGAAAAGGTGCAGCTACAGCTAATTGTAATGGATTATAATACTATTAGCATTGTGGGCAGGGGAAAAAAATCTCCATCCCCTGTGTTGCCATGACCATTCTGACAAGGGCCAAATAAGGACAAGGGAATCCCAACTCTGACAAGGGGAAGGAGTACTCTGTGAGGACCCAGCTTGGGAATGCCTATACCACCACTCCTAAAACTTGAATATTTCACACCCTCATTCTAAGAAAATCCTAAGCTTCTTTGTTCTTCGGCACAGTTGCTCTTCTCTGGGCCTATCTGTTCCCACCATCTTGAGAAATATACTATCCTCTTTCTTTTAATAAATCCACTGCTTTTGGCTTTGTTCACATAACTTATTCGGTACTTCTTTGAAGTCTACCCTGTGAAATACCAAAAATCTATTCTCTGGTAACACTATTTAGTAATACATAAAATAATTGCTACCTTACAATGGATGGTTTCTTAGATTTGATGAAACATGATGTGTTTCTCATTTCAAAGTTCTGCAGTGATTTTCTAGGTTAACCATCATTCTTTTCTGAGATTGATTAGCAGGTGCAGACCCCCTGAGTTAGTCCAGTATGAAAAGAAAATAGATAGTATAGTTTCAGGAAGTGCAAATCTGAGGGCTCAACTTTGGGATGTGATAAACCCACTGGAGCCTCACCATCCATAAGAACCTCTCTCAAAATAAGACTCTTCTCACTTGCACTCATGTCTAAGCTGTGTCCCTAGACTTCTTGAAATTGAACACAATTGTATTTTCATTTATGTGTCTCTCAATATACCTAACACAAAGTCTTACACACATTAAACCCTCAAAGAATGTGTGTTGAATTCATGATGCCTTCCACAGAAACTTCCTTTCTTCCCTTAGTCCATTCATCCAGAATCTCCCTGTTCCAAAATGTTCAAGTCACTGAGATGCTAACCCTCCTTAAATATTGCTCCTAAACCTAGTTCAAATATTTTCTGTGATTTCCTATTAGCACTGCACATCTGCTGTTGCAGGACTCTTTATCTCATTGGTAAGAAAATCTACGCTGGATCCACCGATGGGATGGAACTTTTATTTCCTGCACTCTCCACTAGGTTAACCATAGCTGGATTCTATGAGGACAGTATGAGGCTCCTCATGTGTGTAACCTCTGATCAGTTGATAATAGCTCTCTGAAAAACCACAAGGATTCTGAGGCCACATCTGGCTCAGCAAGGAAGAGAGCTGTGATTCATTATTCATGTCTGCCATGGGACACCCAGGTATCACCACACACTTGCCATATCTAATCTATATATGGGATGACTCACGCAGCACCAAGAATTCCCTCACAGTCCCCCCACAATGTAAACAGTAAAATGATTTCTATAAATACTTCTTTTGGTGTTTATAACTTGGTTTTCAAGGTTGTCTATGACTATTTTCTCTGTACAAAAGTGTGTGTGTGTGTGTGTGTGTGTGTGTGTGTGTGTGTTGGTTTTGTTAAGTAATTAAATCTAATTTTTTTCTTTATTGTTTCCTTATTTATTTTGATTATAAAAGTTCCCTTATTTATTTTCTAAATTATGGAAATTTGCACTCTTAACTTCAAGTAGTATTTTTAGGTTCATCATAATATTTAAATCATAGATCTATCTGGAATTGATTTGGGTGTAAAAAGTGAAATTGGGAGCCAGCTTTATTTTTTCCCATATAAAAAATCAGTTTCATATCAATTATTGAATATTCTCTTCCATTAGTTTGAACTGCATTTTGGATCTAAAACTGTATTATCTTATATCTCATTGTTTACTCTGCCCATTTCTATGCCATTAGCATAATAATCAATCACTCTACCTTTGCAATATATTTTAATGTCTTATAGAACATGTTCTCCCCTCATTCCTCTTGCTTTTCAGCAATTAACTGGCTAATCTTGTGTGTTTATTCTCTCAAGTAGACTTTGGAATTATTTTGTCAAATTCAAAAAAAAAAAGCTCCATGGTAATGTTTGTGAATGTTTGTTTATAGATTACATTAAGGATAATTTAGTTCTTTATAATATTAAAATCTTCCTTCCCCCAAAAAAATATAATTTTCTATTAATTTATCAAGGTGTCCTTTGTGGTCACTCAGCAGAGTTTAATTATTTTCTTTATCAATATCCTGAGCATTTCTTGTAAAGTTTATGCCTAAATAACTTATGTTTTAAACACCATTAGAAAAAAATATTTTATCCAATACATTCTCTAGCTGGCTACTGTTAATGTTTAAAAGAAAGGTATTTTTTATACATTCTTTTGGTTATCATACATTTACTGTATTTATTGTTTCTGGAGCTGTTCATTGATTTTGGTTGTTGTTTTGCATTATAAGATCATATGATAATATAATTTTCCCTCTTTTTTTCCAAAGCCATTTCCTCTTATTTATGTCTCTTCTATAACCACATTGGCAAGCACTGTCAGAAAAAATGGTCAAAAGCTGGGGTTAGAGCAGGTATCCAGTCTCACATCTGAGATAAAGGAAAGATTCTAGTGTTTTAGAATGAGACATGATCCTGGTTGTCAGTTTGAAATAATTTTTTAATTTTAATAAAGTTCATCTTATCAATTTTTTCTTTTGTGGATCATGCTTTCAGTTTTGTGTCTAAAGACTCATCACCTGGAAGGAGAACTGACTCTGGGTAGTGAATACACAATGGGATTTATAGATGATGTAATACAGAATTGTACACCTGAAATCTATGTAAATTTACTAACAATTGTCACCCCAATAAATTTTAAAAAAATAAAAATTTAGAAAAATTTAAAAATAAATAAATAAGTAAAAAGCAGCCCACCATTGCTTGCGGGAGTTGAACTGGCAACCTTGTGGTTGAGAGCCCACTGGCCCATGTGGGAATCGAACCGGCAGCCTTCAGCATTAGGAGCATGGAGCTCCAACCGCCTGAGCCACCGGGCCGGCCCCACCCCTACTGATTTTTAATAGTCATATGCGGTGTTGAACCAGCCTCTTCTGCATCTCCGCCCCTCCCACCAGTCTCAATGTAGCTTCTCCTGTATGTCCTTAGTTGTAGGATTTATGTTCAGCTAGACTTTAGGTGATTGTCAATGATGGTTCTGTAGTTTAGATGGAATTTTGATGTGATCATGAGATGAGAGGAGGCAAGCACAGTTTACCTACTCTGCCATCTTGACCAGAAATCCTCTCTTCATAGGTTTTTAAAGAACCAACTTTTAGATGCATCAATTATACCTTTTTCCTTTCTTCTAATTAATTATATTAAAATTAATAATATATAATTTGTATGTATTAAATCCATATTTATGTTTTTGTTAAGTTTTTGTTATACTGAACTTCCTTCTGTGAATACTTAATTCTTTTTTTTCTCACTTAATTAACACAAATATTTAAGGTTATAAACTTTCCATTCAATACAACTTTGGCTACATCTCATTACTTTTTATATGTGGTTTGTTCAGTGTCTACATTTTCTAAATATTCAACACATGTGGATTTTTATTTTTCTCTTTGACTCGGGATTATCCAGTAAAGATATTTATAATTTCCAATCAGTAAAGTTTGTGCCTATCTATTTATGTCTCTATTAATCAATTTCTCCCAGGTTTATTTTTCAGAAAATATAGCTCAGCCGATTTCTACTTGGACACTTTATTGAGAGTCTCTGTGTGGCTGATCATGATGGTCAATATTTATACATCTTTCTTAAAGTACTTAATTACTTCAGAGAGAATCACAGATGATACAACTTCATGGTTCTGGGGATCACTCTGGGGTTGTGCAGAAATCCATAAACTGCCTATTCTTGCTCTATTTAATCAGCATTTTTTTATTTCCTTTTGTTTTTTTTAAAGCCTATGTGAATGCTGAAGTAAACCGGTAAGTTAAATTCTCCCTAAGTAAAAAAGGTACTACAAGGCATGGGACTGGGTGTTATGAGATATGGACCCGAACTCCCAGCTCTACCACAAGCTAACTATGTGACCTTGGGCAAGCTTCTCACACTCTCGGAACTCCAGCATCCTCACCTCCCTGTAAAAGAGGCTAGAGCACTTGTCTTTGCAAGCTCAAATCCTTCTAACTAAGCCTGAAGTTTTCAAAGGAGTGTGGGAAGCAATACTATCTCCAAGCTCATTATGTAAAATGAAGTGATACAACTAGATGATCCGTAAGGTCCCAACCAGCTTTAAAATTCCACAATTGGAACAAATCAGTTACCCATGGTCTTTGCTTTTAATTGCCTGAACAACTGTGCCTGGATTAAAAATCCACAGTGTATAATATAAAAGGATAAGGAATTCGGGTCAAGTCCTGGCTCTGTCATCACAGATATTAATATCTATTAAATGTCCAATTATTCTGACCCTCACTTATCTCATCTTTAAAATGGATATAATGTCACCAATCTCACAAAGCTTAAATAAGATAATAAATAGAAAGTGCTTTATAAGCTGTAAAGTGCCACAAAGCATTAGTTCCTGTGGTTAGATAATCATGCAGCATTAATGCCTTCAATCTCTTGTGCGTTTTATAAGGTGTTTAATTTAATGGAATTGTTGAACTTACTGCCTTTCGTTAAACAGGCAGTCACAGGCAGGTCTAAACAGTGAAAGCAAAGGAATAAGTATTTTGCCTGAATTACCTGGGTAATCACAGCTAAATAACTTTGATAAGTTAAGAAGAGTAAGAATTAAGACTACCTCAAGGCTGGGGAAGGACTTAATAACCTCACTATATCTTCTTCCACCCCATTATTTCATAAAATTGAGACTGAGAGAGAATTACATTACAGTACATACTGAAAAGGAAATGAAACCATAGATCCAGACCAGATTAGCACATTAGTATGGGACAAAGACAGGCCTGGTGACTAATGTATCAAATGAGTTTTCACCCAAAGTGCTAATTGTTTCTTTTTTAAGGAAGAAGCTAAGAAACTAACCCTCTGTTGCTTTCTCCTAACCCTAAAGCTGTATGAGGAGCATTTTGTAAATCACAGCCCCCTGATATCAGTAGCTATAAGGAGTCTCTAATCTGATTTCCCTAGATGCAGACTATAGAAAATGGATTTGAAAGATTTCTTCTTCCAACAGAGAATGATCCGGTGATTGTAGGAGCAAGCCTACAATGCTTACTGCCTTGTTCAGCTCCTGGGGAAAACATTCGTGATCAGCAATGGTAATTATAAACTGACTGTCCTACCAACAATTGAAAGGTTCAAAAATCACGCTTCCTGGAGCCCAGCATAAACCAAAATTAAACTAAGATAAAAAGAGAGAAGACACTAATTAACAAAATCAGAAATGAAAAAGGGGAAGTTATCACGGACGCCACAGAAAAACAAAGGATTGTCCTAGAATACTATGAAGGACTATATGCCACCAAATTCAATAACCTAGAAGAAATGGACGAGTTCTTAGAAACATATAGCTTCCAAGGCTGAATCATGAAGAACTGGAAAATCTAAACAGACCGATCACCAGTAACGAAATTGAATCCGTCATCCAAAACCTTCCCAAAAGCAAAAGTCCGGGACCAGATGGCTTCACTAGTGAATTCTACCAAACCTTCAAAGAGAATCTAATACCAATCCTGCTCAAACTCTTCCAAAAAATTGAAGAAGAGATAGTACTCTCTAACTCATTTTATGAGGCCAACATTACCCTGATACCAAAACCTGGTAAGAACAACACAAACAAAGAAAACTACAGACCTATATCTCTGATGAATACAGATGCAAAAATCCTAAACAAAATTCGTGCAAATCGAATACAACAATACATTAAAAAGATTATTCATCACAACCAAGTGGGGTTCATCCCCGGGGCACAAGGATGGTTCAACATCCGCAAATCCATCAATGTGATACATCACATAAACAAAATAAAGGACAAAAATCATATGATTATATCAATTGATGCAGAAAAAGCATTTGACAAGCTACAACATCCACTTATGATTGAAACACTTAATAAAACAGGTATAGAAAGAAAATACCTTAACACAATAAAGTCCATATATGACAAGCCCTCAGCTAATCTCATAATTAATGGTGAAAAACTGAAGCCCTTTGCTCTACGTTCAGGAACACGACAGGGCTGTCCCCTTTCACCTCTGCTATTCAACATAGTGTTGGAAGTCCTTGCCAGAGCAATCAGGCAAGAGAAAGAAATAAAAGGCATCCAAATTGGGAATGAAGAAGTTAAATTGTCACTCTTTGCAGATGATATGATGCTATATATAGAAAACCCTACAGACTCCACCAAAAAGCTATTAGAAACAATCAACGAATACAGTAAAGTTGCTGGCTACAAAATCAACGTACAAAAGTCCATTGCATTCCTATATACTAACAATGAAATCTCAGAAAAAGAAATACAAAAAACAATTCCTTTTGCAATTACAGCAAAAGGAATAAAATACTTAGGAATAAATTTAACCAAGGATGTGAAGGACCTATATGCTGAAAACTATAAGATATTTTTGAAAGAAATTGAAGAAGACAAAAAGAAATGGAAAGACATTCCGTGCTCATGGATTGGAAGAATCAACATAGTTAAAATGGCCATATTACCCAAAGCAATATACATATTTAATGCAATCCTCATCAAAATCCCAATGGCATTTTTTAAAGAAGTAGAACAAAAAATTATCAGATTTGTTTGGAACCACAAAAGACCCTGAATAGCCAAAGCAATCTTTAAAAAAAAAAAAAAAGATTTTTTTTTTTTTTTTATTGGGGAAGGGGAACAGGACTTTATTGGTGAACAGGGTGCACTTCCAGGACTTTTTTCCAAGTCAAGTTGTTGTCCTTTCAATCTTAGTTGTGGAGAGTGCCGTTCAGCTTCAAGTTGTTGTCCTTTCCGTCTTAGTTGTGGAGGGCGCAGCTCAGCTCTAGGTCCAGTTGCCGTTGCTAGTTGCAGCCCACCATCCTTTGCGGGAGTCGAACCAAGCAACCTTGTGGTTGAGAGGACACGCTCCAACCAACTGAGCCAACCAGTAGCTCAGCAGCAGCTCAGCTCAAGGTGCCGTGTTCAATCTTAGTTGCAGGGGGCGCTGCCCACCATCCCTTGAAGGAATTGAGGAATTAAACTGGCAACCTTGTGGTTGAGAGCCCACTGGCCCATGTGGGAATCGAACCGGCAGCCTTCAGAGTTAGGAGCATGGAGCTCTAACCGCCTGAGCCACCCAGCCGGCCCCTAAAGCAATCTTAAGAAAAAAGAACAATGCTGGAGGTATCACACTCCCTGACTTTAGCTTGTACTACAGGGCTACAATAATCAAAACAGCATGGTATTGGCAGAAAAACAGACACATAGACCAATAAAATAGACTTGAGAACCCAGAAATAAAACCACATAACTATGGACAGATAATTTTTGACAAAGAAGCAAAAAACATACAATGGAGAAAAGACAGCCTCTTCAATAAATGGTGCTGGGAGAATTGGATAGCCACGTGCAAAAGAATAAAACTGGACTGCTCTCTGTCACCATGTATCAAAATTAATTCAAAATGGATCAAAGACTTAAGCATAAGACCTGACACAATAAAGCGCATAGAAGAAAACATAGGTACTAAACTTATGGACCTTGGGTTCAAAGAGCATTTTATGAATTTGACTCCAAAGGCAAGAAAAGTAAAAGCTAAAATAAATGAATGGGACTATATGAAACTTAAAAGCTTCTGCATAGCAAAAGAAACCATCGACAAAATAAAGAAGCAACCAACTGAATGGGAGAAGATTTTTGTAAACAGTGACTTCGATAAGGGGGCTAATATCCAAAATATACAAGGAACTCATGAAACTCAACAACAAAAAAACAAACAACTCAATTGAAAAATGGGCAGACGACCTGAAGAGACATTTCTCCAAAGAGAACATACAAATGCCAAATAAACATATGAAAAAATGCTCAACATCACTAATCATCAGAGAAATGCAAATAAAAACCACAATGAGATATCACCTCACCCCAGTCAGAATGGCTATCATCAACAAGACAAATAGTAACAAGTGTTGGAGAGGCTGTGGAGAAAAAGGAACCCTCATCCACTGTTGGTGGGAAAGCAGACTGGTGCAGCCGCTATGGAAGGCAGTGTGGAGGTTCCTCAAAAAATTACGAATAGACCTACCATATGACCCAGCAATCCCTCTCCTGGGTATCCACCAAAAAAATCTGAAAACATTTATCCATAAAGACACGTGTGCTCCAATGTTCATTGCAGCTTTGCTTACTGTGGCCAAGACATGGAAACAACCAAAATGTCCTTCGATATATGAATGGATAAAGAAGTTGTGGTATATGTACACAATGGAATACTATTTGGCGGTAAGAAAAGATGATATAGGAATATTTGTGACAACATGGATGGATCTTGAGAGTATAATGCTAAGCGAAATAAATCAGACAGAAAAAGCAGAGAACCATATGATTTCACTGATTTGTGGTATATAAACCAAAAACAACAAAAGAACAAGACAAATAAATGAGAAACAAAAACTCATAGACACAGACAATAGTTTAGTGGTTACCAGAGGGTAAAGGGGGTGGGGGGTGGGAGATGAGGGTAAGGGGGATCAAATATATGGTGATGGAAGGAGAACTGACTCTGGGTGGTGAACACAATGGGATTTATAGATGATATAATACAGAATTGTACACCTGAAATCTATGTAATTTTACTAACAATTGTCATCCAAATAAATAAATAAATAAATAAATAAATAAATAAATAAATAAATAAATAAAAAGAAAAAAATTAATGGGCACCATATCTAAGCCAAAAATCAGAAATCCACCATGTAATCTAAATCATGAGTGGAGCAAACCAAAGATTGCATCTGCTCCTGACGTATTGCCAAAACTGACACAAAAAGTAGCACATACATAAAATAAATTTAACAAAAAATATTCAAGATCTCTATACTGAAAACCACAAAACATTGCTGAGAGAAATTAAGGAAGACCTAAATTAATGGAGAAACATACCATACTCATGGATTGGAAAACTCAGTATTTATAATTCACTGACATCTTACAAAAATTCCAACAGGACTTTGTATAAACTGACAAGCTAAATCTTTATATATATATATATATATATATATATATATATATATATATATATATATATATATATATATATATATATATATATAAAAGGAGGACCTAGAATATTCAAAACGTCCTTGAAAAAGAAGAAAAAGTGTTGGAGGACTTACATTTCCCAATTTTAAGAAAAACTGTTAATCTATTCTAATCAAAATCATATGGTACTGGCTTAAAAATAACCAAAAAGATAACCAAATTCTGTAACTAATGGTACAGAATCTAGAATTCATAAATAGAGCTACATTTAGACAGTCAATTGCTTTTCAACAAAGGCATCAAAGCAATGCAATAAGAAAAGGAAAGATTTTTCAAAAATGGTGTTCAAATAACTGGATCTCTATATTGAAAAAATGAGTCTTGACCTCTATCTCACACCATATACTAAACTTAATTAATTATAGGCCTAAATATAAAACTTAAAATTCTAAAACATCTGGGAGAAAACAGAAGAATATTTTTATGACTTTGGTGTAAATGAAAATATTTTAGACAGGACATAAAAGAGTATACCATAAAAGAAAAAAATGATAAATTTGACTTCTTCAAAATGAAAGACTTCTGTCTATCAAACTTCTACCAAAGTCCATTAAGAAAATGGGAAAGAAAGCCACAGAATGGAAGAAAATATTATCAATACATGTATCTGATGAAAGACTCAATGCAGAATGTTTAAACTTCTATAAAGAATAAAAAGACAACCCAGTATAAAGAAGGAGGAGGAGGAAGCGAAGGTAGAGGAGTGGTAATGGTAATGGTGGGAGGAGGAAGGGGAGAAGAATTTAACAGGCACATCATAAAGGAATATGTACAAATGGCCTATAAGCAAAAAAGTGTTCAATGTCATTAGTCAACAGAAAAACAAAAAATTAAAGACACTGTGAGATACCACTACACACATACTTGATGGCTAAAATTTAAAACTAACAATACGAAATGTTGATCAAGCACTTTGGAAAATTGTTGAGCAATTTCTTATAATGTTAAATATATACCTACCATGTGACCTAGCTATTTCACTCCTAGGTATATCCCCACAAAAAGATTTATACAAAGAATGTTCATAACAACTTTATTTATAAAAGCCTAAACCTGGGGGTTGGGTAGAGGCAATCTAAATGTCCATCGATAAAAGAATAAGTAAGCAAATTGTGGCATATGCATACAATGGATTATTATTCAGCAAAAGTAAAAAAAGAACTACTGATTAAAAAATCGGGATGAATCTCAGAAACATGCTGAATCCAGAAAGTCAGAATAAATAAAGCACATTCTGTAAGATTTTAAATATTCTGCAGTGTTGAAAATGTTCTCTATATTGATTGGAACCATGGTTACCTTGGTACATCATTTTTCAAAGCCTACCTACCTGTACACTTACAACCTATACATTTTATGGATTAAAGACTTAAATGTAAGACCCAAAACCATAAAACTCCTAGAAGAAAATATAAAAAGTAAACTCTCAGAAATTACTCGTAGTAATATTTTTACTGATATATCTCCTCAGGCGAGGGAAACAAAAGAAACAAATAAATGGGACTACATCAAACTAAAAAGTTTTTTCACAGCAAAAGAAGCCATCAACAAAACAAAAAGACATTCTGCTGAATGGGAGAAGATATTCTCCAGTGATACATCTGATAAGGGGTTAATATCCAAAATTTATATAAAAAACTCATACAACTCAACACCAAAAAAATAAAAAAATAGGCAGAGGACCTGAATAGACATTTCTCCAAAGAGGACATACAGATGGCCAAGAGATATATGAAAAGATGCTCAATGTCACTAATCATCAGAGAAATGCAAATAAAAACCACAGTGAAATATCACCTCACTCCTGTCAGCATTGCTATCATCAACAAATCAACAAACAACAAGTGCTGGCAAGGATGTAGAGAAAAGGGAATCTTCGTGCACTGTTATTGAGATGGCAACTTAGTGCAGCCACTATGGAAAACAGTATGGAGGTTCCTCAAAAAACTAAAAATAGAACTCCCTTTTGACCCAGCAATTCCACTCCAGGGTATTTATCCAAAGAAATCCAAAACACTAATTTGAAAAAATATGTGCACCCCTATGTTTACTGTAGTGCTATTCACAATAGCCAAAATATAGAAACAAATGAAATGCCCATCAATAGACGACTGGATAAAAAAATTGTATTATATATATACAATGGAGTATTACTCTGCCATAAAAAAGAATGAAATCTTACCATTTCCGACAACATGGATGGACCTAGAGGGTATTATGCTAAGTAAAATAAGTCAGACTGAGAAAGATAAATACCATATAATCTCATTTATACATGGCATCTAAAGAACAGAATAAATGAGCAAACAAAACAGAAATAGACTCATAGATTCAGAGAACAAACTGATAGTTGCTAGATGGGAGGGGGTTTGGGGGATGGATGAGAAAGTTGAAGGGATTGGGAAGTACAAATTGGTAGTCACAAAATAGTCACGAGGATGTGAAATACAGTATGGAAAATATAATCAATAATGCTGTAAAGACTATGTAGGGTGTCAGATGGGTTATCAGGTATCAAACTATATATATAACATATACGTGTGTGTGTATATATATTTGTGTATATATATATAGTGTCACAGGACGTATAGTACAGCATAGGAATATAGTCAATGGTAGTGTAATAGCTATGTATGATGTCAGAGGGGTGGTAGACTTGGTGGGGTATCGCTTTGTGAGGGGTGTAAATATTCATTATGGTATTTTGTACACCTGAAACTAATTTTAAAAAGAGATCTGTAAATTTCACTGTATGTAAATTAAATCCCAGTAAAGAAATACACATTTATTTTTTAAAGGATGCAGAAGAAACAAATGCTTTCTAAAACTTGTAATTTCTATCCCTGTGCTACTTTATAGCAAACATTTTTAAATTGAAAGCTTTATTGACTCTTTTCATAAATAACATCTTCCGCTTTACATTATTCCCATACTTCATTAATGCCAATTGGATTTTTTTCTTTTACTGCTTAACAAGTTTCTAGCTAAGCATATTCTTCCATGATATGCATTATGTAAGCATTGCACTGAATGAATATAGATATTCCTAATCTCAATTATATGGTGTAAAAATAAAGGCTTTGTTATTGACTATGGGAAGTATGTAAACAAATAAAATACGGCTTAGGAGTGCAGGAGAAAATGTAGCAACAGTTAGAGCCAAATATGGTGATCCATGGGGTTCATTAATACGGAGTGGAATTTATTAGAAGAGCTTTCTAGAACCTAATTTATTAAACCCCCAGCAAATAAAAGCTTTAATAGGAACCTATTCTAAGTTTAAACATCAACATTAATTAACCCCATAATTAATACATTTCCCAGCCATGTGAGGAAGATTAGTCATGTTAATCAAAAAAGATCAAAATATTAATGAAAATAAATTGAGTAACAAATGTAAATGAGATGATGTGACCCTTTGCCCATCTCATTTTAAATTCATTTTTATCAATGGATATTAGGATACAATTTTGGGTGGTATTCAAGAGGAAAATTTTTAAATTAGGAAATAAGATGTTCCACATACTCATACAATGGGTTTATGCTCCAGTAAAACCCATTATATGTTTAAAATATCATAAGTCAAAATGCATTTAATACACCTAACCTACCAAACATCATAGCTTGGCCTAGCTTACCTTAAATGCACTCAGAACACTAACATTAGCTTACAGTTAGGCAAAATCATCTCACTGCCACAACCCAGCACCAAAAGAGAGTATCGTAGCACACATCATTAGCTGGGGAAAAGATCAAAATTCGAAGTATGGTTTCTACTGAATGCCTATCATTTTCACACCATCTGTCCTAACTTATATCCTGTACCATCTTCTGAAAATACCCACCGCTGTCAAATAGATCCTAGAAAGTTAGGGGGAAAGAGTGGAATTGATACGGAAGTATGTGACAAATTTCTAGCTGTTTCCGAGTAGTCTTTTTATCGTTCTTCAAAAGAAACTGAATTCTTAGTACATGGCCACCCAAAATAAAGACTACATTTCCCAGCCTTTCTTGCTTCAGTTTATAAGTGCTAGACTGCAGGTTGTAAAACTAGATTCTGGCCAATAGAATATAAACGGAAATGTCTTGTGGCAGCTTTCAGGAATTTC
Source organism: Rhinolophus hipposideros (assembly GCF_964194185.1). NCBI lineage: Eukaryota > Metazoa > Chordata > Mammalia > Chiroptera > Rhinolophidae > Rhinolophus > Rhinolophus hipposideros. Next base: position 20,714,877 of record NC_138060.1, on the reverse strand, counting down.
CATAAAAAACAGTTGGTACACAACTTTGACCATTGTCTATTTCTCTGCTTCTCGCTGCTCCCTAGGAAGCAAATGTGACCTTGGGGAGTAGGGCTGAAGGCCATGCCCTAAAGAAGGGTGTACGATGTGCTGGAGATAGGCTGCTTCCCTAAGACCTTGGTGGAGAAGAAGCACTGTGCTAGCCTGTCCTGCATATCTACAGACTTTTATGTGGGAGAGCAGTAAATTTCCGTCCTGATTAAGCCAGTTTATTTTTATGTTTTGTTGTTATTATTGTTGTTACTTGGAACTGAATTTGATTGTCAATACAAGAACTATCAGGGCCAGCCCGGTGGCTCAGGTGGTTGGAGCTCCTTGCTATTAACGCAGAAGGCTGCGGTTCGATTCCCACATGGGCCATGCCAGATGTCTCAGTTGATTGGAGCACTGGCTCTCAACCACAAGGTTGCCGGTTCCACTCCACGTCTCCCGCAAGGGATGGTGGGCTCCACCCACTGCAACTAAGATTGAACACAGCACCTTGAGCTCAGCTGCCGCTGAGCTCCCAGATGGCTCAGTCACTTGGAGCGCAAAGGCAACTGGACCTGGAGCTGAGCTGTGCCCTCCACAACTAAGATTGAAAGGACAACAACGTGACTTGGAAAATGTCCTGTTCCCCAATAAAGTCCTGTTCACCTTCCCATAAATAAATAAATAAATAAATAAATAAATAAATAAAGTACAAGGACTATCATATTTGTCGTTTTTGTAAATAAATAAATAAATAAATAAATAAATAAAGTACAAGGACTATCATATTTGTAGTTTTGTGGTTCTTTTCTCTTTTTTGTTACTTAAAGTCAAAGTGGCCATTAAATCCTCTAGTCCTGAGAAAGAACACCAGGTATGTGTGAGAAGGAACTCTGTCTTCACCTGAGTTCTCTAGGAAACGGAACCTGAGGCCAGGATTAAGCACTGATGGTTACTTATAGCTGCAATCCCAGGACAGTGAGAGTAAGGCAAAAGGATGTGAAATAAGAAAGGTTGAAAACAAAGCTGGTCAGTGCATCACAATGAGTCATAAAAACATGTATCAGGTTGCTTGTCACTCAGTAATACAGGGCATCTTCAGACAGGCTCTATGCATAAACCATGCTTTAAGCTGTCCATAGGAGGAAGGAGAGAAAAATGTACCTATACTGTGCCCTCCTGGATAATCAGCATTCTCTCCTTAAGCAATTAACTCCTCCACTCCTCTGGATTAGATCATCTGGCTACTTCCACAAACCAGAGCTCACACAAGATGGTGTCATGTTTCTCTTCAATGGAGAGAGGAGCTGGAAAATCAAAGGTGTGTGGCTATCAGGTCTGGCTGTGTGGTGGTAGCCATAGAGGGGAACCCAGGAACTCCCAGGAGTTGACTCCGGTCCCAGCAAGATTTCTCAGAAGTTGGCCTAGACCAATAAACCCACCATAGTTCCCATATATACCAATTCCTACCAACTTAGACCTCAGATATGCCCAAAGTTCAACTTTAAAACATCTCAAAGCTGACATTTGCAGTACCCAACATGGATAGGCCCCTAAATATACACAACACAGTCCTACTTATGAATTTGGTCCTATCAGCTTTGGTTCCTTGGTGTCTAATATTATTGACCAATACCCAGGTTTGCCCTCACAGGTCATAGATAGTACTCTCATTCTACATCTAAGATTGAAATAAAAGAAGATTGAAGATGAGCAAATCACTGATAACCTGAAACCCATCAATATTCCAGCATCTGCACAAAAGGGACATTGTCGCGTCCCACGCAACAAGGGCAGTGAGGAGGCGAGAAGGGGCGGTTTGGGTTAAGTTTTTAAGAAAGAAACAAACAGAGACTTAATGCTGTTAAATCTCTCAGAAGGCCAGAGGTCTCTCAGTCTCAGAAGACTGGAGCCCAGAAAAAGGCTGACTGAGGGTTTTTATTGATAAGTATACAAGGGAGTAGCAGTGTTTTTGGCACAGTCTGTGAGACTCACTTATCATGTTATAGAAACATCCCAAGCCAATTATTTTAACCTTCAAACAACTGAAGCACAAGTTCCCATTATGTCTTACCTAACGTCTGTACCTTCTCAGGGTCAAGTCTCTCATATTGTAACAGCTCGGTTGAGATAAGTGGAGAGAACTGATCTTTATTGTTCTCATGACTTCTCTCACAAACAGCTGCAAGGGAAAAGCCAGGGCCGGCAACAGACTTTCCCAGGCAGGGGGAAGGGGAGGCAAGGCCTCTTCCCTTATTCTTCTAAGGTAGCTCATTAGAGGTCCCCACTTGGTTCCGCCTGGCTTAGGTTGTATCTCCCGTGAGATATCTTACCCGTCTTTGGCTGCAAACCATCTTTTGGGGATCAGACAGAGAGACATAAGGTGTAAACACAAGGATGGAACAGAGTCCCAGAAAGGCACAATCTCACAGACTCTTCTTTCCTTAAGGAAAGACATGGAGGGACAGTGGGCTAGGCTGTTGTGTGACTACAGGATATATTGAATCACATTTGTTTGTCATTTTTACCTCTTCTGGGCAGAGTCATCCATCTCTGATTCTCAGTGTGCCTGCCTCTTAGAGCGCTGCAATTCTATAGTAAATCTAAATTGCAGACTGGTTGATGGCTAGAGTGGTACAAGAAAGAGACAACCAGACTAGTATTTTAAAAAATTCATAGACAATTCTGTGGTGTGAGAAAGAGTTTTTACTTGCATATAATGGAGCTGAATTTTTTTTTAAAGGCGCTCATAGAATACAGAAAATGAATGATATAAATTGTTTCACTTACTACATGGCAGTCACAATTCAGATTAGATAATATGTGGATCAATTTTGACAGATACCAGGAGATTTTGTCTTGAATAACAAAATACAGGACCTCATTATTTTTCATGGTTTATCTAGGAAGCAGGCTTTTGAGGAATCTGCTGCCATTTCATGAGTCGTGTTGCTTATGGATGCCCTAATCACTCACGGTTGCTCTTGGAAAGTTCCTGATACATGACCTATCTTGAGATGCAAGGCCTTTTAAAACTGCAAACCTTTCTCTTCTAGAAATACAAACCCTTTTCTTCTTTTAGAAATCATAACCACCTTGGTGTATTAAACTTTTTCCCATGCAGATCAAGATTTCCTGAAGCTATTAATATGTTTTCTATAAAATGAGAGCAATTAATAAAATCCCAGTACAAGGAAAATTAATTTCTCCAGGTAGCTCAGAGCAAGACTAAGAGCAAAATGGCAGAATTGCTTTTTGTCTCTTCTTCAGGAAGAATCCAAAGACATGTTGAAGTACCAGTTGAGCCACATACTGGTTTAACCTGGATAAATTCTTTAACTACACATAATGTTCATTTTCTAATCTGTTAAAAGAGGATAATATTACTGCAACAGGATGGCTTTCAAACAGGTAAAAAGATGATACTCATGCAAATATAAAACGAACATGTGTTAAAAATTTTACTCAAGTCATTCAGGAGGAGACAGGGAGGGGAGAAGGAAGAAAGGAAACTATTCAACAGGTAATGTATATATTCTTCAAAGCCTAAAATATTTATTATCTGGTGCTTTACAGAAGTTTTCAATGGATGTTCTTTCTATACCCTTGTTGACTTAAATAATCCCTGGAGGTTTGCTAGACAATGTTTGTGCTAATATCGAAAGAAAAACATCCTCCCTGTTGTCTATGTTCAAGTTTGGGATAATTTTCTTCTTTTTTTTTTTAATTTTTATTGGGGAATATTGGGGAACATTGTGTTTTTCCAGGACTCATCAGCTCCAAGTCAAGTCATTGTTTTCAATCTAGTTGTGGAGGGCGCAGTTCACTGGCCCATGTGGGAATCAAACCGGCGACCTTGGTGTTATGACCATTGAGCCAACCGGCCATCCCTGGATAATTTTCTTGATACTATCTTCCATCTGAACTACCAGACAACTGTGAGGGTCAAATTAACTAATAAAGCAGTTAGTAAACTTTAGAGTGCCATACATGTATAAAGGGGTGCTGTGCCTTAAGTGAAGGGTTGGTGATTTTCAGAAGTAATCCTCCAGGGTCTGACAAGTTTATAATGGCATCTGCCCAAAGTTGACTCTCCAACAATATTCACAATCCTGAAGTAAGATGAATTTGCCTCCATGAATTCTGCTCCACTGTGTCATCTTTGATCCTCTCAGGTTTTATGATAAATTTTATTTGTCCTTCAAGATTGGCTCATGAATCATTAAGAATATTCAGCCTTTTGCTGAGTTTTTACTTTTTTTTAACACTCAACTTATTTCATTATGACAGCACTGTCCTCCCTCCTCTGTAGCACAATTATGATGACATCATAAGCATTTTGGTGTATTAAACTTTTCCCCATGTAGACCAGGATATCCTGAAGCTATTAATATGTTTTCTATAAAATGAGGGTGATTAATAAAATTAAGCAACTCTTTCTGCTTGCCCACCCCAAAATAAAACTCCTATGGATAATATATGGAAACCCATTCCAGTTTTATAAATACACCATTTACCTCCATTAGTTTACTACTATTGACCTCCCACAGGGTATGAATCTGCCACATATAACTGCCAACAAATAGAAAAATTATAAAAAGATCCCATTCATGTCCCTAAGAAGCTTTAATTCTATATAGAGAAATGAAAAAACAAAACTGCAAGGGCAAACCCATGGAATGCAAAGTGCAAAGTATGGTGAAATCCATAGGGGTGATATCCTAGCACCCCTAGGATTAGAATAGTTCATGTTCATAATTCCATGAAGCAAAAAAGAAGTCTCCCATTTCATAAGCACCTTTGCAAATATTAGTTACTACTATGAGAAATTAGGGTATTTCAGATAAAACAGAGATTTCTGGGTATTCTTGAAAAAGTGCAATGAGCTGGCAAACCTGAACCCACCTTGTCACGTGGCAACAATCAACTAGATTCTTACTTCTCAGAGGGTGGATGAGGAAACCATGAGCATCACATCACCTGGGAGCTTGTTAGAAATACTGAATCTCAGCCCCCTCCCCTTCCCAAAACTACAGCTCCAGAGACAGGTACCCAGGTGACCGCCCCCCCCCATGCCCACGAAAGTCTACCTAAGAAGCACTGAGCTGGACCTGGGCAAGATCTTTGGATAGACATGCGCTCTCCAGACTGGTATGGTCCCCACCAGTCTATCTTCCTTCACATATGGTCTTTTTTACTCATTTACATTACCTTCCTGGCCCATGTAAACATTCAGCTTTCAACCCTAATCCAAACCCCTTGGCGTATCAGCAAAGCCATCCAGAACGATATTTCAAAACTTTCTCTCACTACTCCCTAGCCCAAAGTCTTCCATTCAACTTTTACTAATTCTTTAATGTATCTCTTCCCTCCCATTACTTCCCCCATCATTTATGTCACCTCAAGTGCCCTCCCCTTTAGGCACCAGGCCTGACGCACAGCATAACTGATTATTCATAACTGATTATTTCATCTATCCATTCATTTATTCACATTTGAAAGCATGCATGCAGACACAGTTTACAGTCCTACTTATGGGACTCTTCTTAGGGACAGTGTCTGGCATATAGGAGGCAACCAATAGTGAAACTCTGAAAGTAAGAATAAACCAATGAATGGAGGAATGGCTTATTAAAGCCAGAACTTTCAGGTGACAAATATTGCCTATCAGGTATTGTGCTGGGACCTGCGAATACAAGGTACATAAAATACCATCCCTACTCTCATGGAGCTCCCAATATATCTGGAGAGCCTGACAGGTAAGCCGTAATTGCAACACAAGAGAATGTGAGCTATAATAGAAATGTAACTGTTATCTATTGCTTTAATAACGCTGCATAACAAACAACCACAGAACCTCAGTGGGAAGCTACTCTTATTACTTGCTCATGAATCCAAAGTGATCATCTAAGTGGTTTTTGCCATTCTCGGCTAGAGTTGATTAATACATAGAAGCTGACTGGAGGTCAAGTTCTCTTGGCTGGAATGACTGGCTCACCTCCATGAGTCTCTCATCCTCTCCAGCAGACTGCTCTGGGCATTTTCATGGTTATAGAAGACGTGTGATTTTTTTTTTTTTTTTACTACAGAATGCTTACATTTATTTTTTTCTTTTGATAATGTAAAACCATTTTCCCAAGGAAATAACCCAATTTTGCACAGAGACTAAAGGAACTACATCTGTCTTATGTTTTAGGTCTATTTTACAATATATGAACTGCCACCCCTGCCTCTTCACCTGGCAACAGTTCTTGGTGAAGCCCTTGGTTTTGAACCCCAGAGCAGGATATAGGCATGGCATGAAACAGTTTGAAAGAAATGACTCACTGCTATGCTAGATTGTCATAAAACTTGCACCAGTTAGAAATATCCCTCAAAAGAATCTTAATAGTAATATAAAGAATCTTGGCATTTTGGTGTGAAAAAACTCAGAACTAGCAGAAACACTCAATGACTTTGTTAAGCCTTTTTTTGTATCATGTCTGCTAACATCTCATTGGCCAAAGAAAGTCACATGGCAATTTCAGAAACAAGGGGCAAGCAAATAAGAACCCCTTCTTGAAGGCAGGAACTTCAGAGTCACATGGCAAAGAGTATGGATAGAGAGAAAGAGGAAGAATTGGGCCATTTTTGTAATCTACCATAAGAAATACGAACAAAAGTGCGATAGGCAGACGCTTAAAATCTAAACACAGGAAAGTGATTTTAGAACTTTTTCTATTCCACAATCCCAAGATCATTTTTTTCTAAATACTATCTAAAGCAGAAAGAACACTGCCATTCAAAGCCATAAAAAATGACAAATAAAATGTATTGAGCCCTTTCAATGCATCAGGCTCTGTGCTAGGCATTCCATATGCTCATCAGTCCTCCTAACAAGGCTAAAATGTGTATGATTACTCCAGTTATAGATGAAGAAACTAAGGTTCAGAGAAGTTTGACAGCTTGCTCAAGGCTGCACAGCCAGGATCCAAGTACTCTAGAGCCTTCACTCTCCTGACCACACCATAAAAATTAAGGTTATACCCATCACCTTGTCTTTCTTTTCCTTACAGAGAGAGGCTATGTAGTGGTTTTCATAGATAGATCATTTGGGGCCAAACATTCAGTCCCAAGAATTAACATTTCAATAAATGAACGACCAGGAGTAAATTACAGCACAGGTCAGCCATGAAATTGTAGTTGCGTATTTTTAGGGACACTCTATACTAACAGACAAGGCCTATTTGTTTTCCTTTTCCTGCAACATTGAATTTTTAAATTGCTTCCGTGGTTCAAAAAGTTCTGATGCCATTTGTGTTGTGTCAATTGCAAAACAAATTAAAGTAGTCCTGACGGTCTAATAATTATGTGCCAACCAAAGATGAAAGCAGTGTTTTTTCATTCTGTGAATAATGCATTTTTAATGAAACCATTTCACTTCTCAGGTTTGGAAGCTATAGCCTAAGTTTTCCTTCCAATCACATTATTTTGTTCTGGGTGGTCATTTGCCTGCCTTTACTAACAACTTCTAGATGCAGGGAAGAAAGAAATCAAGTACATAGACATGAACATTCAGGGTCATTTGGTATTGACTTGCCATCAGGGAAAACTTTCTCACCTAAAGGACTGGATTCTTACTTGGTGCAACCTATTTGCTTTCTCTCCTGAAATACACAATTTTCCATCTGTTCCAGGAGTTGGCTCTCATCAATGTCTGGCATGGAATTAAAAGCTGAAAAAATCAAATGAAGCCTTGCCTCAACAAACCTGTCAAATTCTCCAGTGGAACTTCTGAAATGCCCCACTTTTCAATGTGACATGACAAGCAATGAGCCATTTAGTGATTCAGATGGAAAGACAAAGCCCAGGCTGTTTATCTATAAGCCTTTCCAGAAGGTTAAAAAAAAAAAACAGCAAGGAGACACAAGAAAGATAACTTTTTCTTGTTATCTACATCAAGCATGGCAAAAGGTTTCATTTCACATGACAATTCCCATCAAGTGGTAGTTTGGCCTGGAGCACTGTGGTGAGAACAATTTTGAAGACATGATGGGAAATGTACAGCAATCAATTAGTAATGTCTGCTTAGTTATATAATTAGAAGAGGCAGCCTGTGTGCTCTTCTGGCTTTGTTCTCCCAAAGGTCACAGCTATTTAAAAATTCATTTATCTAGAATTATCCAGTATGCTTTTTTATATATGAACAATAAAAATGTATCTTTTGATGCTCAGCATAACTGATGGTATTAAAGGGATTACGGTAGATATCAGCATCTTTCCACAGTGGGCGACTATTCAGAAAAGTGATCTAGGGTTTTTCCCTAGACAACTGTGTAAGAAACCTATAACACACTTAATATTTATTGTTCATATCCAATCTCCATAGAATTGGCTTCACCCAATTGGATTTTTCTTTAAAAATAAATTATTGTTCAGGCGGTCGGATGGCTCAGTTGGTTAGAGCGTGAGCGCTGAACAACAGCGTTGCCAGTTTGATTCCACATGGGCCAGTGAGCTGTGCCCTCCACAACTAGATTAAAGACAAGCTACCACTGAGTTGCCGGAGGGGTGGCCGGATGGCTCAGTTGGTTAGAGCGCGAGCTCTTAACAACAAGGTTGCTGGTTCAGTTCCCACATGGGATGGTTGGCTGTGTCCCCTGGAACTAAGATTGAAAATGGCGACTGAGTTGAGTCGTTGCTTTGGTCGGACGCACAGCTTTCCTCAGCTGCGCCCGCTCTTCCTGCCCGGTCGCTCCCCTTCCGCGCCGCCTACCTGCCGGCAGGATGGCCCACAAACAGATCTACTACTCAGACAAGTACTTCGACGAGCACTACGAGTACCGGCATGTCATGTTACCCAGGGAACTTTCTAAACAAGTACCCAAAACCCATCTGATGTCTGAAGAGGAGTGGAGGAGACTTGGTGTCCAACAGAGTCTAGGCTGGGTTCATTACATGATTCATGAGCCAGAACCACATATTCTTCTCTTTAGACGACCTCTTCCAAAAGATCAACAAAAATGAAGTATATCTGGGGATCATCAATTAAATCTTTTTCAAGTTTAATGTATATGTGTATATAAGGTAGTATTCAGTGAATACTTGAAAAATGTACAAATCATTCCTCCATACCTGTGCATGAGCTGTATTCTTCACAGCAACAGAGCTCAGTTAAATGCAGCTGCAAGTAGGTTACTTTAAGGTGTTTAAAATTTCTTCTGGTCAGTTTTTCTCTTAATATAAGCGCCTGTTTGACTTTACCTGTTACTTTTGTTAAATAAAGTTTGTATGTTGCATATAAAAAAAAAAAAAAAAAATGGCGACTGAATTTGGAGCTGAGCTGCGCCCTCCACAACTGGATTAAAGGACAATGACTTGGAGCTAATGGGCCCTGGAGAAACACACTGTTCCCCAATTAAAAAATAATAATAATAAAATTTTAAAAATAAGGAAATCATTGCTTTTTCCTATTCTCTCCCTATAGTTTAGAAATTGAGTGCTATAAAGTGACTATGTAAAGATGTCTTTCTGCAGCCCAGAATCAAATCAGCGGCTTTTTACTAAGGTCAAACAATACAGACAGCCCTGTTCAATATAAGCAATGCGTCCCATAGCATGACCTCAAGGACCGCATCAGATCACCAGGGAAAATCAACTGCCTTTCTTGTCTAGTACCTCATTAAAGTTCAAAAATAATAGTTTTCCGACTAGTTAGCAGTTATTGTACATCTTCCCCAATCACCTTGTAGAATCCTGGTAAGAGTAACAGCTTTATTGAGTGATATCAGTAGAAATCTGGGAACCAACCGTATTTTGTACATTAAACAAAGGTTAGTGTGCAATCATAATTGAAAGACCAAAATAAAAACAAAATTTTAAAAAAATAATTAAAAAAAAAAAAAAAAAGAAAACCTGTCTTTTCTTCTTTTCCTTATCCTTTCCTGCCACCTTGAGGATTTTCAAAGAACAGCTCAAACAAAGTCAAGACCTTCAACCAAACAGGGAGGTCCAGAATTCCAAGAGAAAACTCACCCAAGTTCGCCTTTTGCGAAGGGGGGCACTATGGCCCCTACTGGTACCTAGCAGGGTAGTCCTTGGTCTTGCTTCTGTCCCTCTTGGTAGTGTTTCTCCCGCCGACATAATAAATGTCAGCAAAAGAAATCCCAAACCTAAAGAAAGGTTTAGAGTTTATGATGAGCCGGGCATTTGGGGGCCCGTCCAGGAAGCAAAATCTCAAGAGATTGAGATAAAGTTCCGGAGAACAGCAATTTTGTGGTTTGTTTTATTTATTAGAATCAGAAAAGACATAAGAAAAGTCACATGACATCCATTGGTGGCAGATTAAGGAGGCGGGAGAAAGCAAAGAGGAGCATCTCTGGGATTGGATGAAAAGTAAAATGGAGAGATACATGTTCTTTCATATTGGCGGGTGTAGGATAGTTAACATTTAATATACACGTAGTTTATAGAGATTTGCGGGTAAAGGATAATAGTGAGGAATGTTGGGGTTGCCTCACCGGTACGGGGTGTTTGTCTTTGGAGGTCCAAAGAAGAGATTATTCTGACATTTTAAGTATGTCATTCTAGATGCACAAAAATTATGGACAGGGCTTGTTCAAGGTAGAGATTAATCTATTATATAGGCCTTAGGACGTGACTTCCCACCATCACATGGAAATAGAACATTTCCATCACATGGAAATAGAACAAACTCTAGAGTTTTCAAAGTTTCCATTTTGAAAGGTGGTGAGAATTCTAGGTTTTTGACTCTAATATCCTTTAAATGAAGGCTCCAACATTTTTAAATGACCACACAAGCCAGAAAATAGACGAGTTCACCCAATCCGGCTCTTGTGCTTCCAGGGCCCCTGGTTCAGATACGTAATTAGTTCAGAAAAGAAAGATCTTACTATGAAGTATACCAAACAAAGAATGCTATAGAACTTGTGAGTCCTGAGCTGGACCTTAAAAAGTAGGGAATCTTCTTGGCAAGCAGAGGGAGAATATGCCAGTTTAGAAGAGTCACTCATCGAATGGGAAGCTGCAATCAAACATCTTCGAGATCTCACCAACTCTGAGGTGGGGCATAAAGATGGGAATGCATGAGGCACTTACCCGGTACATTTTACCTGTGTACAATGTAAGACTGAAACACAGAGAGAAACGAGCCTTCCTCTTTAAACTCCATGCTTATTTAGATCAAGTGGAAAAGCAGAGGCTCCTGATTCCTTTCATGACTTCTGCTTGTATTCAGAGAGGGAAAATCCATTTATAATGATCATTTTATGGGAATTTTAAAATTCAGAGACGTCTTAGTGGCAAAGAGAAAAAAGAGAACATGAGGGGTGGAGAAAGCTAAAGATTCATTTATGCATGCATTTATAAGTGTAGAGCATCTTCTGTGTGCCAAGAGTTATTTTAGGAGCTGAGGATACAGCAGGCAATGTCCAATCTTTAAGGAGTCTCTATTCCAGTGAGGGACAAGAAGTAATAAACAAATAAACATATAAATACATAACAATTATGCAAACCATGTGACTATCTGGGGAGGAGTCCCAGACAAAGGAAACAGCAATTCCAAAGGTACTGAGATGAGACTGACTGATCACAGCATGTTTGAGGAATAGCATGGGGGGCAGATTTCTAAGAGGGGCCCCATGATTGCCCCCCAATCCGGTATCACTCCCATGATTACGTATGTTAAAGGAATTTTGCTGCTGTCATTAAGATTACTAATCAGTTGACATTTAATTAGGAAGGTTACCCAGGTGGGCCTAACCTAATGACCTGAGTCCTTTAAAAGCAGAGTTTTCTCTGGCTGCCTGTAGAAGGGGACCTCAGAGAAATTCAAGCATGGGAAGGATCCAATGCAGCCTTGCTGGCTTGGAGATGGAGGAGAGCACGTGGCAAGGACTGTGAGTAGCCTCCAGGCTCTGAGAGTAGTCCTCAGCTGACAGCCAGCAAGAAAACCAGAATCTCTGTGCTACAACCACAAGGAACTGAGTCCTACCGCAACCTGAATGAATCTGGGAGTAGCCTTTTCCCTAGACCCGCCAAACAAGAATCCAGGCCAGCAGTTAGCTGATAGGCTAAGCAGAAAATGTAGCTGAGCCTTCCCATACTTCTGACCCACAAAACTGTGAGATAATAATAAATGGGGGTTGTTTTGAGCTGCTACTCTTATAGTAATTTATTATGCAGCAACAGAAAACTAATGGAAAAGTCAAGGAGGCCAATAAGGCAGGAGTGGAGTAAAGCAAGGGAAGTTTTTGAGAAGATAAAATCGGAGAGATAGCCAGGAGCCAAAAAAATTCAAAGCCTTCTGTGCGTTGGTCAGGCCTTTGGATTTCCAATGAAAGAGATGGGCTGCCCCTGGAAGATTTGAGCAGAGGAAGCCTGGCTCCTAAGGACTCAGCACTACTCGATGCACTGATATCCAGAGAAAGCAACTGCACTGATGGGTACCCGATGACCTCCGGTGGCACTGGAAAATACTGGCTTATAAAATATTCAGAAGGTGCCAGCAAAACAAATGGAGAACAGCCAGAGAGCTTGAGAGACAAAGCAGGTCAAATACAGCACTGAAGCTATACCAGCAGTTTTAGAACAGCAAGTCCATAAAGAGAGATCACATGAGGCAGCCTGAAATGCAACCATGCTTCCCACTTTCTTCAGCTCCCACAGGCCGTAGAGAAAAGGTTTTCTGTAGAAATCCTTTTGTGTAGACACATCTGTGCTATGCAGACTCAGCCTCAGAAATACGTATCTGGAGTTTGCCCCACGCCATCCTGGCAAATGATTAACATGTAATTAAACCTCATGATTAGCCATGGCCAGGAATTGATTGCTAATACATATAGTCAGAAACTTGGGGGGCAGCTTTTATTGGTGGTTGAGTGCTTTGCCAGAAATTGCCTCTCAGAGGGATCTGGGGGATTGGAAAGACGACTAAGGAACCCCATAGTGATAAAAATGAAACTGTAGACCCATGAGATAATAACAGCAATAGAGAGAGAGGCAGAGCCTCCCACACAGACACCAAGTCAGAAATACTTCAAGTATAATTAAACCCTACTCCGAAATTTAGCACTTTTTTATAATAAGAACCTTTCCTTGCAGTCATCGGCAGTCTGTTGTTTTAGCAAAAACCTTATCTCTTGACATTTGAGAGGTTTCTGTCCCAGTTTCAAAGAATGATCTTGGTGAAGATGCCTTTAAAAATGTGTTTTGTATCTGGGATGCCTTTACCACTAAATCCCCACACACACCCACGCAGAATCAGTTCATATCCTTTACCTGATTTCTCCATAATAGGTATTCCCCTGTCCCCATTTTCACCAGTAGACCGTGAAGAGGATATGCCATGGGGTCCCAGTTGTTGAAGGGTGCCCCGGCAGGAAATGACCGAGATGTCCATGTCACATCTTCTTGGGGAAGATGCCTTTGAGTGTCCCCGACTGTCTAGACAGGTGGCCTTCTACTTCTCTTTGACCATGGTCCCTGGCATTGGTAGGCTCCTGAACCCTGTTGAGCTTCTTGAATTTGGGATTGGTGATTTATGCTTTCTTGACTGGATTCTGATCAGCTTTATCCCTACTGTCAGTTTTTGGGGATTCCTGTCTTCCATTTCCATTCTTGCCCATATTTGCTTTCTCCTGGATTCCTGCTTTCTCTTCAAGATCCATGGTCAGAACCTAATGCTGTTGGAATAAACTGTAACCAGGAATTCTGTGTACTAGGAATAGCTGTGATTTGATCACAAGTGGTGATAGTGATAATTTGGAAAATAACACATTTAAAGCACTGTGCAGGTGGTTGTCATATGATAACTGCTGAACAAATGTTAACCATTTCTAGTAGGAAAGCTGGTGGATGGGTGGGAAAGGATAAGAATGAAACTCAGAGAGCATGTGTTGGTAGGAGAGGAGACTTGGGGTATGGGAATAAAATGTCAGAATCCTATTTACAGGCGAAAGACACTGCGCAGTGGATCCCATTTCATGAGCATCAATTCAGCCCTGCAGTCACAGAAGCACAGAATGTGGCCCTTGGAAGTTTGTTTAAAGCCATTTAAGGTTGAGCATGCTGTGCCTGAAAATTCCAGTGATGGAAAACTCGCTTTAGTCGTGCTTTGGCCTTCTCTGTCATAGTGGTGAAAATTATCATGTCTTCATTCAATAACTATATAGAGAGTGTGTGCTCTGTGCTAGGTGTAGTGCAGAAAGCAAAGCAAAGTCCCTGCCCTCATGAATCTTAACAGTCTGGCAGGGAAGATAGATAATAACTATGTACATAAACATAAGTGTTTATGTTACTGTCACTACAGTTGAAATGGTGGTGTGAGTAACAGGAGAGAATCTCTTTCAGATAGGGTGATCAAAGAAGGCCTTCTTGAACTGAGATTTGAGGAAAATGAGAATAAACAAAGCAAGCAAAGAATGGAACTAAGGCAGAAGGAAGACCTAATGTGGAGAAAATGATTATAATCCTTTACCATATAAGAGCTGCTACTCTTATATGCCAACCCCTTTACAGGTCATCTGTTTTGACCCCACAACTCTATGAGGAAGGAACAATTTTTCCAGGAGTTAACTGAGGCTCAGAGAGCTCAAGTAAATATCCCAAGGTGAGTGACAATGCTGACTAATACTGAGCCACCTCAACATGTAGCTGTGGTACACAGCCTTGATTGCGGAACCCAAGAGCAGAGCCAGGCAATGAACCAGAACCAGTAAGAACAAAAATGACAAAGTTTCCAGGCCCGGGGAAAAGCCAGCAGCCACCATGATTGATTTTAAAAGACTCTCTTAAAGAGAATTATGGTAATAGCCACTGTTCTAAGTGGTGGTCTTGTGCCAGGCCCTGCGCTAAGCCCTCCACAAGCATCATGCACATCTTCCTCCCATCATCCCACAAGGTGGGAAGCATTGCATTCCCTGCTTTGTAGATGAAGAAATGGATGTACCACCCCTCTCTGCACCCACTTCTCCCCACCGCCAGGTCATACACAGACCCAAGCAAGAGCCAAGACTTCAATCTGGAATATTGACTCCAGGGCAAGTGATGAGAGGAACTGTGACTCTTTAAACCATGTCATACGAGAATTGGTTAAAACTAGGGTTTCCAGGCGGGAATTCCCGCCCATTCTCAGGAATTATTTGCGCTTTCCTGTTCCCGAATCCTGATATATAAATTGTTTTCCGACCAACTTTCCTAATGATTTGGGAACGGGAAAACAAAAAAAATTTCCCGAGAACGGGCGGGAATTGCCTCCCAGAAACCCTAGCGATAAACAGGAAAAATGTCTAAAAGATACATTGTAAGTAGTACTTTTGTACCAACCTAGTATCTCTTATGGAAGCTGGACTAGATTTGTTGATCTCAGAAAACAGAACACAAGTCGGTAGGTATCCTGGAGGCTCAGTGCCCCACCCAGATCCCCCTTACCAAACCATCCTCTCAAACCCAAGTTTCTGGGAGTGCTGGCTGCCAAGTTCTCACAGTAGCACCTGTTTCTGGAGAATGCGCACTGGGATGTACCACAAAACTACTGAATGTTTGCTCTTTCTCAGACACTCTGTTCAACCTGAATTTTGACACATATAATGATTATCTGAAAACCCAGCCCCCCTTCTTGTACAGCTCACTTTAATAATTACTAAAAAGCAATAAGACTTCAATTCCATCAAATCCTGATTGTCCCCAGCAAGTAGATACAAAACAAGCCAAAAGAGGACACACCAAATATGGACCACAGGAATTACGGTTTTGGACTTTCTCCCTGCCAATATTATATTTATCCCCTGGGGCTTTTTTATCTCACTTGGCCAATTTACAGATCAATGATTTCTATTCTCTTTGAACACCTAATATCTGCCTCCTCACTTTAATCAAGGAAAGATGGAGGCAAAAAGCACGGATGTCTGACTGTAGCAAAAAGCAGTTATGAAAAGCGTTATGCCAAGATCAAATATTTATGCAGTGGCAAGCTAGCTAACTGATTGTAATATCAAAGGATAATAAATCATTTGAAAAAAAGGGAGAAAAAGCGAGCAATGTGAATAGGATAATTTGCCTTTCATCCGGTGCTGCTGAGATCTCGATTTTTTTTTTTTTGGTTGCTCATGGAACAATAATCATTTCTGACTTTCTTTTTTCTCATTTAAAAAATACATTTCATTTCCCTCCCCCAAGCCACTCAGATGTGCAGTGTTATTAGATGAGATTTTGTAAAGTAGGCATTGAATTCCCTATTTGGTGCCCTGTAAAAGGGAACATGTGTAGTTTTCCGTAGTCCATGTCTCTTTTTCAATGGCTCTGGCTGTTGTTACATTATTAAAAAATTGATTGAACTCCAGAGCACTTCAACGAACAACCATATTCAATTTACAGATTTCAGTAAATGAGAATAATGAAAACTTAACAGCAGCCAACTGGCCAATATTTCTCATCCCCAGCCACCCCTCTCCCCGCTCGAAGTCCAAATGGGTAGCATCTAATAAATTAAATGTAGATGACAAAGAAAGATAATAATCAACAATTTGGCATTTTTTCACCATTGTTTTCTAAAAATCTACCTATTTTTTTTTTACTGGGGAAGGGGAACAGGACTTTATTGTTATTGGGGAACAGTGTGTACTTCCAGGCCTTTTTTTCCAAGTCAAGTTGTTGTCCTTTCAATCTTAGTTGTGGAGGACGCAGCTCAGCTCCAGGTCCAGTTGCCTGCTAGTTGCAGGGGGCCAAGCCCACCATCCCTTGCGGGACTCGAGGAATTGAACTGGCAACCTTGTGGTTGAGAGCCCACTGGCCCACGTGGGCAAACCGGCAGCCTTCGGAGTTAGGAGCATGGAGCTCTAACCGCCTGAGCCCCCGGGCCGGCCCCCCTTTTTAGTATTTTTAACAGTACTATTCATCTTATTGTCTTTTCTTTTTATTATTAAGTACCTCAATTATGAAATCTTCCTGGGAAAGTCTGCAACAAGGTCATACTTAGAAGATAAGTTACCCTAAGATTTGTTATCTGACTGTTAATTACCAGTGAAAATGACTTGATTCTCAGAAAGCTTAATGCTTATGTGTTTGGGCCTCTTGAATTTTTTTTTTATTTACAACAGCTTTATTGAATATAATTCACATGACAAACAATTCATCCATTTAAAGTATATAATTCAATGTTCTTACAGTATTCACAGAGTTTATTTTCCTTTGAGTAAGCACAATTCTGTTGTTTTGATTTGATCTTTTTGGAGGGAAAGCCTTAGTGAAACATCTACAAGAATTTTGAACTCAAAGAATCAATGGCTACTTTTCTTCAACCCCGTGGTTTCTTTCTTTGTAAATGTTTTTTTTAATTCTTTTATTTTTGGACGTAGTCATTCCACCAGCAGAAGTCCTCTTTGACTAATGCCAGTATAGAAGTAGTGCCATTAGGTGAAAGCTGCACCTTGGCTCCAGAAAGCAGAATTGGGGCTCTGCTGCTGGGAAATACAGCCTTGGTTTCCTTGTTTTTCCTTACAGACAGTTTGGACACAGCCCATTACATACTGATTTTTACTATTTCACATTTACTCAAGGCAAGTGATTTATTAGCATCAGCTCCAACAAAAATTCATAGAGGAAAAATCTTTATAAAGTATCAATGGACCAAGGTTCACTTTTCACACTTTGTGGTGCCTGTGCGTGTGTGTATACACGCACACACTCACATTCCGTTATTCAGAGCATGATTCACAAGTCTGATTCTCCCTTTTTATAAGAGGAGATAATGAAACATGAACACTTATTGTCCATTCAATTCCTGCACATCATTCCTTCTCACCCCAGCCTTCCTGAACCTCTTGGAGGGGTGGAGCCTGGGAATCTGTATTTTAAACAAACTTTCCAGGTGACTCTGATGGCGTAACATTGGGGAACCAAGGCTACTCTGTCACATACTGAAGACTGGGTATTCAACATAAGCGGTGGCTTCACACCTGATATACAGGGAGACTGACACACTGGAATTAAACCTCCACGTAACTGCTGTGGTCTGAATGTCTATATCCTTCAAAAATTCCTACGTTGAAATCCTAACCCCCAAAGTGATGGTATTAAGAGGTGGGGTTTTTGGGTGTTGATCAGGACATAAGGGTGAGAACTCATGAATGGGATTAATGCCGTTATAGAAGTGACGCAACAAAGATCCCTGCTTCTTCCACCACGTAGAGACACAGCAAGAGGTGCCGCTATAAAGCAGGAAGAGGGGCCTCACCGAACCCAACCATGCTGGGACCTTGGCTTTGGACTTTCAGCCCCCAGAACTATGAGAAATAAGTTTCTGTTGTTCATATGCCACCCAGTCAGTGATATTTTGTTATAGCAGCCTGAACAGACTGAGATACAAACTGTTCTGGAGTCTAAAAGCACCCAAATCTGCGTGTGTGCTACTATACCCCTCTCCCCTACTTTCACATAGGTCTACCACATTGCTAAAAGTCCCCGTAAGTAAAGGGAGTTCTGAGTCACTATCTTTTCTACCTTTATATATTGTTTGCTTGAATTTTATTAACACGTATGTATTACATTTGAAATTAGAAATTTTTTAAATGTTCAGAAATATTTTAAATGCATATTTAGTCCCATTAAGTCATCAACATTCCTGGAAATATGCCACTCTTTACCAAGTTCATGAACTGCTAGAGAGCATCATGTTTCTGGGGAAACGTGGGGGCTTTAGAAAGGGAAAGGACAACAGTCCAGTGAAAAGGGCAGTTAGGAATGGACACTGGAGAAGGCAACCAGGAGGGACCTAGGCACGGGGACTGCCAAATTTTTTTTTAATGGTAAAACCAACTACAACAATAACTTACAAGGACTGCTACAACTAGGACATACTAGTTGTACAGTATGTGCACTGCAAAAGGGGCTCATCCAAGGTGGGAGGGGCTGTCCTCTGCTTGCTCCTCCCCCACATCCAGAAAGCATCTTTTTCTATTTTACGTAAAGGCTCCATAACTTCTACAACTGCCTCAATGAGGTAGAATTTAGGGAAAAAATGCTACATGCTAGTGTACCAACTGGCCTAAGAGTCACAACTCCCATTGGAAACTTTTCTATTACAGAAGGAACATTCCCCAGGAAATTCAGAGCACTAGCAGGTAACATGGGTACCTGCTGTCACACATTGAAAGCTGTCACCCCTTCTTTGGCCTGTCCTTCCTCACACTGGACTCCTCAGAGAGGTGGGGGATTGTATTTGCCAAAGATGGCTGCAATGTGCTCTTTTACTATGTGACTCTCCAACCTGGAAACCAGACAGAGTTGCAGGTACTTCACCTAATAGAGAAGAGCAGGGTTGATGCAGTTGGATTTGGAGGCCAGGTCATAACAGGTGAGGCAGCTTCCACCTCAAGTCTAACTACCTTGAGGCCACCATGCCGTGAGGTAGCCATGCTACCAAGTATAGACGCTGATGCATCCTAGTCCAGGGACAAGATATGTGCAGGAATGGACCTTCAGCAGATTCCAGCTGTTGAATCACCATCAAACTTTGAGTCTTCCTAACTGAGACCTGACATCCTGGAACACTGACATGACACCCCCCACTATACCATGTCAGATTTCCTGACCCACAGAATCCACGGGCATAACTCTCTTTGTGTTGCAGTAACCTGATTCACAGCCATAGTACGTAGGACAAGAGAACGGAATGCCACCTATGAATGCCACCTATGAACCTGGTGAGAGCCAACAACTTCTATCAAAGCCTAGAGAATGGAGTGGTATAAGCAAGGCCACTGCATTGTCCTGAAATCAGCCAGACTTGGGCTGCTCCCCTTTGGCATAAAACAATATTTCCAGCCCCTTTGACCATACCGAGACAGAAATTGCAGGACATAAAGAACCAGCAACCAGCAAAAATGACTTTACTCTCTCATTATTGCATTCCAGAAGCCATGCTAAGCAATATCCAGATTTTTCCACACTGCTCCCTCTCGGAAAGTTTGGCTCCTCCCAAAGTTTGGAAAAGTCTGAATATCCCTGCACCCCAGAGCTTACAGAGCTCACTCAGCAGTGGGGTAGGACAGAAAATCTTGCAGGTACAATTGGGTTAGGAGAGGGGTAGTTTGATGACTTTTAGTGCTCTTCCCCAGAAAGAAATTGTGAGGCTGTTGTGTTATCCTATCCCAAATTTCTTGGGCCATTTTGGGGGATACAAAGTATAGGCTTTGCCCTAATATGAATAAGAACATGCCTAAGAATAAGCATAACACGCAAGCATGATTTTTACATGAAGAAGTGTTCAGCAGAGGGTTTGCAAACATTAAGAATTCCCTTACTTTGAGCAGATAGATACCCAGCCCATCGCTGGGGAAAGACACAGAAAGCTTAGAAGACCCCACAAAAAGAATGTTAGAAACTCGCTACAGTTCATAAATTCCCAAGAAATGAAAAAGTCCTTACATAGTGTTGTCAGGAGTCTCAAGCCCTAGGTAAGGGAATTTCCCAAGGGGCTCCCATGACGCTTGCATATAGTTTAAATAAGCCTCTGCAATGATTTACCCCAAATCACCTCTGTGCCCAAGTGGGACTCACAATTTCAGACAATCATTGCCACCAAGAAGAGTAGCCAGGATCCGTGAAAAAGGTTTGGATCAATTAAAGAGGTTGTACACTGCTATTTAGAAACAAAAATAATGGCACTCATTTTTCATAGTGACATCAGCAAGGACAACAAAGACCTCTCACCTCTGCTCGTGACAAACCATGAACCAAATGGACCTGGTAGCAGGTTTTAAGACATCCTGCTTATATTATATACTAATAGTCTGCCTGGAAGGGAAAGTATTAGCCCAGATGTCTTGTGAAATGATGAGGTGCCAGGTACTTCCAACTCTCCAATAAATGACATGATGTAGTGGCCCAAGCACTGGCCTTAGACAAGTTTGAATCCCAGCCTAAACACCATCCTACACAACCTTGAGAAAGTCATGAGAACCTCTTTGAAACTCATTTATTGTAACCTGTACAATGAGGAGCTTGGGCCAGCATGGTGTCTCCCAAAATGTGTTTCTTAAAATATTAATTTTACAAGACATTTTATAGATTAAAAAAGAAAAAGAAAAATATCCTGTGAGCAAATAAAGTTGGAACGTGCGGCATATTGAATTACCCTTTTGGAGAATCACAAGATGCACTGACACACACAAGTTCTGAGAAGTCCTGCATTAAAGGAGCTTGTTTTACTTTGTTTCACTTGCATTTCCAAAATATGATTGACCACAAAACCCTTTTAATCTGCAACTCCTATTAACACTTGGAGAATGGTTCCACGGAAGCCATTTTAGGCAATACCAGGCTGTTTATTTATTCATTCACTCATCCACTAATGCGTGTTCTCTTCGTCTCCCCAAGTTCCAGAATTCTTTCATGCCACTTCAGTAAGTTTGCTTGTTTGAGTGAGACACCTGCCAAGTGGTTTACAAGAAAGCCAGTGGAGTCGGAACCAGATCTGAGACACAACATGTTTTCTGTCAAATTTGGCTGAGGGACAGCCCCAGGTCTCATCAGTAGGATACTGGAGTTAAAAGTATTAATAAATGGGGCCGGCCCGGTGGCTCAGGCTCCTAACTCCGAAGGCTGCCAGTTCGATTCCCACATGGGCCAATGGGCTCTCAACCACAAGGTTGCCAGTTCGATTCCTTGAGTCCCACAAGGGATGGTGGGCAGTGCTCCCTGCAACTAAGATTGAACAGGGCACCTTGAGCTGAGTTGCCGTTGAGCTCCCAGATGGCTCAGTTAGTTGGAGGGCGTCCTCTCAACCACAAGGTTGCCGGTTCGACTCCCTCCAAGGGATGGTGGGCTGAGCCCCCTGCAACTGGCAATGGCAACTGGACCTGGAGCTGAGCTGCGCCCTCCACAACTAAGACTGAAAGGACAACAACTTGACTTGGAAAAAAGTCCTGGAAGTACACACTGTTCCCCAATAAAGTCCTGTTCTCCTTCCTCCCCCCCCAAAAAAAGTATTAATAAATGAGTTCTCAAGCAACAACAACAAAAAAATGCCTAACAGAAGTGCTGAGAAATATTTTCATCATCACACTGAGGGTTCCTATTATTCTCTGTGATGCTACTCCCGCCATTTAGCTCCTGCCAGGCTGACTAGGGTAAACCATTCCTCTTTAATAGCCCCCAAATGAGCAAGATTGCTCCCCTTTTTCCCAGAAGTAGACAGCTCTGAACAATTTTCCATTGCTATTCTGAGAACCGAATATTAATCTTGCTCCATTTTATCTGAACAGTCAGATAAAATGCCTGTTCCTAATCTAAGGATAGCAACTACATAGATTTCTGACCTGTTCTCTCCACTTGCTTGGACTGCAAGGCTGAGAAGGATTCTAAGGCCATGTGTGGAGTCAGGGGGAAAGAGTCTCTGACTGATCCATGACGTCTGCAAGGAAGAGAGCCAAGACCTACCTGTGCCATGGACTTGCTATCCTGGCTCTGAACTCAGGCGAGGTGGAAGCCACCATCCCAAAACAGCAGGACTATGACAAAGATCACTGCAAAAAAATAATACATCAGCAGAGGAAATATGAACAAGTGCTCATTTTTAAAAATGTTTACACCATCAGCACCAGGGGGGAAAAAATGTAAAAACATGAATCCATTTTATTACACTCTCAGATCCTGCTACTGATTCTAGTGAGATTCGAGTTAATAAGCCTCTGAGATAGAAGGCTGAGTTATAGTTGCTGCAATCCCATTTTATTTTGTTATAGATAATTTGTACTCACCAAAAGTAACTTTATGATTCTTCTGACATCTTCTAATTCAGAAATGGGTGATTCCAGCCATGTGTGCTACATTACAGAAGCTGGGCAAACCCAAGTGCTGGTTATGCATGAAGAAGGGTCTGTGCTTGGCCCCTCTGGGTCTCCAGGTAGCCTCGGTGGCCCTGAGATCAAATTCACATGAGCATGTTAGTGATAGCTGCTTCCTACTTCTCAGTCACTACCTTGTAGTGATGAGGTAGGAATAATTGAGCTGCTCTGGACTCCACTCTGGTTTAAGGACTGGGGAGAACCTACAGGTCTAGCGCAATGCAGAGTTACTGACCTCAGCCCTCCAAACACTCAGACACCTCAGACTAAGCTGGGACTCCAGCAGTGCATTAGGCAAGGAATTCCAGGAGACCTGGATTCTCGGTGAGCCCTGTCCAACAGCACTTTCTGCAACAATAGAAATCTTCTATATCTGCCTGTTCAATAAGTGTCTATTGAGCACTCATATTGTGGCTGATGCCCTGAGAATGGAATGTTTAATTTTATGTCATTTTAACTAATATAAATTTAAATAACCACTATGTGATGTTGGCAATTTAATTAACTTCTCCAGCCCTGTTTCACTTCCTACAGCCCTCCCAAATCCACACACTTCTTTCCATCTCTCTGCCAGCACTCTAATCCCCGTAATTTTTTGAGGAATCTCTGTACTGTTTTCCATAGTGGCTGCACCAATTTACATTCCCACCAACAATGCACAAGGGTTTCCTTTTCTCCACATCCTCACCAGCACTTGTTATTTCTTGTTTTATATGTAATTTTTTTTTTTTGCTTGAATTTTCACAGAACACCCCTGACATCTCAGGAAGGATCCACAAGAAAGTAGTAATATTGGATGTTTCCAGGGAGAGGAACTGGGTGGCCAGGAGATAGGTTTGTGTGGAAAACTTGTTGCTAAATAAACTTTTACACTTTTTTAGTTTTGAGTCATGTGAAAGTATTAATTTTAAAAAGCTAAATATTGGGAGTTCTGGTCAAGATAGCACAGTAGGTAAATGCTGTGCTTACCTTCTCTCACGACCACATCAAAATTACCAACTAAACTACAAAACAACCATCATTGAGAATCACCTGAAATCTTGCTTAACAGGAGCCCTATACCTGAGGACACACAGAAGAAGCCACCTCAAGACTGGTAAAAGGGGCAGAGATGCAGAAAGGGCTGGTCCCACACCACATAACCACTAAAAATCAGGAGTAATATCTCAGCTGCGGAGGTACCCCCACCAGAGGACTGAGGGGTCCCAGCCACTCCCTAGCCTAGGCTTCCAATGCCAGGGAGAGACGTCCCCATAATTTCTGGTTGTGAAAATCAGCGAAGATTGGTGGATGAGTGAGACAGAGGGAAGCTAGAGTCCCCAGGGGCTCCTCTTAAAGGGGCTGTGCACGAACTTACCAGTGGAATCATTGGCTCTGAGTTCCAGCACTGGGGCAGCAGCTGGAGACACAGCAGGAACATATGAAGCAGGAACTAAGTTTTCTGGCTTCAGGAGGAGAGCTGGAAGAGCGGCTTTCTCCCCAACAGAGGAACTGGCAGAGGCCATTGTTTCTTTGTTGAGCCCTCCCCCTCCCTGCGTGCAGATGCAGGCAGCCGCCATTTCTGAGGTCCATCAAGCTGGTTAACACCGTTGGTTCGCCATGCCTTAGTGACTTGAGACCCCACCCCATCCAACTTTCAGACACACCCAAGGTATTTCCAGTTTTTTCATACAAATCGCCTGCCTTGGCTCATGATGCAGACTTTCCTAGGGTCTCTCAGAGGTTTGCGGAACCCAGACAAGAGCAGCATCTAGCTTAAGCGTATCCCGTACCTCTGGCTGAGCAGCTCTAAGACGGCACTAGCAGCAGCCAGCCTTCATTTGCAGCTTGGCCTCTCAAGGCACTTCCAAGCATGGCACAGGTGGTGTCCATCTGTGGATTGCTTTATGGCTCCTGCCAGGTGGCCCCAGGTGGGGCACGGACTGCAGCTGAACTTGATCTGTAGCAATCCCCTCCCAGGTGGCCCTAGGCCTGGCGCATCCAATGGCCAGCTTCAAAATGAGCTGGAGAATCACCCAGCCTGCTCGAAGGATGACACATCCAAGGGGTGGATTGGACAGGCACCAGAGCCCTGCTGAGGCAGATCCTGCTCTATAGGGTCAGCCCTTGCACCACAACTCTTTCACTATAGTCATGGCCAGTCCTCACAACCACAGAGCCTGGAGCCCGAGGGTCAATCCTTGCCATTGACATGCAAAAGGCAACTAAGGCTCAACTACAGGAGGAGGGTACACAGAACCCACACAAGGGACACACCTGGAGTGCATGGCTCAGATGACCAAGAAGACTGTACCACTAAGCCCCGTGGCACACCTACTACATAAGGCCACTCTACTAAGACCAGGAGACATAGCAACCCTACCTAATACATAGAAACAAACATAGGGAGGCAGCCAAAATGGGGAGGCAAAGAAACATGTCCCAAATAAAGCAGAACAAATCTCAAGGAAAAAAAAAAACTAAACAAAATGGAGACAAGTAATCTACCCGATGCAGAGTTCCTAACACTAGTTATAAGGATGCTCAATAATCTCCGGGAGAACTTCATCAAAGAGACAGGACATAAAAATGGAGATAGAAAACATAAAAAAGAACCAAACTAAAATAAAGAATACAATAACTGAAACGAAGAATACATTAGAGGGAAGCAACAACAGATTAGATGAAACAGAGGATCAAACCAGCAATGTAGAAGATAAGGCAGCAGAAAGCACCTAATCAGAACAGTGAAAAGATAAAAGAATCCAAAAAAATGAGGAGAGTTTAAGACGCCTCTGGGACAACATCAAGCATAACAACATTTGCATTATAGAGGTACTAGAAGGAGAAGAGAGAGAACAAGGAATTGAAAACCTATTTGAAGAAATAATGACTGAGAACTTCCCTAACCTGGTGAAGGAAATAAATATACAAGCCCAGGAAGCACAGAAAGACCCAAACAAGATCAACCTAAAGAGGTCCACACCAAGATACATCATAATTAAAATGCCAAAGGTTAAATACAAACAGAGAACCTTAAAGCAGCAAGAGAAAAGCAGTTAGGTATCTACAAGGGAGCTCCCATAAGATGGTCAGCTGATTTCTCAACAGAAACTTCACAGGCCAGAAGGGATTGGCACAAAATATTCAAAGTGATGAAAAGTAAGGACCTACAACCAAGATTACTCTACCCAGGAAAGCTATCATTTAGAATTGAAGGACAGATCAAGAGCTTCCCAGACAAGAAAAAGCTGAAGGGGTTCATCACCAACAAACCAGTATTACAAGAAATCTTAAAGGGACTTCTTTAAGATGAAAAAAAATAATTTAAAAAATATGCATAATAAAATGGCAATAACTACGTACCTATCAACAGTTATTTTCAACGTAAATGGATTAAATGCTCCAATCAAAATATAGCGGAGATGAATGGATAAAAAACAAGACCCTTACATATGTTGCCTATAAGAGACTCACTTCAGATTGAAAGACACACACAGACTGAAAGTAAAGGGATGGAAAAAGATATTTCATAAAAATGGAAACAAACAAACAGAAAGCTGGGGTAGCAATAATTATACCACACAAAGTAGACTTTAAAACAAAGACCATAACAAGAGACAAAGAAGTACCTAGGAATCCCATTTCTGGGTATTTATCCAAAGAAACCCAAATGCTATTTTGAGGGCACATGCTTATCCAAATGTTCATTGCAGCTTTATTTGCACTAACCAAGATATGAAGGCAACCTGGATGTCTCTGAATGGATGAATGGATAAAGAGGTGGTACGTACATACAGTGGAATATTACTCAGCTGTAAAAAAAGAATGAAATCTTGCTATCTGCCACATGGATTGACCTAGAGGGTATTGTGCAGAGTGTAGTAAGTCAGACGGCAAAAGACAAATGTCATATGACTTCACTTATAAGTGGAATCTAAAAGCAAAATAAACAAACAAATGAAACAGAAACAAACTCATAGATACAGAGAACATTTTGATGGTTGCCAGATGGGAGGGGATCTGGGGGTTTGGGGGTGGGTGAAAAAGGGGAAGGGATTAAGAAGTACAAATTGGTTGTTACACAGTAGTCATGGGGATGTAGGGTATAACATAAGGAATATAGTCAATAATATTGTAATAACTAGGTATGGTGTCAGACGGGTACTAGATCTATTGGGTGATAGATGGAAGGGGGTTGGGAGGGTAAAAAAGGTGAAGGAATTAAGAAATACAAAGTGGTAGTTATAAAATAGTCATGGGGATGTAAAGCATAGAGAATATAATCAATAATATGGTAATAACTATGTGTAGTGCCAGGTGGCTACTGTTGAACAACTATGTTGTACACATGAAACTAATATAATATTGTATATTAGCTCTATTTTAATAAAAATCTTTAATAAATGAAAAACTAAATCTGTTTAAGGACGGATATGGGACTCAACAAAAGCTATTTTATTGTGACTGGGGGGAAATATGTAGCATATGTAGGCTTGTTCCATCCCTCATATGATGGCTGAATTAGCTGAAGAGACGATTCCAACCAGGAGAGGACACATTGGGGTTCATTGAAACAGTTGAGAGGAGGGTGTCAAAAGACTGTCACTAGGGAGTGAAGAGGTGCATGATCTCCATGAAAGGCCAGCCCAGGAATGAAGACATACCAACCCTAAGGCCCCTCACCTACAATTTCAGACACCAGAGACAGAGAAACCAGGAAGCCTGTGGAGAGAGAAAAAGACAAACACAAGCCAATCCAAAGGTCTGGGAATGAGAGGGGCACTGGATTTCAGCAGCAGCAATAGGCAAAAGACAATGAACAGAGCAGTCAGAATTCTGAGCCAAAATATCAATCAAAAGCAAAGGCAGAATACAAACCTTTTCAGACTTGCAAGGACCCAGGAAATTATCTTCCAGTCATCGTTTCTTAGAAAGTGTTAGAGATGAGCTTCAGCAAAATGAGGGAGTAAACCAAGATAGTCAGGTTTGGGATCCCGGCAAGAGCGAACAGAGGCTCACAGGAGCTTAAGGAGCCAGAGGAGCCTGGGTGGTACTGAAGGAACACTCAAGACACCTGGGAACAAGAAGGATGGGATTGCCATAGGGCTCCACATGGCTTTGAAATCTTAAAATGGTTAAGCTGGGCAACAGATCACCTGTGACACCTGGCTGCCAGGAGCTTCTCTGAATACACCTTCATCCCACAAGCGGAGTTTGAGAGAGTGAGCTGGGAGAATAAACTGTGTTTGTGTTGTTTCCTCTAATTTTAGACTAAAAGCCTCTGAGCTGTTGGCTGGTGGGGATGAGGAGGCTTCCCCATAGACTGAATTGGGTCTGCCCCACACTGGGTACCTGGTCCATTTCTGTCCAATGACAGGTCATAGCTCAGGTATCCTTTGGGAAGCTTTCTCTAACTTTGTCCCTCCCCCTCGCCAGCTGGCTCAAGTATCATCCACCAGGACTTCCACCATCACTGTAGGGGCATTCATGTCCGCTAGTGCTGTGCTCCTATGCCCAGCGTGGGGCCTGGCACACACAAATGGGTTCAGTAAATTAGCCCCCAGTCTTTTTCAGAATTGAGTCATCTGAGGGCCGGGGGCATTGGGCACAGCTCCCTTCCCCAAGAATTTTCCTTTTTGGGTAGGGGGAACTCCCAGTGAGGCAGGTCTGGCCACCTAGAGGAAGTGAGCATGTGCTGTGCTTAGGCAAAGGCAGAAACTCCTCCCTGTGGGCCCCAGGCTGTGGCCTCAGGGGCTTTGAGTTGGCTAGCCTTCCTTCCTGGAGGAGGAAAGCGGAAGAGAAATCCCCTGGGGATGTGGGTTTTGAGTCAGCTGCACTGTCATAATGGAAACAGCACAGCACTGGGCGGCAGGACACTTCCCCCGTGTGGGTCTCCGGGTCCTCATGAGACAGAAACAACAGTCCTGTACAGGGAGTTGGGCTTAAGGGACAGAGGAGGACAAAGCACCCTGTTAACATGCAGATCTGAAGAGGGACACTGCTGCTGACCCCACAGTGACAGCTAGCCAGGGGTTCAGAGACTGCAACATCTTGCCTCCAGCCCAGATGAAAGTCTCACTTCTTTTAGTCCCAGGTCTGAACTCTGACCAGTTAATTGGAGCCTTTTGAGGACCATGATTCCTGTTATCCATCGGTCACTTACACTCTAGTGAGGATCCTGCTGTCTGCCCATAGAGAACACCTTGATTGGAGTAGCAGCCATTTGGGAGACTGGCCGAGGGTAGGAGAGGGTTCACAGGGTAAATAAAGCCAGTGTGACCACCAAGCCCCATCTGGGAGTGGAGGGGCCAGGCTGGGCAGGTGAGGAATGGAGGCCACCTGAGGGAACACTGTGCTCTTGAGACTCTTACTCAATGTGTTAGCCTGACACCTCTGAGGACAGGCTGTTCCCGTCTTACCCTTGCGTAAGGTCCGGACCCAGCAGAAGGAGACCTGAGCTCTTCGTGGACACTGACCCAGCCTAGAGGTCCTTCCAGGGTGTGCTCTGAACTCCCACAGCATCGTTATGTGGGGAGGAGGAACTTTTCCCTCTCGAAGGCTAGTGCCCCGTAATCAGCCTGCTCAAGTTACTGTGTGACGCAGAGCAAGCGACTTCCCATGCTAGGCCTCAGTTTTCTGGCCTGTAAAGTGGGGTTGGTAACAGCGTTTTCTTATTAGGATTGTTCTGAGGCTTCCCAGGCCCCACAGCACCAGGCCGCTCGCGGGCTCCGAGGCGAGGTCGAGTTGGGGGGAGTCACCGCCCCGCCCCGCCCCCTGACCCGCTTCCTCCTCCCAGGGGCGGGCGGCCAGGTGGCGTCCGCCCAACCCTCGCGCGCCGCGCCCCGAGGCAGCCCCCTGCCGCCGCGCCATGTCCGCCGGCTGGTTCCGGCGTCGCTTCCTGCCGGGAGGTCCGCTGCCCGCGCCGCGGCCACCGAGGCCGCGTGCCAGCCCCCTGCCCTACAGGCGGCCCCGCTTCCTGCGCGGCTCGGGCTCCTGCTCCAGCACCGCCGACACCCCGCGCCGCCCGGAGGCCCGGCCAGTGCGCTGCCCAGCGCGGGGCCGCGCGCTGCCCTGGAATGCAGGCTACGCAGAGTGAGTGTCCCACCCGAGCGAGCCCCATCCCGGGATCCCCGACCCCAGACCCCTGCTGATCCAGCCTGGGGGAATGGCTCAACTGAGTGATTGACCCCCCCATTTCCCCCAGCCTGTGGCTCACTCCCTCCTGTCTTCGCTTCTGAACTCTTGACAACTTCCGTATCCCACCGCGGCTTTTTGTTTGGGACTCCAGCCTCCCTCCGAGAGCGCTGCAAGTTGGGAAGGACCTGCACATGAGACAGGGACATGGGTAGAATGCCAGCTTTCTGGGCTTTGGAGACTACTCCCCACCGCAGCCCCAAAACACACACACACACCCCTCCCCCCCACCCCGGGTTATGGCCTATGCAAATGGGACAGGGATTCTGGCCGAGACGGTGCAGGAGATAGGCAAGGGAGCCCGGGAATTGCCAAGCTGCCCTGCGCTTGCCTCCAGGACTCTCCCCGCCGGCGCACCCCAGCAGGTCGTCGAGCTGGCTCCAGAGGGGCCGGGCCCTGAGTTTTGCCTTCGCCAGGAGCTCACTGAACAGTTAGCAAACTTACACCATCTTTGTCCACGTATAAGGAACAGCATGGAGGCTACTGCCGCAGGAGGAGGGCTCTTCCCTCTCTGCGCCAGCTGTGGCCTCTGTGCCCACTGGGACATGGGTGTGTCCCTGAAGGGTCTCTGATCACTTCCTGGCCTCAGGATCATCAATGCAGAGAAATCTGAGTTCAATGAGGATCAAGCTGCCTGTGGGAAGCTTTGCATCCGGAGATGTGAGTTTGGGGTTGAAGAGGACCAGGAGTGGCTGAACTTGTGCCCAGAGGAGGTGAGCACAGCTGGGCCTGAGCCCCTTTTACAGGCTGGGGCCAGGACTTCAGGCTGAGGTTCTTGCCCTAGTGCCCTATGCTGAGCCAGGGGTCCAGTGGGGAAGCCAGGAAGAGCCTGACACCGAGCCATTTCTGTACAGTTCCTGACAGGTCATTATTGGGCACTGTTTGATGGGCACGGTGGTCCAGCTGCAGCCATCCTGGCTGCCAACACCCTGCACTCCTGCCTGCGCCAGCAACTGGAAGCCATAGTAGAAGGCATGGTGGCCAGTCAGCCCCCCATGCACCTCAGTGGTCACTGTGTCTGCCCCAGTGACCCTCAATTTGTGGAGGAAAAGGGCATTAGGACAGAAGATTTGGTGATTGGTGCTCTGGAGAGTGCCTTCCAGGAATGTGTAAGTGTGGTTTTTGGGTAGGGAAGGCAGGAAAGTTTTGTCCCCAGGGGCCTGGGGACTCTGGGTTATGGGGCATCCCTGCACACTGTGGTAGTCACCTGGATCTTTGGATTGGAAGGACAAGATTGGATTGGTTCGTTCCTTACTGATGGCCATCATCATAATCCCTCCCATTTATCCAACGCTTACTATTTTCTAGGTGCTTTTACCTGCATCATCTCATTGCACACCTTTTGGTCCTTGGTGCAGGGGCTGCTTTCTCTTTCTCACTGTTTTAAATAGGATTTCCCTCCCTCCCAAGGCATATGTCCAGATCTCCTGACCACAGGGATCCTGGAATCACAGTCAGACGTCAGGCTGGGACTGCCAGGCTTGCTGGTGGGGAAGTGAACTGCAGGCTGGGGATTGGGGACTGCAGCTAAAGTGGCCTCGGTTTGTCCCAGGATGAGGTGATCGGGCGGGAGCTGGAGGCCTCAGGCCAAGTGGGCGGCTGCACAGCCCTGGTGGCTGTGTCCCTGCAGGGAAAGCTGTATGTGGCCAATGCCGGAGATAGCAGGTGAGTGAGCCCAGGAGGGTGGGTAAGGTTGGTAGAGTAGGGTGGGGCAGAAAGGCACTAGGGGCAGTGGGGACAGTGAAAGGGGGCAGGAAGTAGAGGAACGGAAATAGGGAAGATTGACTGGCTGAGCTGTCTGTATACCTGGCATGTGTGGAGTATGAAGGTGGACAGAAGATGCCAGGGAGGCTAAGGACCTCAAGTGCCAGGCCAAAGGGCTGAGTCTACCCTGCAGGCTGTAGGCAGCCATGGAGGGCTTTGAACAAAGGATTGGCATGGGCAGAGCTGGCCCCTAGTGGTTGGAGGAGAGGCCAGAAGAGGGAGGCCATGGGTGGCGGGGGGAGGCTGCACCAGACCTCTCCCTGTCCTCCCTAATCCCATCCAGGGCCATCTTGGTGCGGAGAGATGAGGTGCGGCCCCTGAGCTCTGAGTTCACCCCAGAGACCGAGCGGCAGCGGATCCAGCAGCTGGTAGGTGCCCTTGGCAGGGGGAGGCGGTGGAGCCCCAACTCGAGGCCATGAGAGGGAGCCTGATCCGAGCACGGCCTCCCTACCCCAGGCCTTTGTCTATCCCGAGCTTCTGGCTGGTGAGTTCACCCGACTGGAGTTCCCTCGGCGACTGAAGGGGGATGACTTGGGGCAGAAGGTTTTGTTCAGGGATCACCACATGAGCGGCTGGTGAGCAAGGTGGGGGTGGGGAGATACAGTGGGGAGAACCCTGGGGTTCAGGCCCAGCTGTGTGGCCTGGGGCAGTCCCCTTCCACCTGGGCAGAGTGAGTCCTGTGTTGGGGGGCGATGAGGTGTAGAGCCCAGGTTGATGCTGGATCTCCTCCCGGTAGGAGCTACAAGCATGTGGAGAAGTCGGATCTCAAGTACCCACTGATCCAGGGACAGGGTAGGCAGGTCAGTGAATGGCTCCCTCCAAGAATCCCTCTTCAGTTGCCTGTGCAGAGATGGGAGCACCTTTGTTCTTTGTTGGTGGCTGTGACTGATGTGGCTTCAAGGCCACAGGATGTTTCTCCCTCAATCCAGGGTGCGTGAGGGTCAGTCCACCTCTGTGCTTTACTTGTGCATTTGTTTGCTGTCACCTCACACCTCCCTTGTCCCCAGGCTCGGTTATTGGGAACACTGGCCGTCTCCCGGGGCCTGGGAGACCATCAGCTCAGAGTCCTGGACACAAACATTCAGCTCAAGCCCTTCTTGCTCTCTGTCCCACAGGTGAGGGGGCAACAGCCCACCCCAGCTGCCATCTGCCCAGAAAGGCAGACATTGAGCCTGGTGGGAGCCGGGAAGGGAACGCTGAGGGACCCTCACGCTTAACTTGCAGGTGACAGTGCTGGATGTGGACCAGCTGGAGCTGCAGGAGGATGATGTGATTGTCATGGCAACTGATGGACTCTGGGACGTCCTGTCCAATGAGCAGGTGGCACAGCTAGTACGGAGCTTCCTCCCTGGTAATCGAGAGGACCCACACAGGTACTGTAACTGCTGGGGTCCTGCCTGGGCCTGGGTTAGCGCTGGCAGCAACACCAAGTAGTTACGGCTAAGACAGAAATGACGATGAGGCCAGCTACAGACAAGTAATCAGGATTAGTGCTATCTGGATGCCTGGGGGTGGGGATGACAGTGGGTCTCCAAAATTTCTGGATCCAGACTCTCGTGGTCCAACCTGCGGCCCTCCCAGGCTTGTAGTTTACCTGGCCCCACAGTTGGACTGCATTGCTTGGGTCCCCAAGTATCTAGCCCAGTACAGTGAATTCTCCAAGGGCTGGCCTTGACTCTTTGCTCTGGCCCCCGAGTACATCTGCAGGATGGTCTCCACAGGTTCTCGGAGCTGGCCCAAATGTTGATACACAGCACACAGGGGAAGGACGACGGCCCCACAGGGGAAGGGCAGGTATCCTACGATGACATCTCTGTGTTCGTGATTCCCTTGTACAGCCAGCGCCAAGGGAGCAGTAGCCATTGAGGACTCAGATACCACATTCCAGAACCACTCAGAGCCAAGTGCAGTCTGGGCATCCCTCCACCGTAGTCAACAGCAGGCCCGCCTGCCCTGGCCCCAGACACAGCCCAGGGTTCTCACCACCCCTCCCTACCCCAACCCATTTCAAGGGAAGCATTGATAGCAGGCAATCAGAAGTTCAGAGCATGGAGAACCCTGCTCCCCAGGTCCCCCGTGGCAGGCAGGGAAAAAGTGCTAAGTCATTAACATTCCTCTGGCCAAGGCACTGTACTTAGGACACCCACGTGAGGATCCTTGACAGCCCCAATATATTATTCCCAGATAGGGGTGGCTGGACTAAGTGAATTGGCCAAGGGTGCCAGGAGGAGCAGATAGCCTATGTTTGGACCCAAGTCTCCCATCCTTGTCAGGGTACCTACTCAACAACCCCCGGCGGTCATGCAGGGTGCCTATGGGAGGCTATGGACAGCCTGCTACCTACTGAACAGTATCTTGAAGCAGCCACTTGGGAGAAACCAGCTCAGGTCCTGCCCTGCTCTCCTCTGCCAATGCACAGGCACTGGGGCTAAAGTTGGGGGAGAACAGAAAGGAGCAACAGGAGCCTCATTTGGCTGAGTGGAAAATGTCCTCCGATTGCTGCTCCTGCCTCTGGCCTGGCCTGCCGATGGCTCCTTCCAGGCAACAGCCCTGCCCTCGGCTGATTTCCCAGTAATGCCATTGTTTTGTTGCTCCCCATCACCTTGTGATTAAATGTTTGTGTGCAGAAGAGCCCTTGTGAATCGTGAAGTGCTGTACGGTTTGGCATTACAGTATACCTTTTGCTCTTAGACGTGCCAGAAAATCAGTCGTAGCTTCACCTTGCTAGCTTGCACATTGTCAGGACTTTTATTTTTCTCTGTGACCTCCTTAGTTCCAAGCTTGGGGTGAGCCCCAGTGAGAGAATTGTTACCCAGAACAGAAAGGTCTCCACCTATGAGCTCTCAGCTTGAGGTACCAGAAGGGCTGCCATTTAACTTGTTTTTTAATGCAAATTTCTATAAAGCTAGAGTTAGCTGGAGACAAGTCATTTGGGGGTCCAGGACTTGCGTTTTGATGAGCAGCTTAGCTTACATCTTCCTCTTCCCCACAAGACTATTTTATCATCTAGCACTTGCGAAGGTTCAGGGGCGGGTGAAGTATTTGTTCAGTTATAGGCAACCACTTTCATGCCCTAGGCCTTACCCACTTTTTCCTTGATCTACTCCTACTTTAGTTTACATTTGAAATGAGTTCTTACCTGGCAATTTACAGCTCTAGACTGCTCCCAGGAAGGACAAGGGCCAATGGGCCCCAGAATTAATAGAAAAACTTGTGTATATTTATTAACTCATTGAGGAAGCTCTCAGACCCCCTTTTCCTGCCCGTGAACTCATTTTTAGACTCCATTTTCTATACATTCTCCAGGGACAAGATAGGAAAAACTACAAAATTTCTCATTTTTCAGTCATATTCCACAGCCCAGCATTTCTGGGCCTACGCCTGTCCATAGATGAGCCCTGATAAACTGTGGTTGGCCCCAAAAGCCCTGGACAGCCTCTCCAAGAATCCTCTACTTAGGCAGTTGTCAAATGCAGGAGTGTGCCCTACCAGCCTGCAGTCTTCCTTCCTTCCCTCAGCAGTCTCCTTCCCCACCCCAAAGCGCGTGCCTGCCTCTTACCCACATCAACAGCTCAGCCAGCTGATCCCACAGCCCCCTTGCTTTGCTTCTGACCCAGCCCACCTAGCCCACTAATCTACTCGCTCCTCACACCAAAGGCTGAACCCTGGGAAGCAGGTAGGCAAGCCATCTGACAGGAGTGACTGGCTGCTGCAGGGCAGCTACACTAACCCACCTGTGCAGGTCTCAGCAGAGCCAAAGGCTGCAGCAGCGCTCCCAGGGCTGTGTAGGGGTCTCTTCCTCCTGGAGCAGTCTGTGTCCGGCATGCATACACATGCCCTACCACTCACAAGCTGGATGCTCCCTCTGCTGCCCTTCAGAGCCCTTAGCCAACCTCCAATGACTATGGGCAAAGTGACAGGCCCAAAGATGTCCTCTCTGGTTCGAAAGGGTCAGGAAAGAGGCAGGCAGCAGGTCCTGCAGCTCTGAGGATAAAGCTAGAGAACTGGCTCTAGGAGTTACCAACGCACCAGACTGGCAATGGGTCAGCAAGTAACTGGCCAGGCCTTTCTGCCAGAAATGGTGCAGGAGCCTCAAACACAAGGCCCCTGTCCCACTATCCTTGCCCCCCAGAAGCCAGGGCCTAGCGGGATGAACCTTACTCCAACTAGAGGTTGCCAATGTGATCAAGGGCAAGGTAACAATGCCGATGAAAGGCAGCCTGAGGTACACGCTAGATGCAGTCTTTGAAGATCAAGGCTGGCTTGGGCTGGCCTTTCCCAGGCCCAGTCACTCATTTCTGGCCTTATGGTTGCTTATTAGAGCCTGGGGTTGAGGAGACCCAGGCTGCTATCTGTTGGGGGCTGGGTCAAGGGGTTCCTCTCACCAGTCCGTAGGCCTTAGTCACCAGGGACAGTCAGGGGCAGTCCCAGGGAGACCAATAATCCATCCACACAGTATCACAGCGAGTCCCAGTATGAGCCAGGAGGCAACCCATCCTTCCCTCCAACTCTAGGAACCAGGCAAGCAATGCTACAGAAACTCAATGGAAGAGACTGCAGCCATAAAATTCTGTTTAAGACAGATAACATGGAAAAAATGTTTATGTTAAGTACAAAAGGGACATAAAATTGTATGTACAGTAGAATAACAACTATGTAAACACCGAAAATCTACACACAGAAATGTCTAGAGGAACATTTAACACCAAAAGATTAACAGTGGTAGCGTTTGGGTGGCAAACTGATTCTTTTAAAAATTCCCAAATTTTCCTTAATAAGCTTTCATTATAATTTCAATAGGGAAGTTTTTTCCTAAAAGAAAAATACCCCACTGGCTGGTGGTTGAGCAGTGCAGTCCATCTGTCATACAAATTGGTAGCTTTGGCCCTGCCTCTTGAGAGCATGGGGAGCAGCCCCTCCCCCGAGATCGCAAGCACCTGTTCCCACTGAGCATGCTCGCAGCCCCAGCCCTCAGCCTCTCTGGCCCACAGCCTCCTTTTTCCCTTTATTCGGCTTTATTCCCAGCACCACATCATCTCCAGTCACTTGTAGCTGCATCTTTTCCCTTTCCTTCCCAACTCAGGAGCCAGCTCTGCAGCCGTAGGTCCCCACAAATAGAGGCCATGCAGTGCATATTTTCAAAGGACATGGTACCTCAGCTTTGGACACATAGGAGCTCAATACAAATCATTTTCCTGCTGACAGGCAAGTCACCTGCTGACAGGTGGCTGCTCTGGTTACAGATGTGTTAATTATGCAGCCTCTTGTTAACCCACAGTTCGGAGCACTCTCTGGACAGTTACTGCCGCCATAAATTTTCTACCCTGGAAAACCAGGAGTGGGCAATAACAGCTCAGATCATTTGGCTTCTGAGTCCCTCCACTCTGACATGGCAAAGCCATACAGTGCGTGGCACTGCAGAAGCTGCAGATTCTAGTCAACATGTGGGAGAGATCCGTGCCCTTGCCCTTCTAGTTTGAGGAACAAGTCAAAAAGTAATTGCTAAAAAAAACTGAAACAAAACAGTAATTGCTAACAATTCACAGCCTATTCCTGCTGCTGAACAGTGGCAATAATGGCTTGCTTACTCCCCTAGCAGCTATGTACTGTTGGGCAAATCATAACCTTGTTGAGTCTGTTTCTGGATCTACAGAGAATATGATACCTGCTAAAATGTTTGGGAATTCAGTGAAATAACATGCCATTCATCCTGCTCTAAGAAGGCCATGCAGGGGAGGAAGAGGCCATGAGCCAGCAGCAGCTCATCTCAACCCTGATCAGGACCCCTCCCTCTCCCCAGAGAAGGCAAGGAAAAGAAACAAGAAGGCAGACA
Source organism: Rhinolophus hipposideros (assembly GCF_964194185.1). Classification (NCBI taxonomy): domain Eukaryota; kingdom Metazoa; phylum Chordata; class Mammalia; order Chiroptera; family Rhinolophidae; genus Rhinolophus; species Rhinolophus hipposideros. The sequence continues at coordinate 20,677,251 of NC_138060.1, read as the reverse complement.
TACCAGGTAAACAGGAGTGACCTGTAATTGGTAAAGAAGCCTCAGACAAACTGAAAATGCCGTTTTCAGCATCCTGTCCCCAAATACTGCAAGCCAGACACCAAAGGCATGCAAAAGTGACTGTCACATATATAGGCGCAGACAGAGCCATCACCAGGCAAAAAAGGGGGCTAATACTTCAAAGGGCCCCAAAGTGCGGCTTGAGGAACACAAGGGAGTCATCCCAAGACCCTCACTTAGCTGCCATGGGAAAAACAAACACTTGAAGCTTTGCTTCATTCAGTCTTCTGAAGGGAAAAATGTAATAGGGAAGACTCACTAACACTTGTGGCAAACACTATCAGCAAAGATGCAGTCTTTCCCCCGGGGTTCCGGGACTCCATGTCCTTCGGCTGAACTCTGAGAAATGATAGGTATATTTTATATATATATATATATATATGCATACATACATATACATATATATGTATGCACACACAGATATATTTAAATGAAGGTATACATACTGTGCTAAAATACAAACAACAGAAATCCCAGGTCATATATAAAAAGGCTAGATAGAACATATAACACAGGCCTATAGCCAGCTCATGGCTGGGAGCTGGGGAAGGGGTGGTATTATGAGACTATGTACACAATTTGTGGTGGGCAGGGAAGGCATCAGTGTAAACAACTCAGACTTACTCCACAATACTGGCCCACAGGAAAAGTGTGATGTATCTCATGTACAAAAATAGACTCCCACTTTGCTTTTGTACACAACCAAGCTGGGTAGGCACCCAGGAGAACCAAGGGTTTTTCTTGATGATGAGGGACCACCCCAGGCAGCTGCTAAACCTCCCAGGCCTAGGAACTCACCTGTTACCCCTCCCTCCCTTGCAGGCTCTTGGGCCTTTTCCCACCCAACACCCAGGGCCTCCAACAACTAACTTGCAAGGCTTTCTGACAAGCAAGGTCACTGTGTATCTGTCCCTTTCTAACCCCGAGATACATGAAGACTTATTTTTGTAAATGTTTGGCACCTAAGTAACATGATGGTTGTGGATTGTACCACAATGACACAGGGAGACCCAGTAATAAGACATGCAGGGTGAGGGCGAGGGGCACTGAGCTGCCCTAGCATCTCAAAACCAGAACTGTGGCTTCCCATGCATTTATGGGGGTGGAAGAAGGGATGTGCAGAATTAACAACTTCACCGGCTCCTCGGCAGCCAAATACATTCAAAATTGAAGGCGTCTTAAGGGCCCCACTATACCCTAATCATGAGTCTGGAGGAGCTCAGTGCAGTGACAGCTGGAAAATCTGAATCCCGATTGAATCTGCTGCACCAGGAGTCCTTTTGAAGAAGCTCGGCAAAGTAATTTTTTTCTTTTGAGGAGATGTACAGCACATCCTTGGGAGGGCCATGTGGAAGGATGCTCTCCAGCCCAGTCTAATGATCCAATCCCACTGCCATCTCAGTCCCCTCTGAGTTTTTTCCTGCTGGCCACCCTCGCTGTACAGAAACAGCCGAGCAGCATCAGGGTCAGTCATCAATGGTGGGCAACCAGAAGGCCTGGAAGAAGAACATTAAGTCAATTTTTAAAAGCCAAGCCTCTCTTAACTGCTGAGGGTTCTTCTTACCCCTTCCCATGGCATCAAACTGTCCAACCTCAATAATGGAGGTGTTATGGCTGGCGGCAGCCTCCTGACCAACTGAGTCTGGCAATCTATGGAGAAATATTCCCCACTTTACATGAAAGTAAGCTGGTTCTGTTTCCCTCCAACACTGTGTACCTTAAAAAGTAGTGCTATCCAAGAGGTGGGAGGTCTGGGTAACCTGGCCTCACTGCTAATCTACAGGGTGACCTCAGGCAGGCCCTCTCCTTCCTGAGCTGTAAAAAATGAGAGGGATTGGATTGGATGGTTTTGCTGCATTTTTTTTTCTGACACTGTGTTCTTTTAAAAAAAGGAGGGGGAGAAGAAGCAATGTATTCTAGGTAAGATAGCACTGAAGTGCGTCATCCCCAAATACCCAGGAAGGTTTAGGAAATGCCGAGAGGAAACTGGAGACTGAGACTCACTCAGGATGCTTTGTTCTGCTAGTATTATCTAGGAAGAAACGGGGGCCTAGAGGAAATTTTAAGTGGTGAGTTATGATCAATTAAGAATTTCTGAGGAATTCAGCATCCACTGAACAGAAACCTGAAATGTTGCAGCTACAAAAGGCTTGTTCAAAGTATTTTAAGAAGCCAAAAAGCTGAAAGTATAGCCCAGGCAGTTTGGGTATAAAACCAGGAGCCAGAGCAAAAACTGGCTTAAGATCTCCCAGGAGCTCAGAGGTGATCCCAGATCACAGAAATAAAGAATAAAAGCGAAAAGACTAGCCCGATCAGAGCTCAGAGGTGACAGAGGGACACCACCAGTTGAGAAACATGAACTTGGGTGCTTGTAATGTACCTATTTAGAACACAGCTTGCTGTGCTCATTGAAACACCCACCACCCAAATGGAAAGGGCCACTCAGTGGAGGACATCTCTCGTTGTTCACATACCATGTTGGAACACGCACTGGCAAAGGTCATGAACTTGGGGTTGAACTGCAAACAGGTAATGGGGCCTGTGTGTTTGCCATCCAACACAGCTACTTTTATACCGCTTTCTCCATTCCAGACATGGATCTTGCCATCCTCTGAACCTAAGAGAATGATCAAGGAAAATACAACAGCTCAAAGCACAATACAAAGACAAGTGGGAAAGAGACACAGATTGACATCTGGAAAGAGGCCAAGTTTCAGGCCCTAGCCCTCAGCAGAAATTGAGGGAGGAGAAGCAGTGAGGAAAGGTCACTTGGGGAGATTAATCTTAACCCTAGTTATTTGATACTGGGCAAGTCACCTCCCCTCTAACCCCAGTTTTCTCATTTAAAAGAGGACTGAGCATCACTACACTGCCGCCATCTCGCCATTAAGATGACTGAAAGCAGGGTGACATCGGAAAGTTACTAGTAAAACAGCGCTTGTAGAGCTTAACGCTAATGCTGGTTCAGGGAAGACCTATTAATGCCAATTCCCAGTAAAAACCTGCAAAATCAGGATAGTTTAAAGACACTATACTTTTTACATATTGTGCTATACAAAAATCATAGAACATCCATCAAAAGTATGATAAATAATAATTAGTTAAAACTAAAAATAATATGAATAAACAAATGCACAGTACGAGGGAAATACCCCCCTTGGGTATTATAAAGGAAACTTACCAATCATAATAAACTGGGAGTCTGGAGTAAACGAGGCCTCCAATGTGACAGCTTTGCTGTTGGCATAACCCTAAGACAAAGCACAATAGTTCTGTTATAGCACCATTAACAGAAACAATTGCCTAGAAACGCTGATCCAACCCGGCACACACATCACCTTCCTTTCTGTGAACCCCTCTCCTCATGCACTGCCCCATCCAGATTGCAAACTTGGTCACCACCCTTTACAATTCACCCCCTAACCCCAACAACTCCATATTCAAGAGGGCAAGAAAATGTTTATGGTCAGGAATTATTTTATATCTAAAAACCAAACGTGGGTCACTGGGTGAGAAGTGAATGTCTTAGAATCCAAGAGAAAGAAGTTCATGTGCAGGAAGAAAATGCAAGTCCAGCCTTAATCAGTGAGTCAAGGATAACCGCTGGTTTCCACCAACCAGCCAACACAATTCTCAGCCCAGAAGGTCTGAGCATGGAAACATCCATGCTCAAACGTTGTCAGCTCACCCCAAACGTGTGCATCACCACTCCTTTAAATGCATCAATGAGCCGGATAAAGCTGCCGTTGGTGGAGATGAGGATGAGTTTGCCATCATTGCTGAACTTAAGTCCTGTCCACTCACAAGTCCGATCATACTGCATCTTAAAGGTCGCAAATGGCCCCTGTAAAAGTAGCAGCCCCAGGCCCAAGGCACATCAATAATTCCTGCTGCCAGAGCCAACCATCATTCTATCCCTTTAGATTCCTTTTTGACTAGGATAAACAACTGCTCTGACACTAATTAATCTACCACATCCCTCCTCTTCCATAAAAAAGGTTCTTACATGTCCATTTCACCCTTCAACACTTCCATAATATCAAGGTAGCATAAAGATTCAAAGATTTACCTTATCAAAAGAACGAAGGTCATAAAGTTTGACCATTTCAGAATTGACACCTGCAGCAAAAATTAACCCTTCTGGATCAAAAGAACAAACTGGCTTGCCCTGTAAATGCATGAGTCCCTAGGAAAAAAGAAACAAGAAAATAAGTTAATGAACCTAGGATCCTACCACTATAAAAATTACTTTTCCCAATGAAAACTATAATAAGAAAGTGACACAAATAGATACTAACCTACCTACAGAACAGAAAAACTAAAATGAGGCTTTTAAAAAACAGGTCTCCATACAGCTGATTTCAGATCAACCCTAACTGTACAATTTTATAAACACTGAATTAAAATAAAAACAAATCCCTTGAGGCTAAAAGCTATAGCCCAAAGGCTCCAGGAAAACTGTTTTTTTAAAGCCATAGAGCATAACGTAATATGTAACAGATCAGGGCATTTGCTTAACTACCAGCTAATCTACCAGGAAAACAGATTTTCTCCCAAATTTAAAGACTCAGGGATCCCAGAATGGAACCACTGGTATCCCCTTTCCTTAAGAGGGAAAGCGGATGCTAGCGCTTACCACAGAAAACACTCAAAGTGTAACTGTGAGGTACCATTACCTGGCAGTTAGGAGACCGGAGATCCCAGAGTCGAATCGTCTTATCAAGAGACCCAGAAATGAAAGTGTCATCCACAGGTGACATGGACAAGGCCACCACCCTGCAATGCATCGAGATAAATAGGAGTTGAAGCAAAACAGTTGCAAAACTTGGATGTGAACTTTAAGCCACTCTACCAGCCTAATCTATATATATCTATTCTCCCCAAATTACCATTTTAAGAAACATACATACACAAGCAATCTGGAATAATCAAAGGTAACTATTATAGTAAAAAAAAAAAAACAACTTAAAGCTGCAGCATAAAAATGGGTGATTCCAATGCAAATCAAACTATCATGAGATATCACTTCATAACCACTAGCTATCATATTAAGACATTATCAAGATAATTCCACTAGCCATAATATCACTAGCCATAATATCAAGATAATATCAAGACAATTCATACAAGTCCCTATAATCCGAGAGATTAAAAAAAAAAAGAGGTAAGTGTTGGTGAGGATGTGGAGAAACTGAACCCTCATACATTGCTGGTGGGAATGTAAAATGATACAGTTGCTTTGGAAAAGTTTTCCAGTTCCTCAAAAAATTAAAGCTAGAGTTGCTATGTGACACAGAAATTCCAATCCTAGGTATATACCAAGAAAATGAAAATACATATCCACACAAAAATACACACATAAATTCACAGCAGTATTATTCATAACAGCTAAAAATTGAAAATCCAAATATCCATCAACTAAGAATGGATAAAACAAAATGTGGTACATATCCATACAACGGAATATTATTCAATAATAAAAAATGAAATACTGATTTGTGTTACAACATGCATAAACCTTGGAAACATGGTAAGTGAAAGAAGTCAAACAAAAAAGGCCACACATATTGTCTGATTCCATTTATACAAAATGTCTAGAAGAGGCAAAGCTATAGAGAAAGTAGATTAGGGACAGGGAGGAGGGGAAATGGGGGGAGAGGCTGCTAATGGGTACGGGTTTCTCTTTGGGATGATGAAAATGTTCTGGAATTAGTGGTGATGGTTGCCCAACTCTATAAAAACCACTGAACCATGTATTTTAAAAGGGTGACTTTAAAAGGGTGAATTTATAGTACTGAACTATATCTCAATTAAAAACAAAAACCAAGATCCCTTAACTAGCCGTTTATGCACTATACCAATATTCTAAACCTGAGTGGCATCGGCAACACCCGGTGCGTTAAAACAGACTGCTGCGATCCACTCCCAGGACTAATCCAATAGGTCTGGGCTTAGGTCTGAGAATCTGAGTTTCTAACAAGCTCCTGGGTGACGGTGAGACTGCTGGTTTGGACACTAGACTTAGACACAGATCTGTGCTAATAGCAACTGTATTTCCGATAGGGGTCCCTTTTTATGGTTATACCATTAAGAATCACTCACTGAAAAACATTTCTTCCAAGGGCTCATCCTGAGCTCTCTTGTCCCTTCTGCTCATGTTCTCGCTCTGTCATGCCGTGCTCTGCCATGCCATCTCCCCAGCCTTTGGGCCTGGCCTGCAGAGAAGGACCACATGTGGATCCATTTTACCTGCCTTTCAGAGCATACCATGGCCCCAAACATGGGGTCCTTGAGGGCCGCGGGCTCTGACCTGTACAGTGCCTGCAATTCTATAGTACCACCTATGGAGAAAGCCCTTGTGAAAGCAGACATTCAGGTGGCTCTTCCTTCTGGGTGTTAAGGCCAAGTAGTTCCACATTCTGGCTCGGCTGCAAAACACTTCAGAGGTATAGGAGCTGGTATCACAGATGAAGATTACAGAGGAAATGCGCACATTGTACTGTTTCATTTTGACAAAGAAAAACTTGAAGTAAATAAAAAAGGTGATTGAATTGCACAGCTTATTTATGAATGGATCTTTTATCTAGAAATAAAGGAAGTTCAAGTTTTAGATGACACTAAAGGGGCTTCAGGAGGCTTTGGTTACACTAGAAAGAATTAAAATGTATGCCATGAATAGAAAGTGAGAAAAATCTTTTTTAAGTTTTTGCCCCCCCCCAAAAAAACTCAGTACTTGCACTAGCTCCTCAACTTAAAAATTTAAAAGATAATGTGAGCCAAAATTTCCTGAAAATGCTGAGGCAATATTGAAATAAATGAGCAGAATGCATACAGACATAAAATTTTATGCCATGGTATTCAAGCAAAAGCTTAGAGTTAGTCTATCTTGGCACAAGGCTATGCTGAGAGGTACAAGGAATACAAAAGAAGCTTAACTGTCTAGTCAGGCAACTCCCAGAGAGGGTCAAGGAAGGCTTTCTGGAAGAAGCAGCACCTGTGGCCAACAGGGTTTCAACGGGAGATGCCTTTCCAGAAGGTACAAGATAGGAAAGTCTGAGGCACATGTTCAGTGCGCCTCTACTGGACTGATGGGAGATAACGCTGGGAAAACATGTCAGCCAGAGGGAAGAGAACCTAATTCCAAGGGGAAAGAGCAGGCAGATGTGGAGAATCACTAAGGCTTCCTAAGGGAGGCTGTGAAATGGTCAGAACTGTAATAAAGGATGCTGAAGCAGGATGGTGAGGGATAGGGAGATTAATTAGGATTTGACAATAATTCACCTGACAGCATTAAGTCAGAACAGAAGCAAAGAAGAAAATATAGAGAGCGACACCTAAGGTTAAACCGAGGTAGAATCAATAAGACCTAACATCTCAGTGGATGTGAAGGCAAGGGAAAGGGAGTGAACAGATAACACAGGCTCTGAGGCTGAAGAATTGGAAAGGACAGAGATTAAACATCAGGCAGACAGAGAGGAGCTGGCCCAAGGAATATAACGATGGAGTGTTGGACCTGTAAGGCAGGATCCCGTTGGATCTGCATGGATGTGTATAAAACCTACAGGTGGAAGTTGAGTCTGGAAATCATGACAGACATGGACTAAAAATACTGATTTGAGAAGCTATCTGAATAGAGGTAAATGAAATCAGTGGAAATATTTGAGAAAATACCAAGAAGGAGGGAAAGCTAGGAGAGAATCTTGTTCATTTTAGAGTCAAAAGGAGAAAGAGGGGCCAAGAATAGCTAGAACACAACCAAGATGGGAAAGTCAGCTGCCAAAACGGGGAGAAAAAGCTTTACTGACAGCCTGAGCACAAGGGGGAAAAAAAGCCCAAGGCAATGGATTTTGACTGGAGGCAGCAGGGAAGTAATAAAACAGCTTTAAAAAAGCCCCATGACTCTGGAACTAGATGGAGAGTGACTTAAAATAGTGAATGAGTGTGAGGAAGTGAAGATGGGAGTATGCAGATTATTCTTTCATGTTTGACAGTGAAATGGAGTAGGTGATAGGCTCAAGAAATAGATTTCAGATAAGGAAGACCAAGAAAGTTTGTAGGCAGCAAGGAAAAGTACAGTTAAGGAGATGGAAGTGAGAAAGAGAGAAGCTGGTTTTGTCAAGGAAGAAAGGCTACTTCTTTCTCAAGGAAAGGATTCCCAGGAAGAGAAGAATTTAGGTGGAAGGGATAGAAACGGAAAAGAACTCATTTTGGATGGCTTTGATTTTCTCAAAAAAGGAAAGACAAAGTCATCTACTAAGAATCAGGGAGTAGAGGTTGAATAATTGGGAAGATTGGAAAGAATTTTGAATAACTGCAGTCAACTCTTAATTACAGACAGTACATTTGTGAATACTAATTTGATTATAAACAAGCAAAAACATCTACCTGTCACAAGCCATTCTTTCTGTGGAACTGCACAGTAAGCTGCCACCTCTTATCTTCACCAACATAGAAATGCCCTGCCCAATCAGAAGTGGGGCAGAAAACAGTGCTGTTGGCCAACCTCCTGCCAGAGTTCTCAACCACTCCAAGCTGGTTTTCATACATTTGCAAGTGAAAGCAGGAGGAAATACCCCTTTCCCCCATGATTAAAGTATCATCCAAGGGAAAAAGTGTTTAACGTTCAACCAAAACTTGAAAAAATGAGAAAAAATACTGGGGCAATTGGAGTAGGAAAGAGAGAAGCAACCTGCATTACAAAATAGAATGAGGAAACAAGATCCTTGGCATTCAAAAGTAACAAAGGACAATTATTAATTCTTTTTGCATCCTCATTAAGATCTTCTCATAGTTCATGTAGAGCAGGGGCCTGCTAAAATGGGGGCCATCAATACTAGAAGGTTTCATATATGTAAGTGATCCTTTCATTAAAGGACACATGATATTTGGGGTTCCTATATGCTAAGTGTAATTTTTACTACATAGGTTTCCACTGAATATCTTTAATCAACCTTTTTCCTACTTATGTTTTAACTAAGATTTCGGTTTATCTATGAAATCCTCCCCCTGCCTCCACAACCTCAGTTAATCAAGAGCTGACTGTTCAGCGGGGATTCACAAGAGAAGACTAAGAGGAATGCCAAACAGCAGTGAGGAACTAGCTTTAGTTCACTGATAAAAATCTTTCCATTCTTCTATTGTTTGGATAAAAGAATAATCTACTTCTGCAACACTTGGGTCTTACCTTTTGCTATGTCCAGGAAAGTATCTGATGTATTTGTTGTCATGCAAGGACAGGTATCGAATAGTATCTGTAAGAAGACAAATAAGGTATGATGGTATCATAGCCTACTATTTTTAAAGGAATTTACTTTGCATTTTCATCTTGAAAAGACAAAGTCGAAGAATTCATTGTTTTCCATAACCCAAGCAAGGTGTGAATAAATACTGGGCATAATCCCTATCCACAGCTGAAGAGTGGGCACTACAGAAATGACATAATTCAAAAGCAGAGTTCTTAAGTTGACAGCATATAGAGCAATGTTTAAAATCATTGTTACTACCAATCTTTGGCTTCTGCATACAAGTAGTTACAATGCAACTTGTTCTGTAAACATAGCCTGTCACCCCCTACCCCACACCCCCGCTAAAACCACCACAACAGTTTCAGTGCCCACAGAATGGCAAGCCTTAAAGAAAAACATCTGGCTGCTGAGGGTACAGACTCAAAGAATTAAGCAGCCATGCCAAGCTGAGGATCAGGCTGGACTCTGGCATAATATTTCTGTCCACAGTTCTCTAACACTGTGTGCAACCCTAACCTCACCTGAATGTTAACTGGATATACAATTTACATTAAAACTAAACAAAATGGAGAGAAGTAATGTCCTACTACTTCTTTTCTAATTAGCCAGCCATCCACTCGTCCCTTGTACCAGAGAAGTGAGAAAAAGAATAATAATAATAATGTAGTCAAAAGAAGTGAGAAAATTGAGTTTAAAAGATCTCAAGACATTTCAAAACCAAACTCATGAACTATACCAAGTCATAGCAGTGAGACTTTTGACAATATCAAAGAAAGGAATAATCATAGAGATTTGTGTTTGGGTAAAATAAGACACTCTTAAAAATCAAATGATTCTATCTGAAAAAGAAAACAAACAAACAAAAATGATGATGGGAAGGGAATGAAGTACCATGAAGAATATTGAACTGGAGAGTACTATGTCCCCTAAAGACTGAATAAGGAACAGTTGTGCAGAAAGAGGTTAATAGGAAATGGTGCCAAAATGCAGAAAGGAAAGCACAGAAAGAACATTCTTGGAGGCAAACAGAACATAGGAACAAAGAGGCCGAGAGCACTGAGTCATCCCAGTGGTTCACAGGGGTACTTTCTAATAAGAGGGCATGTAACCTGAGAGAGGGAAAAGTATACTCTTTGTATGTTCCAAAACTGAATTCTACATGGTTTTCCTTGGAAACATCTTCAAAGTTCTCGAATGACACCTACAGTCTTCCTGGTTATTCTACTGCTAGGAACTACTCACCTGCCCTAAGCAGAAAAAGGCTTCCTCCCATTACCTGGTTTCCCAGAGATGAGCAGGGCGTCGCCATCCTCTCCGCCCCACTCGGTAGCTGGCGCGCTGTTCCTGGCAAGGCAGTGGCCTGTACAGTTATCTCCTGTACCGGGTGGTATCATAGACCCTCAAACTGTACAAACTACTACCTCAGCCTGGAATCAGGCAAAAGGAAACGAAGCGTTGGAGAACTCTTCAGGATGCACTCGAGACAGGAAAGGCCACATCCTCACAGCAGAGGCCTGGCAGCAAAGCTGCAAGTGCCACACATTTGCCTCATCGTGCACCCCATTTGGACAATCCTCATTTAACCACCCAGAAAAACACCCCAACAGAAGAAATATACCAGTCATGCAGAGGTCAGAGATACGTTCCTCTGGATCCTAACGTTTTATACTCTTATCCAAAAGCATCAAATGCACGCTTACTTAGAAAACCACTTCTGAAATAAAGTCATGGAAAGTAGAAATATACTTACTAAAAGTCAAGTACAGGCAGAAAAAGTCAAAAAAAAAAAAAGACCTGCCCACCTGCTCTGAGATAGGTAGGCATAGCTAAAATAGCAGTCTAAACAATCTCTGTTGAATGACATTAGAAAAATCTTACTACAAAAAGTGTGTGTGGGGAGGAGGGGGGGATCAATAAATCAGTAAGTTAAATGAAAGAAAAAAAAAAAGCCCTAACATGAAAGTGAGTGTTACTGCTCAATTACCAAGATGATCTGTCAAATGAAAATGATTTCTCCCCGGCGAAATGCAAGTAAAAACAGAGGCCATTTATTAGAGAAAGAAATTCACAAGTTTAATTTCTACAAATAATTCTTTAACCTTCAAAGACTTTAGCTTTATTTAAAAGTAAAGGGGAAAGGGATAAAATTCAGATCAAAAAATATCCCCAGAATCAAAGATACCCAAAGTCAGTACGCTATCCTTTATGACTCAGACCATACAAGGTTGGGCATACACCAAAACCTCTTCTAAGATGCCCTAAATTATCATAGCTCACACATTTGTGAAAACTTTTCTGAGATCTCTATATTTTGAACAGGAAGTACTGTTGTTTACCCTTGCTGTGTGTCAAGTATTCTTTCCTTTTATTTGTTCTAAAAGAATTCTTTCAAGTTTCAAGAAGCACAAACCATAAATACAATTTGTTACTTCCTATTCCCACTTTCTACTCTTTCATACTGTTTCAAGTCCTTCAAAACACTAGTGGCTTGCTTCCAGCATCTCTTCATCATAACAATGCTATTAGCATTGCTAACATCATAGGAAAATACTTAAAGTAACTACCGTGTTTCCCCCAAAAATAAGACCTAGCCCAAAAATAAGCCCCAGTTAAGATCTCAGCCAGATGGATGCGTTTAGTACGTTATGACGATGTTCCAGAAGACAATTATGACTGTATTTGAATAAATGTAGGTTGCTATACACGGAAACATGGAAACATAAGACATCCCCTGAAAATAAGCCCTTATGGAGCAAAAATTAATATAAGACTCAGTCTTATTTTGGGGGAAACACGGTATAAACAAAATAGATGTAGTCACAAACAATCCGCGAACTATTTAACAAAGGAAACCATAGCCATAACTTCCTAAAAAGAAGGCTCGCTTACCGTCTATTTTGTTAGAGCTGTAAACGACTGTGTTTGCTGCATGAGTGTATCTGATGAGGTCCACGCCATATTTCTTACTGTACAGGGTTCTCTTTGGTCTGGTGAGGAAATGGATAGAGAAAGAAAACCATCAAAATCCTCCATCACCAAAATCTGGGAACTTAATAAAGAGAGAAGCCCTTGAATGATGTGGTAAACCCTTGAATGACTCCTGGTAAGCTATAAAACTGGAAAGAGACAAAATTTCTTCCAAAAGGAAACAAATAGAATCAATCAAGTGCAACAACTTTCCCCTCTGAATAGCAAATGCCATGGTTAGGAAGTGGAAGTAAATCTGAGGACTCTATTCAGTCTTTTTACTCCAATGTTCAAAAGTAAGCTTTGCAAAAAGGTACATCTATTGGTAAGAAAGGCACAGAAAACAACATTAAGTCATAACATAACAAAGGGGATATGGAAAAACGTCAAACCAATGAGGCCGGAACTTTTTCTTAAGGCACTCACTTATTAGGCTCTTTGTTCAAGAAGAAATAATTCATCAAAACTGAAACCTGATGCAAAACTTCTAACATATACAACCTGCTGTTGCAGAAGCTATCCATCCTCCCTGTCCTAAAGGTCAAAGCACTTACCGAGCCTTTGGAAAGGCAAGCTTAACTATCCCTAGCAAAACAGTCATCAGTTTTCTTTTGATTTTAATGTAAAATTACACATTTCCAATCTAGAGAATATCAATCCATTCATTGAAGCTCCTTGAATGTCTTCTTCTATAGAAGCTTGAAGATGAAGCTGAAACCAAACTCAAAAACTTACAATGTTCTACATTTCAGCATAGGAGGATTTCATAAATCCTGTACCAATGTTTACCAAGAATTCCAATTTATGAAAAAGAGCTTCACCCTGTCAATGCAAAATCCTCTTGGAACCTAGATGCTAAACAATCAGATGCCTCAGGCAGCTTTATGAAGTCAATCATTTGCAGTTTCAATTTTTGTTAATGTCAATGAGGCTACGGGTTTCCCTATATAAAACTTATTTCCAAACAAGACTTCTCATTCCAAATGCACTGAATGTTCCACAACCTTACCATTACTGAAAAATCAGCTAGAAGTATCAGCTCAAAGGCTACTTTGTTTAGTCCACTGTCCCAGGTTCTGCATTGGGGTTACTGTGTAGTAAAAGTAACCAGTGAGTGAGGGAGTGAGGGAGTGAGTATGAGCATGTGCACATGGTCTTGCTCTCAAAAGATAAGCTGACTTTGCCTCTACCAGTGCAAAGAAAAGCTTACTTATTCCAGTATTTCAGTCTATCTACAACAATGAAGACAGAGCCTAAAGAGCCAATGTTAAATAAAGCGTGTGGAATTAAGGGAAAATTTTTATGTGGCCTATTTGTCTCAAATTTATCAATAACACTAACCTGAGATTTGTTCTTACAGATATTTTACCTCTTATCACTTCCTACTTTGAAAGCAATATCCTAATGTATTACGTCCATTTCAGTTGATCTTTAAAAAGCCCAGGAACATTTTCTCACAAATATTTTGGTAAGCTTCTCTCCACTTATTATGATTCTGGTGATCAAGTATGAATAAATAATATTAAAGCCTTCCTTTGAATAATTCACATCACCTACCACAGATTCATATTCTTTCAAGTTGAAAAAAATCACTCAATGGATAAACTCCATTATAAGTTTAAATGAACAGTAAACTAGAAAATGTCAAGCAAAAACAACATTGTTTTAGCTATAATATAATGTTAACATTAGTACCATCTAACAAACGTATTATGCCTTACAAGGCAACATACTTTTCTTCCATTGTTAGTTTGACCTACACTAGTGGCAAATGTTTTCTTATTACCATTTAGGATCATGGACTCCTAAAGGCTAAAAGAGGACATCTAATATCCAGAGAAGTGATCTGATCAGTCACATACCGTGTTTCCCGGAAAATAAGACCTAGCCAGACAATCAGCTCTAATGCGACTTTTGGAGCAAAAATTAATATAAGATCTGGTCTTATTTTACTATAATAGATCGGGTAGAATATAATATAATACCAGGCCTTATATTACTTTTTGCTCCGAAAGACGCATTAGAGCTGATAGTCCGGCTAGGTATTATTTTCGGGGAAACACGGTACCTGGTCACAAGGACAAACTAGAACTCAGATCTCCTACCAAACCACTCTCCCATCACAGATCACAATGAAAAAAGTCCACAATTGACAAGAGAAAAATTTTAAAAGCATGCCCTATACTATTTTATCAATATTAAATTTCCTAATTTGGATAACTGTGCTCTGGTTATGTAAGAGAATGTCCTTACGTGTTTAGGAAAACCATGTCACCGGGATCTGTGTTTAGGGATAAAGGGGCTTGATACATCCAATCTATTCTCTAATGATTCAGAAAAAAAAAAAAAAACGCATACATATACATACATACATAGAGAATAAATCAAAGGGGGCAAATGTAGCCAATTACTGTATCATATGGGAGTTTGAAACACTGCTGTAACTCTTAAGTTTGTAATTATGTAAAAATGCTACATAAGTGAATAAACTGCATTATGTCATAAAATTAACATTTTACTTTTAACAAGACAGGACTTCAAGTCACTGTCATCCCTTGCAACGAGTTGAAATTAGGAGACAAACTATGAAGAAATGCTATCACAACCTTCATTTCTTTTGAATGAGGATATACAGCTCCATCCTCAGATTCCAGGGAAAGGTTCCAATCCGTGCACAAGCACTACACATTTCAAGCAAGCCAGCTTCAAGTTACTTCTAGCCCCAGGACCGCACAGCGACCCGCCCTTCCCTAGCTTTATACCTTACTCTCTCTTCCAAGCTGATTCAAGTGGCCAGACAAGGAAATCCATATAGTAAATGAGTAACATTGACTCAAATAACTCAGCATAGGTCCAGCTAACAACTCTCTCTCCCCCCAGGACCACCACTATGGGCCATTCTTCCACATACTGCAGGCAGATGCAGAGCCAGTTACGTAATACTCTTTCATAGCCCCAGTGGGGGGGGGGGGGGAATGGGGAGAACATTATAGCTCAGACCAAAACAGCATTACTTTAGAGAACCAAACTTACAAACGAAGAGGCAAGTTCCAAAAGAAGTTTATAGAAGACACCAGTTTTGTTTTTTGTTTTTAAGGCAAAAGAACTGGAGAAAGTAGAGAAAAACCCAAAGATTCAAAAAATAAGATCTGGAACAAGGAAGGCAACAAAATGAAGTCTGACAAAACCAGTAGCCACCTAGTTACATCAAACATCTCAACTATAGCAAGGGGTGGAGGAAGTCAGGGTGCCGTGAAGCGGACATGGTCCCCAGGGGAAAAGGGAAAACACTGTGCTTGTAAGATTTTGCAGAGATGCAGGTAGGGTGGGTATCCAGCACTTGGGGCAACGCAGAAATTTCACGGTCAGACTAGACTTGGAATTAACGTGTAATTTTTTTTTTTTTAAAGCATAAGAGGAAACACGAAATTGTTATACGATGCTTTCTTTGTTCTAATGGGAGGTCGAGCCAAGTTCGTCCGTGTCTGGTAAAAGGGAAAAGTTTCAGACGTTGCTACAAAAGTTCACAACAAGCGTGGGCACGGGGTCTGAGGGAGGAAGAGCACGATTGGAAACAGAAAGCAAAGGACACGGGGCCCAAAGAGGCACAACAAATAAATCCTGACAGCTGAGAACTGCAACCCACGCGGCCTTCCGGCAGAAAGACGGCGGGAAGCCCAGGGGCCGGGCGCGGGCGGAGTGCCAGGGCCGAATCGAGGTCGCCGAGGAGAAGGCACGGGGAGCAAGCCGAGCTGCGTGATGAAGCGGGAGAGCGGCCGCTGCGGTTCCGCGCGGCGGGCACGGCCGACGCGCACCCTGTGCAGCCGGAGCTGGGGAAAAGCCACCAGCTGGGGCCAGGGTGGGCGGGTCGGACGCTTAGAGGTCAAGGTCACGGTGGAGCTGGGCCAAAGATGCAGGAGTGCTCTCGGAGGAGACCAAAGACACACGAAATAGGAACGCTATCATTAGTTTTTTGTTAAAAACAAAAAACACAAAAGGTCTCCTGGGCACCTCTGGAGCGTTAGAGGGGAAGCGGCCTGGCGGGCGCGGGCCCAAACCCGGCGGGGGCCGGAGTCGGGGAGGGGAGCCGGCCGCGGGCCGGGCCCCGCGAGGGAGGGAGGGAGGGAGGGGCGCAGAGCCGGGCCCTGGGCCGCCGCCGCCGCACTCACTTGCCCTCCTGGCAGTCGTAGAGCACGATGGAGTCGTCGTCGCTGCTGGAGATGACCGTCTCGCCGTTCGGGCTGAAGTCGAAGCAGTTAATCTTGTCCGAGTTCTCGCGGAACACCTTGGCGACGCGGAAGCTCCGCAGCACGCTGTCGGTCAGCTTCATGGCGGCAGCTGCTGGAAGCAGCGGCGGCGGAGCAGGGCTGGGGCGGGGCCCCGCGGCGAACGGGCGGGCGAACGGGCGGGCTGCCGAAGGGCCGACCCGGGCGGGGCGGGCGCCGCGCCGGCGACGAGCAGGAAGGCGGCCGACGATCAGGCCGCCTCCTCCTCTCCCTCCTACGGCTCGTGCAGTGTTCTTCTGCCTGACGGTGAGGCCTTGCCCAGCGGTCCTCCTCACAGCCGCCTCAGGGACAACCCAAGCGACGCCCGCTCATTGTGTCCGCCATCTTGGGGCGACAAGCAGAAGCCTGGGGCGAGGAGCCGCAGCGCGGCGCACGCCGGGAAGGAGGGCGGAGCGGGAACGGCGGCGCGAGGCGGGGAGGCGGGGCGGTGACGTCAGCACGGCGGCGTGGAGTGGAGTGGCGGGATGGCCACTGCTGTGGGGAGGAAGGGGGTGGGGAGGCCCACGACCTCCGTGGGCGGGAAGACCGCTGGTGCCTGGGAGCCGTAGGCCTTTGTGCGGGTAGCAGCCCCACTAGAGACGCGGGCGCGTCCTCTGCAGAGGCTCCATCGCAGTTTACCCGGAAGCAGGTCCTGCGGGGATCCGCCAGGCCCCTCCAGGGGTCAGTCAGGGAACCCATCAGCTGGCGGGCAGGCTTTAACCGCAAATGCCCGTGTCCCGAGCCGGGGGTGACTATCCAAGTAGCAGTCTCACATCAGTTTGTGTCTCCCCACAGTGTCAGGCTTTATTAGAATGGATCCAGTAATGGACCTAGTCCTACCTAGTGGGTTTACCACGGGCATTAACCGAGGCTCTAGCCAGACGATAGCCTCCGATAGTGAAGGGAGGGTGATTTCACACACGAGGGTCACGCAGGTTTGCAAACAATAAGGTTAGGCAAGGCGAACAGTCTTACAAAAGAAGGATGAGAAAGAGTCGTGCTCAGTGAGAGTCCCTGCGGTGCTGAGAGCAGAGCCTCCGCCAGGCCGCGCTTGTGAGATGCTCAGGACGGAAGACTTCAGGCGCTCTGTCTGGAGGAGTGCAGATGAGGCTGTCAGCTGTTACGGCCTGAGCGATGAGCTGTCAGAGAGCCTCTGTTTCTATGCTCAAGACTGGGTGCAGTGCACCCATCTGCAGTCCAGTAAAGCTCATCTGCAGTCAGATAAAACGGTCCAGGTGGTCACGCTCCATTCTGGTCTGGAGTTACGTGGTTAGGGCGTTCACTGGGTACACCTTTCCTGTGCCGCTCTGGCATAACTGTCACTTCGTGACGGACACAACGATCACAGTCATCATGCTCTACACATCATGACAGAGTCAACATAGTTTCCATTTCTGTATTTTTTTATTGGTATATAATATACGGTAGACAGCAAACATTTTTAGTGGATGAATTTTTTTCATTTGGATATACGCAGTGTAATTAAAAGATATGGTGAATGTTTAAATTAAAAAATGTATTACAGTAAAAGTCACATTGCCATTAGTCCCCCTCAAAATAACCACCCTCACTTGGAATACACTGATCCTATTGTTACTGCCACTTTCTGAAACAGTTCTGGAAGTCCTTTTTCCTGAGTGTCTTTCCTTCATTGTCCATCGTGACAACACTCCATGTCACACATCGCTGCTGGTATAAGGGAATTTCTGTCAAATAAAAACATTCCAGTGTGTCCTCATCGACCTTATTCACCGGATCTGGCACTGTACAACTTCTGGCTCTTCCCCAAAGTCAAAATGACCATGAAAGGAAAACATTTTTTAATCAATTCAGTCCATTAAGGCAGCCATGACAGCACAACTAAAGACAGTCACAAAAGAGGACTACCAGAACTGCTTCAGAAAATGGCAAGAATGATGGGATAAGTGTGTTCGAAGTAAGGGAGAGTATTTTGAGGGGGATTAATGGCAATGTGTCTTTTACTATAATAAATTTTTTAAATTTAAACATTCAAAAAATAAATAAAAATTAAAAACTTCTAGAAATATTTTAAAAAATAAACCTTCACTGTATTTTTTAATCACACCTCGTACACTCATGTGACCACCAGGCAGAACTTCAAGCCTTCTTTTAAAACTTTAATTGATACATAACATAAAGTGCATACAGTAAACAAATTTTAAGTGTTCCACACATTTTTATAAACATTCATCTAAGTTTTCAAATGTATTTACAGCTCTGAAATTCAGCATCAATTACAAAGAAATTTTTAAGAGGGAAAATTGTCTCCTCATTCAACAAAATACAGTTTTAAATTCTCCTGAGTTCTCCCCCCTTATTTATATACCGACATAAACCATTTTCCCCTTCTTTAATATTGTATAGATCACATTTTTCCATGTTCGAGGTATAATTTATGTAGAGTAAAAATTGGCCTTTTTAATCAATAGTTCTAACACTCATAGACAGTTGTGCAACCACCACCACATTCAAGGTATAGAACAGTTTCATTACCCTCTTTGTAGTCAACGAAATTGTTTCAATGGTTCCTAATAAGGGATTTATTTGCCTTAAAGGAAGGAAAGTTGATCCGTAACAAAAGAAAGCTATATCTAATCACAAAATAGGTACCAAGAACCCTGGCTTTAACTTTCTATGCAAGGAGTTAAACTCGGTGCAACCCATGAGTGTTCATAGATCTCTAATTTGTTCTGCAGCTTCTCAAAAGTTTAATTGCCTGGGGTCTCCAACAATGGAGATGGAGCCTATTTACTTTGTTTCACTAAATTGCAGTGGCTAAAGAGGAAGAAAAATGAAGAGGAAAGACTGTGAAACATTTTAATCACTGATATTATGAAGATGTGCTATCCTGAGATCCAGATATAATCTGGACAATGCTAAAAGCAAAACAAAAACCCTGGGACAGGTGGGGTCTTTCTAGAAAGAACTAGGGCTGTGTCCCATCCTCTGGGTAAAGAAAAGGCAAAGATCCCTACACATAAAAACAAGTTATTGGAAGCATTTGAGATCTTGCATATGCTCCCTGGCATATGTTGTCAATTTGGCTCAAATAAACTCTTATAAAAATTCTCTACAGATTTGGATGTTTCTTTACATCAACATTTACTTGGCATAGTATTGCAGGATTCCAAAGAAGCCCACCCAGAATCACTCTGTGGACCCTAGCTAGGGCCCATTGTGCCCCACCAGTTCCCTGCTTCACATCCGGTGAACTTGGGTGTTTCTCTCAGAATTGTGGGCTTCCTTGCTTTAAGGAGCAGGCCACAACTTTATTTGAGCTGTTCTTAGAAATTCTTCAAGGTGGATAAGAGTTGAGATAACCCAGGGAAAGGGGAAAAGTGAGTTGCTGCTTTTAATCTCGACTTTTTAATTAGATTGCTTACTGAGAGTCTGTGACAAAATCTTTGCTGGGTAAATGAGAGACTGAACTGTCTAGCTCCAAGAGAAAGGACACTTGCTTTCCCAACCAGAATAGCCAATGGGATGATGATAGTTGTTCAGATCCCCAAATCTGGAGTGACAGAGAGGGGCTCCTGAGTCATCCAGTGCGGTAGGGTACTATAGATAATCGCAGAGAAGCTGGGAGGAGCCCCAGGGAGAAGAAAAGGGCACCCTGGAACAAGTGCATCCCAAGAGAGAGGCCCGGGAGAGGGGCTCTTGCCTAGGAAAGCATCAGGGTTCTGGTGGTATCTGCTAAGCGCTCACTGGCCCTTGCACAGGTATTCTTAGGTGACTAAGAATCTCCATGGTGTTGTCTCAGGAAAATTTTCCTCCAGGGCGTGAAGCAGTCCTATAGGGATATCTATGCCATGTGGCTCATCTGCAGATGTGCATGGAAGGGCTGGTTTTCCCTAGAAGTTTGTTCAGATTCTACAGATCTCAACATTAACATGCAAACTCGTGCCTCCCAGGTCAACACGGCCCACCACAGTTAGCCTCCTATTTACAACTAAGATGGCCAAGATGAGGATCTTTTGATACTTCTAAATTAATCTTTTGTAAGCACAATTAGAAAAAGCCAGCTACAAAATTAGGCAGAATTTAATTGGTCTCTCAAAGCTTCAGAAAGGGGATTTAGATGAATAGGTTAACCCATGATGTCGTTTTGGTGTCAACCCAATTCTTTGAAGTATTCAAAATGGCTGTCTTTATTTTAGAAGGGGGAAGGTCATTTGGAACTTGACTTGTAAATTGTAAATGCATCCAAAACAAAAATTGTATCCAACTAGTCTCTGTTTGTGTCTGTTTGTATATGTCTATATGTGTATGTTATAAATGAGAGATAATTTTCTACCTCCAGATGGTATTGTTTAAATTAATTTAAAGGCAAGAACTTATAAGAATTGGGTATCTAAAATTTACAGAAATATAGAAACTAACTCAAATGATTTTCAAGTTCACATGATCTAACGTTAATTATTAGTGAATAAAAGCTAGCTTAAGTTTATTGGTTTAAGGAAAACAGACATGTCTCTATTTTGCCTAGGTTTTACAAAAATATGTCCATGTTAACAATTGACCTTTACGTCTGTGAAAAATGTTTCTAGGGATTATAAAATGTGCAAGCTAAAGAATGCTAACTGATTACTTCTTAGTTGTTATTAGACATTAAGTTTTTAAGGGTTAAAAATCTCAATATATGTAGGTAAACTTCTAGGGTATAGTGTTTGGGTAAACAAAGGCTGTAAATTAAATGATTAATCAGGGCTATGGGAAACCTGAGATGGCCACTCGGTTCTTCCCTGCACCTTGGCTCTACGTTTTTCAGTTTTTACATTTCTTCATGCATCACAGTGGACTGAAGCTGGATTTAAGTGAAGGAATTATGAGCTGACATTATTGAAAGGAGACACCTTACACTATTGCCAAGGTCTGAAAAAGTCACTCAAGAAAATGTCAAGTTGGTAACCCCTTACTTCACAGCGAACTCACAGGAGACACGTCCTTAGATATTGTTTATTGGGAAGGACACCAAATAAAAGACACTTTCCAACCTCACTGGAGACCCTATAACTATGAATGGACATCTACCCCTGTCTACAGACATCAAAGACTCCTTCCTCTAGGGTGAGAAGTTAATGACATCAGAGATAGAAAGCTATCCCAAAGACATGGGATAGCTTATACCTATGGATTGATACTAAACTCAGAATCCATTGTGTTTGATTGTCTTTACTTGTCTGCTAATGATATTAGTCATAACAATAGTTAGACTTATTCTTTGGGTTTTTCTCTATAGTACAATGTTTATGATTACTAAACATGTATACGGTAACTTGTTAATATTCTTTTTATGGTTTAATAAATGTTATAGTAGATGCCAAAAACAGAAAAATGAGACAGAGGCAAACCTCAGATCATGATAGTTCACTGGATAGAAATGATACAGTACTTCATAATAAAGGCCATAAGACCTGACTGCCTTCCATTTACCTGCCCTTCCTGTTTGGGGAAAATTCGACCTCAACTCAGATCCCATGGTTACAGTATTGCCCCACCCCCAGTGGTCAAGAAGACAACCTTAATACAGAGAACTCCTAGGAATGAGACTTCCTAGCACTGTGAGACCACACTATCTGACCAAAAGGTGGGTCATCAACGCGTCCTTCAGATTGATTTATGATCAAAATGGATGAAAAATACGGGGTTCTATGGAAAGTAACCTCACAGGGTGATCTGATCATAAATTCCTAACTGGTCAGGTCATATAACTTTTTAGTTAAAGTATCCTCTTTGCCTTAAGCAAGCTCTGTCCATTGTTTTTGTGCATCTAGGTTAACACATCTTTGAAATAAGCTGTAACCTCCCTCAAAAGAGCACATAATCTTGTTAACTATTCTGTGGTCCAATCCCCGCCTTGCTTTTTTCCCCCAACTCCATGTAATCTTCCTTGCATTCCCTTCTTAATTTCAAAAGTATAAAAAAAGCTGCAAAACTTATTCTCTGGAGCATTTGAGATCTCACTCCCTGGCATATGTCCTCAGTTTGACTCAAATAAGCTCTTATAAAAAAATTTTTTAAAAAGAAAAACTGTCCTTTGAGGGGAGAGGGCAAGATCCTGGCTAAGTCTGGGCTGCAATTTGCCTGCTGACGAAGAGCAGAGCTGGCTACAATTTGTTCTGGGGTTTGGAAAAAGCCTGAGTGAAACCCAAGTGGATGGCAACTTTCCAGAACACTCACTTCCCTGCAATTCCTGCCTCTTTATTTTACAGGCTAGAAAGGCTGCTTTGAATAGTTAGATGGCAACAGGGACAGAGGGTACCGTGTCCTGGAAATGTTGGGAAGTGAAACACCCAGTGAGATACCGTATTTTGGACTCTTTTAACCTAAAAAATAACCACAGAAACAGCCATAACCTACTGAATGTTTTCAGCCAAAAGAAATCTTTGCAGGGTATCTTTCATGTTTTGTATTTCCTGTAACTTTCCCAGATTTCACTAGTAAGACCAAAGCTCTCTTCCAAGACTTGACTTCCTGAATTATTTTTGGAATGGAAAAAGTCATTTTTTCATATTTTAAGTGTCCTGAAATGATTCAGCCTGTTTCACATTCTCTCTGTTTCACATTCCTAACCTGGCTCCCTGCCCTGTTATAGTGAGACTCTCCTAGCTTCCAGTCCAACAGTGCCTTGAAGGCTGGACTTTAGAAAGTAACCCAGAAAAGCTGGCTCCAGTGGAGGGAGTGGATGGAAGGGAAAGATTGCAGTCGGAAGTGAATCAGATTGCCTTAAAGAGCATCAGACTTAATTTTTTATTTGTCCATGTTACTAAACCATGTTACTAAACTTTTTTTTTTGCGGGGGGGGGCAGAATATTGGGGAACAGTGTGTTTTTTCTAGGACCCATCAGCTCCAAGTCAAGTCATTGTCCTTCAATCTAGTTGTGAAGGGCGCAGCTCAATTCCAAGTGTAGTCTCCGTTTTCAATCTTAGTTGCAGGGGGTGCAGCCCATGGTGGGAATCAAACCTTCGAAACTGCAACCTTGTTGTTAAAGAGCTCAGAGCTGGCGCTCTAATCAACTGAGACATCCAGCTGCCCCATGTTACTAAACTCTTAAATCATCATTTCATATATTCACTTAGTTTTTCACACAAGTAAATACACGTCCATTGCAGAAAAACTAAAGTACAAATAATTGAGACAGGTTAGTTAGTATGATTGCTAGGTAGATAGGGGGGTCCCTGGTGGAATAAACAAAAAACAGCCATATCCTAAAACTCCAGGTTTTGAAATCACTCCTTCGCTCCAGGACATAATGTAACAAGGCCTTGAGGTTAATCATAAAATTCCTTTTGGCCTGACAAACAGAGCAGATCTGATAGACAAGAGTGAGTTACTTTGCTAATTCCTTCAGGATGGGCCAACAGAACAAACCTGGTAAACTAATTTCATTAGAAGGCGCCAGTTCCCTTCTTCAATCAGCTCCATTTCCCCAAACAGGCAAGGGAAGGTATAAAAGTAAAAGCCTTTTGTCTCAGTCACGGGACACCCCCATTCAGGACCCCTTCCCGCTGGGGAGCTGCAACCTCTTCTCCTGCCTCTAATAAACTATCCTCTTTTTAAAATTTTTTGCCTCTCCCTTGTCCATGTGTCCATTCTTCAGTCTCATGAGACACGATCCCGGCCTATACCCAGAAACTGCCAGCAGATGCAACATCACCAACATCATAAGTAATAATAATAATAATAATAATAATAATAAAAACAGTATCCCGAAATAGCTACTACTACATTTTTTTTATCATGGTAAAATATATATAACATAAATTTTGCCATTTTGATGTAGAACTTTTCAGATTTCTCCCCTGAAATCTATTTTAATGGGTTCATAATATAATATTACGTATAACCTACCCTTTTCATATAATACTGTGAACATGGTCCAGGTCAATGAACACAGAACGACACAGTCGTTTTGAATGGCCACACACTACTCCACCATGTGCTTGTAAAGTAATTTTTTTCACATTTTATCCAAAGTCAAGCCAGAGGCTGGCTCAACATACGTTGTTAATTGAAGAAATGAATTTAGCCAGATAGTTGATTGGCCCTTTTTCCCCCCATTTTTTTCTCCTTTTTGCAGAAAAGGCTTTTGTTTTAGAGCAGTTGTAGGTTCACAGCAAAATTAAGAGGAAAATACAGAGCTTTCCCATACACGCCCTGCCCCCACACACGCACAGCCTCCCCCAATATCAACATCTAACACTGGAGGGGTACATTTGTTACCATAGATGAATCTACATTGACACATCATAATTACCCTAAGTCCATAGTTTGCATTAGGGTTCACTCTTGGTTTTTAGACGTTCTATGTGTTTGGACAAATGTATAATGACAGGTATCCCTCATTATGGTATCATACTGAGTATTTATTTTCACAGCCCTAAAAATCCTCTGTGCTCCTGTTCATCCCTCCTGCTCCCCCAACCGCTGGCAACCAGTGCTCTTTTTACACTGTCTCCATAGTTTTGCCTTTTCCAGAATGTCATATAGTTGGAATCATACAGTATAAATATGCTTTACAAACTGTGCTTATCCAACACTTGAGATTATTATCTCTATTTCACAGATGTGAAAATGGGGATCTAGATAGGTATTCCAGTGAGACAGTTTAGTTAGTATAATTGCTAGGTAAATAGGGAGGTCTCTGGTGGAATAAAGAAAAGACAGTCATATCCTCAAACTTCAGGTTTTGAAATTACTCCTTCCCTCCAGGACATAAAGTAACAAGGCCTTGAGGTTAATCATAAAATTCATTTTGGCCTGACAAATGGAGCAGATATGATAGATAAGAGTGGGTTACTTTGCTAATTCCTTTAGGATGGGCAAGCACAACAAGCCTGGTACACGAATTTCATTAGAAGGCACTAGTTCCCTTCTCCAAACAGCTCCCCTTCCCCAAACAGACAAAAGGAAGGTATAAAAGTAAGAACTTTGCCTCAGTCAAGGGCACCCTGCTCGGACCCCACGGGCATCCTGCTCGGGAGTTGCAACTTCTTCTCCTGCCTTTGATAAACTATCCTCTTTTTAAAACTTTTTGCCTCTCCCAGGTCTGTTTTTCCATTCTTTGGCTTCAAGAAACACGATCCTGGGCCATACTCAGAAACTGCCAGCAGATCCAACATCTCCTACATCACCAGTAGCAGGTGGCAGAAACTGGACTTGTCTATAGGTAACTATATATGTGAACCTGGATAATAGATGTGCATAGATAGAAAGAAGTAGATGGGCATTGATGGGTAAGTAGATATATCTGAACATATGTGGAGACAGATGTGTAGAATGGCAAATAGATGACAATGTGCAATCCTTTCCCCCACAAGCATGACCTCTTATCTGTAGCTTAGGACTCAGGATGTGGCTGTATTTGAATATGAGCTCAGAAGACTAAGCTGTCTCAGTAAAATTATCTCACTGTTCAGCAGTAAATCAAAACCCTATTGCCTCCTCTTACCATTCAGCTAGTGACCTGTATTCCAGGAAAACCAGACCCAATACTAGGAATGAGCTCTAGCACTTGGCATCAGTAGCAGATAATGATGTGTAAATAACTTTGTATTTTGTATAACTACTCCCATGTGTTGACTTCAAAATAAAACTGCTCTTGCTAAGATCAAAAGATCTTTTGGTTGTTAACCTAAAAACAAAAGGCCGAAGTGAGAGGCAACAAGCATTTATTTGAGATCAAAAAAGAATAGCTATCTGGGAAGCATTCATTCATTCATGCATAAACCCAAATAGTGTTGTGGGACAACGGAATAGATTTTTATTTGATTGATAAGCAGAAACTTCCAAAAGACAAAATGAGGTGTCTAAAAGAATCCTAAAATAAACTTTGGCCATTTGAGCAGGCATTTTAAAATTTGTACTGTTTGTCCTGTCTGAAACCTGACAAGATATTTCAAAGAATTTAATAACTATGATCAGAAATTTGACAAAATTAAAAGTGTGAGAGGATTTTTTTTTTAAGTGTCCTCAGTAATTTCCAAGGCCTTCCTACAGATAACCAGGAATATAAACACAGCCCACAACTGCCTGAGACTAAACAAACCAAAGGGGGAAAATGGTTAAAGAAAGCTTTTTTAAAAAGCGTAAGTGACTGAAAAGATCCCCTTATAAAAAAGATTTTATAAGGGGTCCCCTCCCCTAGGCTCCTTAAAAGATTATTTATCAAGGACAAATAAAAATCTTAAAGCTTTAGCCATTTGAACAATGACTTATTCCAATTATTATAAATTTATGGGTTTTGCTTATTATACCAGTCTCATGGCTGAATTTTTTTTTTAATGAAACTATCAGATCTCTGGTTATATCTATGTATCTGTCTATCT
The DNA here is from genome assembly GCF_964194185.1 of Rhinolophus hipposideros. Lineage (NCBI taxonomy): Eukaryota > Metazoa > Chordata > Mammalia > Chiroptera > Rhinolophidae > Rhinolophus > Rhinolophus hipposideros. Next base: position 20,650,364 of record NC_138060.1, on the reverse strand, counting down.
ATCTATCTATCTATCTATCTGCCTATCTATCTATCTATCTTTTACCTCCAGAGGAAATTATTAGAATTGGTTTATAAAAAGAGCTCTGTTTAATTGGCTTAAAGGAATTAAACATTTATATAAATTAAGAAATATGACAGAAACTATCCCAAATGTTTCTCAGTATCTTATAATCTGGAAAAGTATTCAATATTGAAGCTAATTTAGTTTGTTTATTTAATTAAAACAGACATGTCTTTAGAATTATCAACTTTTAATATAATAATTTTATCTGGGTTTACAAAAAATTTGTGTTATCTCTGTTACAAGGTTTATCAACAGGAAAATACCTTGGGATAATAACTGACTTTGTCCAATGTTTCATAAAATTTTCATGAGTAATCTAAATATAATTGTTGAAAATTAATAAATTAAATAGATGCAAATAAAATTAAAGGTTTTTTCAATAAAACTTTTCAACACTAATTGTTCTATGGTATGTGTACTTAAAAATAGTTCCCCAAAATCTTTCAATAACTTGAAACCTTAGAGTTTTATTAAATTAGAGTAAAATATAAAAATGATTGAATATCTAGATCATTTCCAAATAAGGTAAAATACTGAAATATTAATTGTTAAATGAATCTAAGTTTATCTACTTTTGACTTCTTAATATAGAAAAACTAAATATATTTGGGTCTGTTATTAAAATGTCATTGTTATGTTAAGGAAGTATATGTTTCTAAAAATTATGAAATGCATTTGTGAGTCAAACAGCCTATAATTTCTAGAGGTTATGAAATGTGTTCATAAATTTACCACTCTAAAGAACACTAATTCCTTATTTTCAGTCATCACTAAAATTAAGATTTCTAAGGGTTAAAAATTTTAATTACTATAGAAGAAATTAATATATGTTTTAAATAAAAGATGGTATAAGAATATAAGATATGGAGATGTATTTTTTTTAATTAAAGTTTACTGGGGTGACAATTGTTAGTAAAGTTACATAGAATTCAGTGGTGAGCAATTCTGTAATACAGGGAGATGTATCTTCATTAAGGGAAATTAAAAACTTTTGTCTTGGTTATTTCAGAATGGGAAGAGAGAAAGAGAAAATATTATCTCTTATATTTAAGCTGGCTAAAGTTCAATTGTTAAAACTTTTGTAAATTGTTAAATTTTAAAAATTCATTACGCTTTAATATCAAAAGTGTGCTTATGTAAAGCTAAAACTTAAATTCTTTCATCTACTAAATGGACAAAGTTGTCCTATATTATTGATCTGTTCCTGATTGCATATACAGATTTTTGCCAAAAAAAAAAAAAACCCAAAGTTCTATATTGTTGTCTTAATCAGGTCCTTACGAAAACTGAATCTGCTCAATAAAAACTAAAATTTTGTTTATAATCATGTAACCTTCTGTATTTGTCCTTCAAATCTTTTATTTTCATTTTGGTTAAATGAGTAATTAAATATTATTTCCTAATGATCTGTAATCTTTTTAATCTTTAATCAAATATTTTATCAGTTTTAGTATGTTTGACAAACTTTCAAAAATCAAATTTTAAATAAAGTCTTATTGGCCTAAGAATAACTTTGGGGTGTTCCAGAAGGCTCTTGAAACACCTCAAAAGATTTATTCTTTCTCCTTATAAAAGAGAAATATTAACATAATTAGACTTATTTGGTATGTTAAATTACATGTGAAGCATTGTAAAATAAATAATATTAAACCTTTGATTATACTTACATAGATATGTTATTAAAATAAATATTCTAAAAATTACATAAAGTTCCTAAAATTCTGACCTGTCCTGGTATAGTGCTAAAAAACTTACATTTTTTTCTCTGTGTCTGAAAGTCGTAAATCTTACCACGTCTTTGAAATGAAAACATCCCGGAACTAATCAAAATATTGCCCATAAAGACAGGGGTGGGGAGCGATGTAGAAGAGGCCTTTTTAAAATACTGACTGAAAAAAAAATAAAATAAAATAAAATAAAATAAAATAAAATAAAATACTGACTGCTGTATAAATTCCCTTGCCAAAATTACTTTATAAAAGAACTGTGGTTTTTTAATAAAGCTACTGGAAAATAATAAGGATAAAACAAAATGACTATTATGAAAAATAAGATATATGTTTTCAATAAAAAAAGATTTAAAGCACAGTTATAGTTTTATTAAAGGAAAATAAAATAAAATACGTTTTTTGGATAAGAAAAGATATAAAGGACAGAAGCTTATTTGTTTGTTTTTGATAAAGAAAATAATAATAATTTTGTCCTAAAAAACAATTATTTCAAAATAAGGAAGAAAAACATAGGATAAAAGCTGAAAAGTATATGAAAGTTACAGATGATTTATGTTGTATAAAGTTTATGGAAGTTATAGAAGGTTCATGGAAAAGGGCTCTTGAGAAAAGAATTTTATATACGGTCAAGCTAACTAAGATTGAAATGGATAATTAAGTCAATTGTTTTATTTATATGTGTATCTGAATATATGTAAACTCTCATCAGATATTTACCATGGCCATTTTTTAAAATCTTTTTATCATTATAGACAATTATTGTTTTATTTTGATGCTTTGGGAAAAAATATTTCTATAAATGTGTTTTATCTCAAAGAGATCCATTAAAAAAACTGACAAACACTCTAAAATACAGGTTTCTGATAACTTTAAAAACATAAAATTGAACTGGGTAAAGATTTAAAGAACTCTCAGAAAAAAACTGGATTCATAAAACTGCTGCCAAGAAGATCAAGATCAACAAGAATTAATAGCATGGGACTAAGTGAACTGATAAAGGTGATTATAATTTTTATGACTTTTATATGAAATATTATTGAGTTTTGAACCCTTTTTTTCTAGAAATAAGAATGTTTCTCTCCCAAGCTACCTATGACCTACAGCAATTTGGTAAATTAAACCTTTATGAACAAAATTAAAACATTTATCTTTTCTTTCCTACCAAAATTTCAGGTACTCTTAACTAATTTCTCTCCAAAATTTCAGGTACTCTTAACTAATCCGTGTATGACCAAATTTAAAGATAATTCTTGGGTTCATGTTTCCCAATATAAAGAAAGCTCTTGTATCTAATTGAACTGTTCAACCAATAGAGGATTTAAATTTACTAGGAAATAAAGCAGACATCTGTTATGAACAACTAACCCAAGATTCTGGACCAGGCCTGTACAATCTACACCTTCATTTCTCCTTTTTTCCTTACTTCATTTCCTTCCTATCTCACAAATAATAGTTAGGAGAGGCTAAGCACTCACTATAATAGTTAATGTTTCCTTTTTCCCCTTAATTTCTGACTAGAAAGGTAACACTGTACATTAATCATCTTTAAACTTACTCCGCAGTTCAAAACATGCAACTGATTATACACGTAGTCAAGGATGTTTGATCCTTGGTGATGTCAACTTCAGTAAAGGTACCATATTTAAAAGAATACTTTTTCCTAGGGCAGGTATTACAATGACTGCCACAGCAATAGCCAACCAAGGAAAAAATCTTTTAATTTGCGTGAGTTATATTAGACAATAGAATTGCTCTTGACCATATCCTAACTGAAAAAAGATGGGGTTGGCTCTGTTGTTTATATCTTCACCTAACTTCCCTCAGACATTGCCTCCTGATTCAGATCTGTTCTTCAAATTGGACTTAACATTTGTTTATTATAGAAATTTTTGCTCTTGTAAATCTTTGTTTGTTTTACATAGCTTGATGTTATAAAAAACACCACTCTAATAATGGTTGCCCAGCATTTTGAGATGAACACTAAAGCCTATGAGACTTCATGTAAGAAAACTCAAAAAACTACAGAAAAAACATGACAGTAAAACCTTCTTCTGTTCTGGAGCTCCTATTGCTCAGATATGGCCTGAGGCTCCTACAGGGCGAGAAAAAAAAAAAACACACTTTCTCTCCTACACTGGACATGACATATTGGGAATGAGCCTTCCTGGTGACAAGGGACCGGTAATGGCATAATATGCTGAAATGAGCCATCTTGACAATACAGGACCAACAATGCTTTTAATAACTGATCAGTGTTTATTTCCAATGATTGATCAGCAATGCTTTGAGAAAAAGATCTTAATCAAAAGGGTAAAAAATATTTTAAAATAACGTAAACGGAGCTACTTTAAAATGGTGTCAAAGCTGTCATCCCAGAGGAACTGCCTTGCAAGTTTTATGCCTCAAACCCTTGGGATATTAAAACAGGGCAAAATAACCTTTGGACTGGGCCTAAAGCAACATTATGTCCCAAAGAACTATTTAAAAAAATATCAAGAAAGCAGATATGACTACCAGACTGATGGCTATCAGACGGAAATTAAAACATTGTTTAGAATTGTTAGTGTCACTATGTTAACTTATTTACACCAATAAATATGCCTCCCATTGGTCTAATTGTTCCCCTTCTCTTTCTCATAAATACCAGAACACTATTTGCGTTTCTGCCTGAATCAGTGCTTCCTGGATAGCTATTCTTTTTTGATCTCAAACAAATGCTTATTGCCTCTAACTCTGGTCTCTTATTTTTAGGTTAACATAGTTATCCAATACAGGGGTTACTTTTCGGTGCATACCTCCTGACCCTATTTATGACATTAATAGTGTTGGCGACGCTTCTCTATGGCTCTCTTGACATCATTCCATTCTGACATTTTGCTTGTCTATCTGGACACTCTCCTTCTAGTCTCTTCCTGGCTTCTCTTTGGCCACTCTTTGCAGACACTACTGATTGCCTACCCAACGGTTTTCTCTCCCTGCTCCTTTCGGATGGAACCCTGATTTTGTTCAGATACCCTCCGTCCTCAAAGTCGCCATGCATTTCTCAAGAGTTGAGCCCAATCCTCTGAGATAAATCCTCATCAGTCCAAACTGCTAGTTTTCAAAGTATGGTCCAAGACCAGCAGCATCAGCCTCACCTGGGAACTTGTCAAAAATTCGAATTCTCAAATATATGGTGATGGAAGGAGAACTGACTCTGGGTGGTGAACACACAATGGGATTTATAGATGATGTAATACAGAATTGTACACCTGAAATCTATGTAACTTTACTAACAATTGTCACCCCAATAAACTTTAATTAACAAAAAAAACTTTGAATTCTCAGAACTTACACCAGAACCAGAGCCCAGAAATCTATGATTTGACAAGCCCTCCAGTTGATCCTGATACATGTGAAAATTTAAGAACCACTGGCCCAAGCCAATCATGATGAGTGGTCTTGCTTCCCTTCCGGTGATGGGATTAGGCATGCATATGTGATGAAATTTTTGCTAATGAGAAATGAGAAGAAGTCTGCTGGGGAAAGGGGTCTTGGAAAGGTCTCTTTGCTTCTAAAAGAGATACCAAGAAGAGATGACCCCTCGATGGACACTATTATGTTGGATGTGATGCCTGGGACTGCTGTAGTCTTGTTTGACCATGAAGAAAGCAGCCTTACTTCCCAGGAAGTTGAGAATGGCAGAAGAGAAAGATGGAAAGGGTCTGGGATGGGCTGAATTGTGTCCCCCTAAAAGACATATTGAAATCCTCACCTCCAATACCCAAGCATGTGGCCATATTTGGAAATAGGGTGTGGCAGATATAATTAGTTAAAATAAGGTCATACTGGAGTAGGGTGGGCCCTAAATCAAATAGGACTGGTGTCCTATTTGACACACAGAAAGAAGACGTCCATGTGATTAGGGAGGAAAGATTAGACTCTCCCACAGATTTCAGAGGGAGTATGGCCCTCCTGACAACTTGATTTTGGACTACTAGCCCCTACACACACAATAAAATTCTGTTGTCTTAAGCCACCCAGTTTGTGTGACTTCATTCTGGCAGCTCTAGGAAACCAACTCAGGGTCCTTGCGACGTATACACCAACCCTACTGCCATCCTACCTTAAGATCACTTATTATGTTAAATAAGACATTTTCTTTATTATTTAAACTAGTGGGATAGGGTTGTTTTTTATTTGTTTGTTTGTTTTTCGAGCTTTATTGAGATATAACTGACATGTAACATTGTGTAAGTTACATGACATGTTAGCAAGGAGAACATTCTGCGATATCCTAAATTAAGTTCTAGCGGGCTAGAGGGTGGAAGGAAGAGACAAGGGAGGTTAATCAGTTAATAGCTGTGGGCCAAAAGCCAACAAGACTGCTCACATTCCTGAATGTGTGTTGAAACTTTGAATTAACTTCCAGGTGGCTATTTCCACGATTATCTGGCGAATAGCTGACTACCAGATGCCACTGCAGCCGGCTTACGCTTGAACTTTCTGGACTCTTGCTCACAACCAATCCAAAAGAGCAAACACTTCTTCCTTACCAACTATACACCTATCCCAGAACCAGCTCTGTTTCACTGTTCCTCCCACCCCCTTTGTCTGTAGACAATGTAAATTCTTGTAAAACAACTTACATTTTTCTTCTCCAAACTCTGTCACCCCCAGGACAACCGACACGTTTGTCTTTTCCATCTAGCCCTCAATAAACCCTTTCTTTCAGAAAGGTTTCAGCCATGAAGGTTTTTGTTTAACAGTGTACAGTGTGATGATTTGATACACTTATATATTAGGAAGTGATTACCACAATAGGGTTAGGATTGGCCCATTTATTAAATTTTTATATTTCATGCCATATAGCTAAAGTGGAACATGTCCTACGCGATATATCTTCTTTCCAAAATTGATGGCTCCTTATGAATTCCACTGCTTTGTGATGAATTTTTGAGTTACAGTGCCTGGTGGAACTTCTCTGGAGCTTGATTACGTTTGTTTGGGAGGAAAATTTTCCCCTTTTTACATTCTAGATTAGTTGGCTGGTTTAATAATTAAATCGACACAAGAGATTAACAGGAGAAAAACAAATTTAATTATGTATCTATACACAGGAACCTCACAAACACAGACTCCAAGGCAGTCAGGCAATTGAGGTTTACATACCATCCTGAGCTAAGAAGAACAGGGTAGTAGTCTTCTCTAAGAGGAGGAAGACAGTTCAGAAGATGAGAAGAGCAAATGTTTGATAAACAAATACTTGCCATGCCATGCAGATAAGTCTTTCTGATATACAAAGTTATCTCTGGTAATAAGTAGCTCTCTTCCTGGTACAGGCCCCCTATCTAAATTCTTTTAGGCAGTTAAGGGAGAGGTAAAAAGCTTTTCCTGTCTGCTGGCTCTTAACTGCCTTTAGCTTAAAACAATCCACATGCCAAAGTCCGCACTTTTTTTTTTTTTTAAGGAGGGCGCAGCTCACAGTGGCCCATGCAGGGATCGAACCGGCAACCTTGGTGCTACCAGCACCATGCTCTAACCAGTTGAACTAATCGGCCACCCCAAAGTGACACATTTTGAACCCAAATTGGCACATTTTGAGGTGGCTTATTCTGCTACCCCCACAACTTTATCTTTTTTTTTTTAATTGGGGAAGAGTTTTTCCAGGGCCCAACAGCTCCACGTCAAGGGCACAGCTCAGCGCCAAGTCCAGTCGCCATTTTCAATCTTGGTTGCAGGGGGCACAGCCCGCCATCCCATGGTGGGAATTGAACCAGCAACCTTGTTGTTAAGAGCTGGCGCTCTAGCTAACTGAGCCATCTGCCTCCCCCCACATCCTACAACTTTTTACATAAGCCTTTACAATAACTAGAGTGAGGTGACTCTGGGAAGGCCCCGTGTGTGTGTGTGTGTGTGTGTGTGTGTGTGTGTGTGTGTGTGAGCTTAATTGCCAAAGAGGATAAACGGAACGTTGGAACACAGTTGCAACCCATGGTAATTTTGAATAGCATGTTTCAACTGCTACACACAGCTCACACATAACCACTTCTTACCTGACAAATTGCTTGATTTGCTAAATGTGTGCTTCATTTCACCAAGAGGGAATAAATGTTTTATGATGGCCATGAACACAGGTAACATTTTACATCAAATGGAAGTTACAAACCTCTTCTGTGGCGTCAAAGGCAACCTCAGCAATGGTTTTATTGATTGAAACATATTTTCTATTGGTTTCTTAGGGCTTTTTTGTTTCCTTCTGATGATCAAATTAATATATGCTTAAAAGCATTTTAAAAGATTAGAATATTTGGCTTGGGTTTTTGTTTTGTTCTTTTTTTTTTTGCGAGGAAACTGTGGCTGATTTCATATGATTCATGCAGTTTGTGCCACTTCTGAATTACATGCTATGCTCAGTTTCCCCAAGGGAAACTCTGGAAGACTCAAACTGTGGCCTTCAGCTACTGAGTGAGCCAAGTCTAGAGTTTTTAGGCCTTTTTAAAAAGTCTCCTAAGCCAAGTGGCCAGGACATGCCTGTTATAGCAGGGGAGCTCAGAATTTCTCCGTACAGCCTTAGTACTGATACAGGATAGTTAGCATGTCCCTAGGTAGACAGGGAGGTCCCTAGTGGAATAAAGAAAAGACAGACATGTCCTAAAACTTCAGGTTTTGAAATCACTCCTTCGCTCCAGGACATAATGTAACAAGGCCTTGAGGTTAATCATAAAATTCATTTTGGCCTGACAAATGGAGCAGATCTGATAGATAAAGAGTGGGTTACTTTGCTAATTCCTTTATGATGGGCAAGCACAACAAACCTGGTAGACAAATTTCATTAGAAGGCGCTAGTTCCCTTCTTCAAACCCTAACCCTAACCCTAACCCTTCTCCAATCAGGTCCCCTTCCCCAAACAGGCAAGAGAAGGTATAAAAGAGCTTTTGCCTCAGTCACGGGCACCCCCCATTCAAGACCCCCTCCCGCTCGGGAGCTGCAACCTCTTCTCCTGCCTTTAATAAACTATCCTCTTTTTAAAACTTTTTGCCTCTCCCTGGTCTGTGTTTCCATTCTTCAGCTTCACAAGACACGATCCCGGCCCATACTCAGAAACTGCCGGCAGATCCAACATCACCTACATCAGTACTGCCTGGAAAACACAGTGCCACCTCTGCCTCACCAGTGTGTAGCACTGGCATTCCTAATGTGTGCCCACTGACTGGAATTCCTCAGAGACATCCTGAGACTCCAGGACCAGGGAGCCTAGATGAAAAGAGGACATCTTCCCCAGGTAGTAGGACTGACTACAGAATTTGCAGGGTCCGGTGCAAAATAAAAATATGGGTTCCCCCTCAAAGAACTGTTAAGAATTGCAAGATGGCAACAGCAGAATATAACCCTTCTGACCTTGGTTCCCTGTGTGACTACACAGGTGACATACCCATGAATCTGGACCAGCTCAGGAATAAATACAGCCACAACTTTGAGCCTTTCTACATGCACTTTAAACACATTATGTAATGTTCTTAACCCCATTTTAATGATGAAGACTCTGAGGTTCTATAAGGTTAACATTCCCAAGGTCACATAGCCAATAAGCCCTAGAGTCTGAATTCACACTGTTTCTAGACTAAAACTCTCCAGCCCTATTTCCAGGGCAAAGGGTAGGTAATTGTTCACATGTAACAAAGTCCATTATAGGTAAACAATGCCTTCTTGTTCTGGAAGGAAGGGATGGGATCTTCCCAGATAAACCTAGATGCCTAGAGCCAGGAAGAACTGCCCAGAGCCCTAGGGCCTCTTGTCTCTAAAAGTACAGAACTGTTTCAAAAAGGCTTAACAACTCTTGTTGGAACTGTCATGGAGACACGGGTGGCGATTTTTCTTGGCTGACATGCTGATAATGTTATAATCTATTATAATTAGCTAACGCTCACCTTGAGGGGCAAGATGGTGTCCTAGTTCTGCTCTTGGTCACTGGAGTCCAGTTCTGGCCAGTCTGGTAGCTGCACCTTTTCCTAAGGATGACCTCTCCTCCTCATTCCTTTGTCTCCTGTCACCTCTTCCTTCCTTTCTTTTCCTCTCCCTGTGGCCCTGTTCTTTCTACCTATGGTAACAAATACACAGGAAAATGTTTTTGTTCTCTTCAATGTTGTTATATACCTCACGAAAGTGTGTAAGCATGGACCATGGGTGACCTGAAGCATGTCGGTACATCTGGCAAGATGAATGCCAACGAGAACCAACATTTTCTGGATGATCTGACATCAGTAAGAATAGATCTAGCTTCTAAGGTTCAGGTCTTGACTTCTAAAACTAAGTTTCAACAGGAGAAAGTGAGCATATCAACGAGGATAGGCTATGTTATGGCACAATAACACAAACCCCCACATCTTAGTGATTTAAACATCAAAGGTTTATTTTCCACATTCCGTACATGTCCATTGTGAGTTGGCAAGGTGGCTCTGCCCATCAGAGTCACTCAGGGTCTCAGGTTAGCAGAAAAGCCGTATCTTGAATGTTGTCAGTTGCTAGGTCCAAGGGGAAAAAATGCTCAGGAAGGTCTCACTTGGGCAAGTAAGTGCCCAGAAATGACGCACAGCACCTCCACACACAACTCATTGGCCAGAACTAGTTGAATGACCACATTCAACCACAAGGGGGCCAGGAAGTGCTGGAAGGGGAAAGAGCTAGACTTCCTAAACAGCACTATTGGTCGGAGATTGGAGGACAACACGAATGTTGACAGAGGAGTAGGTGCTTTAGGAATATGACTGGTTCTGCTGTGGAACCAACATGAACTAACAACTCAGACGTCCTCAGGCATCTGAAACCTCAAATGGCTGCAGGTCAGCTATGATCAGCTTCCTCGTCAAGCAGCATTTATTTATACCAAAGCTCCAGGTCAGAAAGTCCAAGACTGAGCACCATTCACTACCCTGATGACTCCCTTAGCTGGGAAGGGAGGGGAGAGATTTCAGAGTTACAAGGACCAAGTACTTTATCCGTGAGGAATTCCTGAGATTCAGCACTGTTTATGCAGGTGGGTGCCATTATTGTCACCTTCCCCTGGTCACTGACCATCCAACATCATCCAGGGACAACCTCCTCTTTTGCTCTAAAAGGGAACATTTAAATTAAAGCTTAACTTGAGTGAATAAATTCAGTAAACTCTCCCCCAGTAGGGTGTGAGTAATGCATCCCATCACCTTCTTTCCTTCAGCTTGCTTGAATGGGGAACATTTATATTGTACTTAAATGGCCTTTCAACAGTTTCCCCTAGTCATAAAATAGCATCTCAAAAAACAACATGTATGTCGCCTTAATATTAGAATTAATATTATTTTTAATGTGTTTAGAAGTACTACAAATTTATTTGTATATGTTCTCTTATCAATGGATATTTAGATTGCTTTATACTCAGAAAATGTTTAGGATGAATTCTATTCATATTCATTGAAAGGGATCAGAGTATGCCACCCAAAATATGCCACTTTAGCATAAGGATTATTTTAAGATGAAGGCATTTGAGAAACAGCAGACACACAAAGGGTTTCCTGCCCTCCTCCTTTCTACATAAAAGCAGAACATAAATTTTCTGTGAGAAAGTTTCCCATCCCAGTACCTGAAGATGGAACCAACACCGAGATGAATCTGTACAAACAAATCTTACTACAGCAACACTTACCTTCCATTAGCTTTCCCCATATATTTATTTTCCCACAATTTATTGCCCCTAGAAGCTCAAACCCTATTTGTCTTGTAGCATCTCCATGATTCATTGCTCTTTGTTAAAAATGGTACATAAGCTCTCAGGCCTATGGTTCTATTGGGTTTTTCACTTAATTTCTGTGAGCCCTCCCCTCCCATATGCATATGAAATAAACCTTTTTCTCCTGGTTAACCTGTCTTCTGTCAGTTTAATTTGTAGGGCCTCACACACTGAACCTAAGACAGTAAAGGAAAAAGTTTTGTCCTTCCATTTTTGTCCACATATCCAATTATTTCCTTGGAATGAAATTGCATGTCACATTTTGACATTGATATTTATTGCTAAAGTGCACTTAAAAAGACTGTAGACATATTCGTGCCCATTATCCAGATACTGTGTTTCCTGAAAAATAAGACCTAGCCAGACAATCAGCTCTAATGTGTCTTTTGGAGCAAAAATTAATATGAGACCCGGTATTGTATTATATTACATTATATTATATATTATATTAATGACCCGGTCTTATAGTAAAACAAGATCGGATCTTATATTAATTTTTGCTCCAAAAGACGCATTAGAGCTGATTGTCCTGCTAGGTCTTATTTTGGGGGAAACACGGTACGCACAAGAATCTGATGAGCCCAATCATTTTCTTATATCCCACTGCTTCACGTAGCCTTCTGTTTCCATTCACCACCATCTCTTTTCCTTTTGTGAAATCCTTTCCACCTACGGTATGCAGCACTTTGTAGCTGAGCTCTCCACTGTTATCTTAATTCATTAAAAAAATAAGAAATTCCAGTTTCTACTTGTGCTTGGGACTATGCAAGGCAGTACAAACACAAATATGAATTAGACCAAGTCACCACCTTCCAGAAGCTCACAGTCCAGTGGACATCTAAACCCGCTGTCGTCAAATATTAAAAATACATCTTGTGAGTAGCTGTGGGGTGGGATGGGAGCTTAAAAAAAAATGGGTACAATTAGTCTCGTGCTTATATTCTGACAGAACAGCACTGGCACAGTAAATAGTGTCTGTTTGAGTCTCTGTCACTAAACAATCAGAGAGGTGCTGAAATTTACACTACTCCCAGCAGCGTGGGAATGTAATTACAAAAGCAGAGTAAGTTTCCCATCTGAAAGTACCACTTGTTACTCATCGCTGTAGCTATAGCATTTGGCCCACACAGAAGGCACTCAGGAAATGTCTGTTGAATGATGAATTATTAAATGCATGGGTGGATGAAGGTAGTGTACTGTAAACAAGGAAAAACTGTCATTTTAAGTGTTTACCATCTCCCCACATCTAAAGAGGGCTGATCCCCCTGAGGGTGCCTTTGTTTGGGTGGTGGGGTGGAGCAGCATTTGGGAGCGGTTGATAGGGAATAAAAGGGCCTCTATTATAAAGGGAAAGAAAAATCCAGGGAGACAGCTAAGAAGCGGGGAGGAGGAGTTCATGACAAGAACAGGGCAAGGTATGCAGACCTATGGAGAGATGTGGCAGCTGCTAAAGGGAACCGGCGTGAGAGAGATGTTTTAAGATTTTTAGGAGGTCTGCTCTGGTTTGTGACATTAGCCCCCTGTCCCATCCGCCCAAGAAAACCAAGGAACAGCAGTGTACTCTTCTGCGTCTCTGGAGTCTGGTGAGGACTTGTCTTTTCAATGTCTAAGGCATCAGCCCCTCTCAATGAAGCCACAGGGAGAGAAGAGAGCAGGGGCATCGAGGGAGGCCCGGGTCGTTCGTGTTTACACGCAGCTTGTGTTTCAGGGTCAAGGAACTGAATTTGAACTCTCTTGCTGAGTCAGAGCTGTTATTTGGTTGCCCAACGGGGAGAGGAAGGGAACTCCAATGAGTTCTTGCGGGATGACAGCGGAGGGGAAGGGCAGGGATGCCCTCACCTGCTTCCAGAAGGGGTGGGTGTGGGGAAATGGTGCTTCTCAGCCCGTTTGCTCGCTGCCGGGCCCGGTAACAGGAGCTTGGCGCGCACCTGCTGACTGACTGCATCGTACAAGATAAAGGGGACGGGTCATAACCATCAGTGAGGCGGCTATTAGCACCCCCATTGCAGCGATTAAGAAAACGAGGCGCAAGGTGACTCCATCCAGGTTCCTCGGAAGTCAGGGCGGAGCCAATGCCCTAATATTTGCCCCGGCTACCCCCGCGCCCCTCCCACCGCAACCCGCACCTGGTCCCCCAAGCCCGCCCCACACACCCCACTTCCGGATTCCGCCCCGCCCACCCGCGAGTACTTCCGGCCTCCAACGCTGGAAGCCGCGGCCGGGAGCTGTGGGAAGGTAAGTCCGCGCAGCGAGGGCCCGCGGAAGCAGTTCTTAGGAGGCCACCGCGGGTTCAGGAGGCAGCGGGCCCTTATTTCTCGGGTCACCACCGGGCACTACGCGGGGGCCATTTTCCTCGCAAAGGCCTGAGTGCCCGGCCGAAGGCGACGTCACTTCCGTGGCCTGTGTGATCAGGCGAAGGCCGGCATTGGCTCCAGCCCCACTTAGCGGCGGGGAGGAGTCACGGCAGGTCTTGGAATCCCCGGGTTTCGCGCTGGAGCGCCTGGGATTTTAAGAGACATGTGTCCTGATTAAAATTGCTGGATTTAGCAAATAAAAATACAGGACGTCCAGTTAAATTTCAATTTCAGATAAACAACAAATAACATTTCAGTATAGGTAGGTCCCAAATATTCTATGGGACATACATTAAAACAATTCCAAATCATTATGTTGTATACCTGAAACTACCGTGTTTCCTGGAAATAAGACCTAGCCGGACCATCAGTTCTAATGCATCTTTTAGAGCAAAAATTAATATAAGACCTGATTTTATATTACATTATATAATAATTATATAATTTATGTGTTATATAAGTTATATAATAATTATGTTATATATAATATAAGACCCGGTCATATATAAGACCCGGCCATATTATATTATACCTGGTATTATATTATATTATATTATACCCAGCCTTTTGTCATTCCTGGTATTATACCCAGTATTATATTATACCAGGTCTTACATTAAAATAAGAACAGGTCTTATGTTAATTTTTGCTCCAAAAGACGCATTAGAGTTGATGGTCCGGCTAGGTCTTATTTTCGGGGAAACACCGTAATGTAACATTATGTCAATTATAATTTTTTAAACAAGAAAGAAATGTTTGCTCTTTAAGCAAAAAAGAAAATTCCCTATGTCACTGATATTCAAATTTAACTGGACGTCCTGTATGTTCTGTCAACCTTAGCCTTGTGTCCCATTCTGTCTTGGGCTCTGGTATCCAGTATCAAGGCTGGGATTTTGCAGGCCTGTGTCCATCTGTGACATAGATACAAAGTTCACCCAGGCTGTCAAAATCAGCTATTGCTAGATGCTAAGATACTTTCAGCTCCAAGCCTAATGGGGCGAGCCCCAGGAGCCCCCTGACAAAAGTTGGGCCCATTTTTAGAGTCCCTATGGCGATGCCCTCTGTGTTCCCTTTCACAATTGGGGTCAAATAGGGTTGGTCTCTTATGGGAAAGCTAGAAGCCAGCAGGCTAAGTGCTAAGGGCAGCAGGTTTTTTGAATGTAGGATAAATTGGTTTTCGGTGATAGCAGTGGGCTGCTTCAAATAGCCAAGGAGGTCAAAGGGAGAGCATTAGTCTTAACGGTAATCTCATCTCACCTCTCATTTTGCAGATGTTGCCCAGTGAGAGAAATGGAGCTTTCCCAGCCATTCAGAAAACTGGTAGAGCTGGAACCTGATTGCCAGCTTTCTTGCCCTGCTTTGGCCACACTTGGTGTTGCGGTCAACTGGCAACTTTCTGGTGGGCATTTATTAAAGGAGATGCCTTTTTAGAGGTGAGCTCTTTAGTGCATTTTTGTCCCTAAACTTGTCTATGGCCTCCTGACCTTCACCCTAAGGCTTCTTTAGCC
Source organism: Rhinolophus hipposideros (assembly GCF_964194185.1). Taxonomy (NCBI): domain Eukaryota; kingdom Metazoa; phylum Chordata; class Mammalia; order Chiroptera; family Rhinolophidae; genus Rhinolophus; species Rhinolophus hipposideros. The sequence continues at coordinate 20,634,961 of NC_138060.1, read as the reverse complement.
TTTACCCTGCCCAGTGGGGAAAATGGTTATTTGGCTCACTGTGGGAGCCTGGCCTTTGCTTGCTCCAGCCACTAGGCTTTCACCCTTGTGAGTGGTGTGACCCAAGACTTCTTATGTCAGAGCCAAAACGCATGTTCTTGGCAGGGGTGGGTCTGGCCAGCCATATAGGTGGAAGGGTGTCTTTTTCTGTCTTGCAGATTGGGTCCCATGGACATAGCCTCATTGTGTCTAGGGACTTCTCCAAGGTTCTACCATGAGCCAGACTTTGCTGCCACTTCTGGTTTAAACTTGAACCTCTTGTTGGACTGGTCCTAAGTGCTTGGATTCCTCAAGCTGTGGCCTTGAGGATGTGCTCTGGGCCTGTCAGTGCCCCAGCAAGCCTGCAGCCTCCCCACACACACCTAGCCTTCCCAGGCTCCCCAGCCCTGACCCATAAGCTAATGAAATAGAGCAGCCTGCAGGTCAACAGCCAGCAGCCTCCTGGCAGCAGAAGTGGTAAGAGGCAAGGAAGGAATGCCAGAAAGGGGAGTTGCTCCTGGATGAGGGCTCAGAAGTGCAGGGGGTGGAGAAGGGGCGGGGCGGGAGCCCACTGGTAGGAATTACTCCCTCTGTGAATGATTAACTCTCAGCCAAAGGGGGTGATCTAGGAGGAGGGCTCAGTTAACAGGACTTTTGGACTCGGGGCAGAGCGTCCAGAGGGCCAGCGTGTGGCCTGCAGAAGAGGACATGGTTTGGTGGCAGACCTGGACTCCAAGGACTGGAGTGAGATCAGGCAGCTGTGGGCTTCAGGAAGTGTCCTGGGACTGGCAGATGGTCTCTTCTTGCTGCAGCAGCTGTGGGGTCCACTGGCCCTGAGCCCTCAGGGGTGGCTGTGGGCCTCCTGTCTCTAGCCTTACAAGGGCCTCACTAGTGTTTTCTTCCCCCTAGGCAGCCATGGGTGCCAGGCGGAGCTGAAACCAGTGGGGCATGGCTGCAGCCCTGCAGGTCCTGCCCTGCTTGACCCGAGCCCCATTGCGCCCATTCCTCTGGAGGGGCCCAGGGGCACGGCTGGCTAGCGGCATGGCCCTGGCAGAGCAGGCTCGGCAGCTGTTTGAAAACACTGTGGCTGCCGTGCAGCCGGGCCCCATGATGCACCGGGCACTGTCCTTGGACCCCAGCAGTGGGCAGCTGAAGGTGCGGGACCGGAGCTTTCAGCTGCAGCAAAACCTCTACTTGGTGGGCTTCGGCAAAGCTGTACTGGGCATGGCGGCTGCAGCTGAGGAGATACTGGGCCAGCATCTTGTGCAGGGCGTGATCAGCGTTCCCAAGGGGATCCGTGCTGCCATGGAGTGCACTGGCAAGCAGTAAGGAGCGTTGGGGAAGCTGCTCCCCACTGTCCATCTGGACGGGAATCTGGGCCCAGACTCAGGCTGGATCACGGCCTCCCTCCCTCACCGGCTTCTTTTTTCTCTTGGGTCTGGCCTGGCTCCAGGATGGGTGTCAGTGGATATCCTTGTTCATGCACGCTTCACCTGTACAGCTGGGAAATCAGGTGGGAGCAGAGGAGCCCACCCCTTCTCTCGCTCTCTACTGTCTCTCCCCTCAGGGAGATGCTGCTGAAGCCACACAGCCGTGTCCAGGTATTTGAGGGTGCGGAAGACAACCTGCCGGACCGCGACGCACTGCGGGCTGCACTGGCCATCCGGCAGCTGGCTGAAGGTCTCACAGCTGACGATCTGCTGCTTGTGCTCATCTCAGGTATGGTGCCAGATTGGCTCCGGACAACTGGCAGGAGGGGTGGTTCCAAATATCACGTTTGAGTCCCCAGGGTCACAAAGCAGAAAGGGCAGTGAGGAATCTGGATGGCGGACTCCTGGGTGGCCCTGGGCAGGTAGTCTGGCTTCCCCTGAGCTGTGGGGTCCTCCTTTTGACTGACCTTGTTGGCTGACTGTGAGAGGGCACACAGGGAACACCTACCTTAGGATCTTGCAAGGAAAATGTCACTGTTTTTGCAGCTGTCTGTACCAATATCACCTGGGCCTTGCACCCATAGAGCTCTCTCCGTGGTCCTCCACTGTCACCTCCGGTCTGCCTCCTATTCCAAGCTCTTACGGAATAGTGCTTCACCCCAGTGCCTACTGGACCTGGGTTACCCCAATGCAGGGTCCAACCTCAGGTGCCTAGGGTGTGGTGACTGTGCACACGTCCCTCCACTGCGTGTCCACACGGGGGCACCCTAACCCCACCTTCCAGCCCACCTGTGTCCCTGGGTGAGGAAGTGTCTTTGCTGTCCCCTCTGCCTGAAGTCCTCACTGTCTCTGCAGGTGGGGGCTCAGCCCTGCTGCCTGCCCCCATCCCACCCGTCACACTGGAGGAAAAGCAGACACTCACCAAACTGCTGGCGGCCCGAGGAGCAACCATCCAGGAGCTGAACACCATCCGGAAGGCCCTGTCCCAGCTCAAGGGTGGGGGGCTGGCTCAGGTCGCCTACCCTGCCCAGGTGCGTGAGTTGCTTCTTCCCCAGGCAGCCCTGGGTTGGTGGAGCCAGGCCCACATGTGCCAGGGAAATGAAAGCCTAAAACAGCATACAAATCGGCAGGGGCCTGGTGTGGGAGTCCACAGGGCCATCGGATAGGGGCATCAGAGAGGATGATGGGGACGCCACATGGCCAGGTGTTTTGTGCACCCACTTGAGAGGAGGTAGAAAAGGGCGAGGAAATGTAGTTGGTGACGTAGGGCATGTGGATACCTTGGGAGGGTAGTTTGTCCCCGTAGCTCTGGGGTGAGGACCAGGCAGGACTGGGCCATCCCTCTGCAACCCGTCCCCAGGTGGTGAGCCTCATTCTGTCAGACGTGGTGGGGGATCCCGTGGAGGTGATCGCGAGTGGCCCTACTGTGGCCAGCGTCCACAACGTGCAAGATTGCCTGCACATCCTTAATCGCTATGGTCTTCGTGCTGCCCTGCCACGTTCTGTGAAGACTGTGCTGGCTCGGGCTGACTCTGACCCCCGTGGGCCACATACCTGTGGTCACGTCCTCAATGTGATCATTGGCTCCAATGCACTGGCACTGGCTGAGGCCCGGCGGCAGGCCGAGGCGCTGGGATACCGAGCCGTGGTGCTGAGCGCAGCCATGCAGGGCGACGTGAAAATTGTGGCCCACTTCTACGAGCTGCTGGCCCGAGTAGCTGCAGCCCGCCTCACCCTGCCTGGGTCTGGAGCCTCTGTGGAGGAGGATGAACGACTCCATGAGCTGGCGGCTGAGCTCCAGCTCCCAGACCTGCAGCTAAAGGAGGCTCTGGAGGCCGTGGCGGGGGCTAGGGGCCCCGTCTGCCTGTTGGCTGGTGGCGAGCCCACAGTGCAATTACAGGGCTCGGGCAAAGGTGGCCGGAACCAGGAACTGGCCTTGCGTGTTGGAGCAGAGCTGGGACGACGGCCGCTAGGACCTATTGATGTGCTGTTTCTGAGTGGTGGCACTGATGGGAAGGATGGGCCCACAGAGGCAGCCGGGGCCTGGGTCGTGCCTGAGCTGGCTCACCTTGCTGCCGCAGAGGGCCTGGATGTGGCCACCTTCCTAGCTCGCAACGACTCACATACCTTCTTCCACCGCTTCCAGAGTGGGGCACATCTGCTATACACAGGGTTGACGGGCACCAATGTCATGGATACCCACCTCCTGTTCCTGCGGCCGCGGTGATGGCATAGGTCATGTTCTGGGGGTCCAGAGGAGGCCAACAGGACAGATCCCAGGGCAGACCGGGCTGGTACCCAGGGCCTCACCAGGCCGTAGGGCCCCTCTTCTCCTCGGCTCTGGGTGCATGGTTGGCCTCTCCCCTCCCACTCGGCCTCTGCTCCATGTATGTCCACTCTCCTAACCAGACAGGCAGATGGGGTCTCGCTTCCACCCTTACTCTCAGCCACAGCAGCAGGTCCCCTGATGACCAGGAGAAGTCCCTTGGCTACTTCGCTGTCCCCAGTATTCTCCCCCAGGTACTCCTGTGCTGAGCTCCTGAGCCTGTTTTTTCTGTAGAGTGAAGCAAGAAGGACTGAAAATAAAAAGGATCATGCTATCGGGTCTCAATGCATCTTCCTTCAGAGCAGGGGTTTGCAGGGAACCCCTGGGGAGGGGAGTGGGTTGGGCTGCAGCCACGGCCAGGACCTGATAAGAGTTCCCCACACCCTCTCTGCAGGGCACATTGGGTACTTGGTTCACTTAAACAGGAGCCTAGGAGGGGTGAGCCCGGCTCCCAATATGCTCACTGTGGATCAGCAGAAACCCCAGGGAGGACAGGCCTAAGGACTGCAGTCCGTGGGGTCTGGGAGGGACTGGCCACCCATCCAGCTGTGACTCTTCCCAGTGGCATCCCGGCTGCGGTCTTTAGCCTGTGCCATATGCGTCACTGGCACATGCTTATTACCTACCACCAGGGACAGCCCTCCCTTCTGCTTTGGACAGACGACACCTTTCGTTGAGCTGCCTGTTTATCTATAGGCTACCCCAACGACATAGGACCCTGGACGTCGTTTCTTTGTGCCAGCCATTTTTCCCAGGCTGAACACCCCCAGTTCCTTCAGCCACTCTTCTGGGGACATAGTCCCATTTCTGGTACCAGCCTCGCCATGGGGGAGGGCAGTCTCCAGTGCTGGGATGGTGTGTCAGAGGAATGATGGGGTCCAGCAGCCCCCTGCCACTCCCTCTGTTACAGATGGTGGGGAAGAGGCCAATGGGAAGGAAAGAAACAGGAGGGCTCTCTTGGCCAGGCCTGTAGCCTGTGCTGGGAGAGGGATGGGCCACTGTCTCAGCTTTCCTTGGTCCCCGTCAGTATCCAAACCCTCCGCTGGCCGCCCCCGCCGTGCGCCACGGCTCCAATCCCTATATGAGTGAACAGTAGAATCACATAGGAATAAAAAGCCATAGAGAACAGCGAGGCCTGGGGCTGCACCTGCTAGCTCCTCCGCCATCCCAGCTATCCCCTTTCTGAGGGTGTGAGAAGCTCTGGGCCAGGGCCAACATGCCCTTTCCCTGGGAACAGCCTCCCTTTCCCACTTGGGATCTGGACAGCCCAGCTTGCAGATGGTTCATGAGCTGGGATGTGACTCACACTGGACAGCCTGGGATTGAGAGGGAAGTGAGCAGGCAAGCTGGCTCTGGGGGTCAAGGAGATTTAAGGAGGAGGGGAGTTGGCACTGCCCTGATGCAGGGGCACCACTTCCTTCTGTCCTGGCATGGATTTCCCGCTGACCGGGGTGGGGGTCATACTCTTAGGGGATATTGCCCACACATGGCGCCTCTGCACTGGTGCTCCTCTGGAAACCTCTGGATAAGTATGTCCTGTCCCTGCTTGTCATCACTCTTGGGAGCATGGCTTGTTAGCACTGGTGTCAAGTTCCAGGCAAGAGCAGCACCAGAGGGAGGCGCTGGGGCAGAGGACCTGTCTGCCACGTGTCCAGTGTGCGCATGCGTGTGAGCTTACACATGTTGGTGTTGGCACGCTGGGGGGAGGTGCGTCTTCATGTGTATGCACAGATACTCAGCGCAGGGGACGTAATGCCGCTTGTGCACATGGCTGCTTACACACTTGTTGAGAGGCTTCAGGCGGGTGGGGGCTTGCTGGAGGCCCCCTCTGTGCCACCTTGGCCCCTGCCCTGTGTCTTGTCTGTGGGGGTGGGGACGCCGGGGGACAGATTGGGCCTAATCCATGAGATTTGTTCAGTTGGTACCCCCGAGACGAGAGAATATATTTGACCACAATCTAGATAAAAATACGACAAACCCTGTGTGATGAGTGTTCAGTAGGACTTACTATTTGCTCCATAAATGTTAATTATGGGTCATAATAATTGCTCCCATTTCAGGGCTCTTGGTTTCTGTCTCTCGTGGCTCAGATTCCTGCTGCTTTTGCGCCTACCATGTCTCCATCCTGAAGCTTTTCCTGGTCCAGCTGGAGGGTTTGGCCTTGTGGTGTGCCTGGCACACCTGACTGCTTCTGCCTTCACAGGCCCTTTTATTCTCTGCACTTGGCATGAACTGAGAGCAGCTGGGTAGTGGGCCTGGACAGTCTTTAGGTGTCAGCTAATCCAAATCCCTTTGTTTTATAGCTGGAGAAACAGGAAGGGAAGATAGCTTGTCTGGAGCTACACAGCAAGTCTGCCACAGAACCAGAATGAGAACCTGGTTGGGACTTACTTGACCATCCTCTGCCCACCCTCTAGGACTCAGAAACCCTGGGGCCCAGCAAGGGCTCAGCCAGAGCCAGGGATCCACTCTTGCCTCCCTACCACCCTTCAAGGGTTTGGGGGTGGTGACATGACCACGCTTGACATCTGTAGGGATCCACAAAACAGATTTGTCAGTTCTTCCTTGGCTCAGACTTCACAGCTCTCTTGTGTGCGTGCGTGATTTGGTAGAAAACCACACAGTTGGGTGTTGGGCTTCTACACAAAACCGTGTCTGCATCTGTGTATATGCGCATGGGGACAGATGTGGGCATGTGTGTGTCCAGTCGAACCCACAGCCAGCCACTGAGCCAGCCTCTGAGCCATGCTGTGCTCCATCCCATGATAGGGACACTCAGTTTGGTATGGTTAGAAGTTGGGGACGTGGTGAAGCAAGTTGAGCCAGGAGGCCATAAAGGCCAGTAGAGGCCAATTGACAAAGGGCCTTGTGTGCCTGTCCAAGGGGGTTGGACTTCACATTGACAATTGTGACAAGCCTCGTGAGGCCTTTTGGCAAGGAATGATGCCAGCAGGTTGCGTAGGACTTTGATGCTGAGGTTTTCCTTACTGCAAGGGTGGGGATGGGGCACGCAAGAAAGTGGTGGAAATCTCGCAGGTGGGAGAGAGGTGCATTACCAGACTTGAGAACCCCCTCCCACCTTCCCTCTGCCTGCCCTTCTGTAGCTTATTCCCAGCAGCCTTCATCCAGCCCAGGCAACCCTTTAGATGCTCACTTTGGAAGCAACGCTGGAAGCTCTGGCTCAAACTCCCCTGGGAGTAACATAGCCCCTTTCTCCCTGGGTCTTGGATTTTGGGGGGGCCAGAGAGGCCGGGCAGCTTGTGGACACTTTGGTGAGCGAAGGTACCCTGCCTTCATCTAGGTGCTCACCAGGGTGGCAGTTAAAAGACCTGGAAGGAGCACGGGAATGAGAGTTAGGTCCTTATCTTGGCCTTGCCACCTTTCTTTCTCCATGCCTTAGTTTTCTCCTCTGTCTAATGGGGACATCTTTGTCCCACTCCCCTGGGGAGATGTCAGCAGCAGATAGATTTGGGTAAGAAAGCTCTGTGCAGATGGGGGGCTCAGGGAGGGATGGAAAGAAGGGAGAGGTGCTGACCTCTTCCAAGGAGAAGCTCAGAGAGCTTTCAGCTCAGGGAAGCCACCTCTGTCCATCCAGGCAGGGTCACGTTTAGAGCCAGTGAGGCCTGGTGCTATTGACTGAGGCAGACGAAGTGACTGCTGCCCTGCGGTACTGAGCTGACACTAGCAGGAGGTGGTGTTTGAGTCTTTAATGGCTACTGGGGTGCACAGTGCCCTCTGAGGACTCCCAGCCTTTGGGGGGGTCAGCTGGAATGAGAATAAGTTGATGCAGCCTGGGAGAGAGCCCCTCATGTCTCAGAAAAATAGTCAGGGCAGTTTTATCTCTCTGGATCTGGGTTACGTATGAGGGACATGATGCCCAAACCAGCGTGGGGAGACCTGGCTTCCCCAGACTGGGAATCCTTAGGGGGTGAGGGGATTCGGGGTGTGCTAGGGGAGGATGGGTTGTGTAGGGGTTGGGAAACGCTGATCCACCAAGTGATGGGGTAGCCAAAGGCTTAGACAGGCTGCCACATGAGAGGTAGAGCCATGGAGCTATAGAGAGCTGTGCTCAGGCAGGAAGGGATGGCCTTTCTCCCTGAGAGAGGGATGTCTAAGGGTCAGCCTCATCACTGGGTAACCACTGGGACCAGTCCTGAGGCTTTGTTCTCCCGCCTCCCTTGGCTCAGGCTGCCCTTGGGCCTCTAGAGGCTGGATGGGGTGGACGACGTCAGCCCTTGAGACTCGATGTTCACAAGTGAATCCACCTCCATCTGGGAGGGATGGCTGCCTACTCAGATGAGGAGGCTCTGGCCAGAAAAGAGGGTGAGGGAGAGTTGGGCCCCAGAAACAACTGCGCCATCCACCCAGTCCTAGGGGACAAATGCCCTTAGCAGCTCTATCTCATGGGGTCACTACCCACCACAATCTGGTCCACTGCTGGCTTGCTGAGGGTTCAGGGAACGATAAGACCTAGCTCTGCCTTGGCCAGATAGCCAGGGGATGGCCCCCCAAGATGTACCCCATTGGGAAGGTCCCCTTGGTCTCCCCACATCCCCAGCTCTCCTTTGGCAGCCAGTAGAGCCATACTGTTCACCTCTCTGGGGAGGGGTGAGCAGCACACTGTCCTTACCCAGCCCTGTTGCTCCATCCTCAGCTTCAGTTGAGAAGGGGGCGGGGCTCCTAGCATTGGCTTCTGCCCCTTCCATCCATTCCCATCCTCCTTCCCCAGCTTCAGGGACTCAGGATCTCCTCATAGCCCTCAGCCATCTCCAATAATTGCACTTGTCGCCTCATTCAAGAGCCAGGGCTCTGTCTCCACTTATGCCCCCACCCATCACCACCATTCCAACCTGCCCAGCTCAGTTCACCCCAGGAAGATGACCACAGGAACATCTGAGCTCTGGCCTGAATCCCTACTGCTTGCAATTCTGGGTGAAGCTGTCCTGGGGACCCTGTCTGGGGAAGCTAGTCAGAGACCCCTAGGGGAGGGAAAGTGCCCCTCCCCCATGTGGCTCTATGGGTCTGGCAGTCAGTAGCTTGGGGTGAAAGCAGCCAGCCTGAGCAGGGGGCAGATCTCTCGTTTGCCTACACCCCACACCTGGGCAGGGGGGCAGCGGAGCACGTCCTTGCCCAGCAACCAAAACCCCAAGTAGGGAGATGCTCTTGTAGGGGTCACAGACCCACTGACAGCTCCACACACCTGCCGGAGGCAGGGTTCGGAGCCCTGGACTCCAGGACACCGCATGTGGCTGTTCTAGGCAGCCAGCCCCCGCCCACCCAGTCAGGTCCCCCTAAGGGTCTCCCTTAGCCCAGGGCCAGCCACAGAAGCCAGGCACCAGGGCAGGGACAGAGCCTGCCGGCTTCCAGCCAGCTCTGCCCACCCCTACTCCCCCAAGACAACTGGCTGCCCCTCTGCCCTCCGCTCCTGCTGACCACTGAGGCATTTGAAGCTGGCACTCTCACTGCGGCTCCCACTGCCCTAGGCAAAGAAGCATCTCAGCCAGACTGCCCTCTCTCCCCACCTGCCTGCCCCCCAGAGCTCCGGCTCCCGAGCCTGGAGGTCCCAGCTCCCCCAGCTCACCTCAGTGGCGCTGTCTCCTCACCAGAGGCACTGCAGTGTGGGAACTGTCCCGAGGAGCCGGTTCTCAGCTGAAACAAAGAGGTGGGGGAGAAAGAGGGGGGCAGCAGGAGAGGGAGAGGGTGAGTGAGCAGGCAAAGGAGTGGAGCTGGAGGGGGAGAGGATGAGAGAGAAGAGGGGAGGGGAGGAGAACATTTGCAGAGAGATAAAGCCTGACTCCTAGGGACTGAAGGGCCAAGAAAAGAGGGATGAGGAAATGGGGAGGGGGCAGAGGAGGTGAGGGGCCAGACCAAGAGGGGAGAGATTGTTAGAGGGGCAGACACCGGGCAAGGGAGGGAGTGCGAGCAGGAGAGGGAGCCGGGTGAGAAGCAGGGCTGCAGGGGGCAGGCAGCTGACTGGGGTGGGGGGGGTGTCTAGGGGGACAGAGCCACCCCACCCTTGTCCGGTGCCAGGTTCTGGCACTTGAGTGGGCAAAAGGCCATGAAGGGGAATGGGAGGGAGCGGTGAGCAGCCAGGCAACAGTAAGCACTGGTTTGATGGGCTGGTTGGGAGGACAGGGGCCAGGGACAAAGGCGGGAGAACAAAGGTCTGATCGGAAGACTTGGCCTCTTCCGACCTCTGAGTGCTACAGTCTGGAGAGTCCTGAAAAGTCTCCTGAATGGAGGGCAGGTCCACTCTGGAGTGGTCTAGGCTCCGAAGTGGCAGCCTGAGGTCAAGGGGAGAGGGAATGGGCTGTGAGCGTGGGCCCCGCTATTCAGTGAGGGCTCAGAACGCACCATGAGTGACCACACATCAGAACGCTGTTGTCAGTGTCTCTTTGGGGGAGGGTCCGAAGCCTGGACTGAGAACTGGGTAGGGGAAATCCCCTCTGAGGGAAGAGCATTGGGTGCCCTGAGGGAGGCGGGAAGGATGGTGGGTGCCACGGGCAAGGGGAGGAGTGAGGTTGAAGGGAGTGGGGATGCAGGTGAAAGGGAGGGGATGAAGTGGGAAGGTGGCTGCTAGGGGTATGCCCGGAGCCGCAGCCCCGCATAAGCCCATCTAAAGCAGACAGGCTCCCTCTCCACACCCCACAATTCTTGGGCTGCTGACTGCAGACTTAATAAAGGACGCGGTAATGAACCACTTCCTGCAGCTGCCCTCCTGCTGCCAGGCACTGCTGTGACAAGCCAGGGCACCAGGGAAGTCAGCTTGGGTGGCTGAGGCACGAGTCTGTGAGATGCTGTGTATGGGGAGGGGGGGTCAGGGAAGGTGGGGTGGCTTTGACCAGAGCTGTCCCATCCCTCTAGTCCAGGGCACAGTGCCCCGGGCTGGTCCAGTCTTGTCCATGCTTGGGGGCATAGGAAGCCCTTCTAAGCTTTCTGACCGTGGCAAGCTCCCCTTGTTGTCCCCCTGGAGACCCCTCGTAGAAATTCCAGAGTACCTACATTCTCTGGAGAGCAGGAGGGGAGATAGCCTGGTGGAGCCTGGAGCTCTGACAAGGAGGGCAGAGGCTGAGGGGAATCAGCCCCCAGTGCCACCCTGCTAGATGCCCCTTAGCCTCTGTGTAGCCAAGCCCAACTCCCTACCACCTCCTTCGGAAGCCCCCTGGCCCCACCCGGCAGGGCCACATCAACCCAGCTGTCACTGGGCCAGCTGCTTCCTCTTGTATCCTGGAACCCATGAAAGGAAAGGACCCTTCCTTCCTTCCTCCTTTCCTTCCTTCCTTCCTTCCTTCCTTCCTTCCTTCCTTCCTTCCTTCCTTCCTTCCTTCCTTCCCTTCCCTTCCTCCGTCCCTCCCTCCCTCCTCCCTCCCCCCTCCTTCACTTTCTTCCTCCTACTTTTTATTTAGAAATAATTTAAAACTTACAGGAAAGTTTTCAGAATACGAATAGTATGACACCCATATACCATTTAGCCTTATTCAATTATTGTTAGTATTTTGCCTTGCTTTATCTCTGTATATATATTTGCTGTGTGTGTGTGTGTGTGTGTGTGTGTGTGTGTGTAGTCATACATAATGTTTTTTTCTGCACCATTTGAAAGTAAGTTGCAGACGTCACAGCTGAAAAGACAGTTTCTTATCTGTTTCTGTCTCCTGTAGCCAGCCTAGGGAGCCCAGACCAAGTTATGTGGAATGAATGAAAGCCTGGGACAGGCACCAATGAGTGGACATGCTCTATGGGAGCCTGAGGCCTGGGGGCGGGAGGGGCTTCGCCAAGGCCACCTTGGGAGTCGGGCTGGTTTAGGGCTAGGCGCCATGTCCCTCTTGTTTTTTTCTCTCCTTCAGCCTGGGAGGCAAGGAACAGTTGCCCCCAAAGTGAGCAGGTGATGTTTGCTGGGTGTGGAGCTGCCGCATATGTCTGCAGAGATGGCAACAGATGGGTGCGGTGGAAGTGGGAGAGCAGGGACGCCCACATTGTGGTCCTTGGGCACACACAGGAGACTGAGCTTGAGAAGACCCAGCTGTGGAAGCCCCCCGCCACAGCGCCAAGGACTCAACATCTTGCCTTTGGAACCCCCCCTCCAACCCCATGCGGGTCAGGGCAGGGATGGGGCCCCTGCTTGACAGCTGGCCCATGCTGATCAGGTCAGAGAGGGCAAGATAGAGGCTCTGGTCATACGGGGGCTTACACATACGGGGTCCTGACACAGAGCTGGCATTCCTCTCTGTCCCCTAGTCCCCCGAAATGGGTTAGATCCCTATCTGGAGGCCATCCTTCAGATGGTTGCTCTCTTACCCCACCTAACCCCCACTTGAAGGTTATGAGTAAGAAGTTTGGCATTTAAAAATCACTCCTTGGGGGCCAGCCTGGTGGCTCAGGCTGGTGGCTCAGGCGGTTAGAGCTCCATGCTCCTAACTCTGAAAGCTGCCTGTTCGATTCCCACATGGGCCAGGGTGCTCTCAACCACAAGGTGGCGGGTTCAACTCCTCGAGTCCCACGAGGGATAGTGGGCTCCACCCCCTGCAACTAAGATTGAACACAGCACCTTGAGCTGAGCTGCCGCTGAGCTCCCGGATGGCTCAGTTGGTTGGAGCGTGTCCTCTCAACCACAAGGTTGCTGGTTTGACTCCTGCAAGGGATGGTGGGCTGTGCCCCCTGCAACTAGCAACAGCAACTGGACCTGGAGCTGAGCTGCGCCCTCCACGACTAAAACTGAAAGGACAACAACTTGACTTGGAAAAAAATCCTGGAAGTACACACTGTTCCCCAATAAAGTCCTGTTCCCCTTCCCCAATAAAATCTTAAAAAAAAAAAATCGCACCTTGAAAGGTTATCTGAGCTCTGAAGCCTTGATTTCCTCTTTCCCTTGTATGTGAAGTCCTCCTCTTCCAGAAAGCCCTCCACACTTCCTCAGATGAACCCACCTATTGGGATTATCCCATGGTTTCTAGGGAATGCCAGCCCTTTTTGTTCCTTTGCTAGTTCACACTGATGCTGTCCCCCGGGCTTAGGGCTTTGCTTGGTCATCAGCCTTTCTCCCTCCTACTGCCCTAGGCCAGGCATGTAACTGATGTCCTGCATATAAATTGACAGTAGTTTGGTTAGACCTGCTGGGACACTGAGTCCCCCTGCTGCCCTTGTGGCCAGTATGTCTGAGAGTCCACAGGCTCTGGACTGGCTGTGGTCGGGGATGGGCAGGGAACCACTTGAGGAAAGGAAAAGGTTTGCTCAAAACCAAAGGCAGGCCTCCAAGTTGGGTCTCTGATCACCTTTAGCACCTTCTGTTTCCTTCCCTGGATCACGCGCAAGCCTGTTCAGGGTGGTGGCCTAGGGTTCTCCCTGAACCCCACTTAGGTTTCCACCTGCTGAACTGAGGGAGAAGTCTTCCCTTATCCTGCCTCCCTGCAGGTTACCCCCAGCCCATCAATGCGATAGCTCAGGGGACACCACCTCCTCTCCCCCTGCCATCCCCCGGAAGAGATTTCAGCCAATTAGCACATACAGTATTTACTTAATTAGGGTAATGACATAATTAGTGTAACTTGGGCTCCATTGCATGGCTTCAACATGCAATTAGGAGCCATCAGCAGGAGGCAACATTGTGAACATGCTCATTCAATTTTGTTTCCAGCATGGAGGCTGCAGCAGCTGCCTCTGCTTGGGAGGGAGGCGGGAGTGGCCAATGTGTGTATGTGTGTGGGGTGACTGCTGGCAGCTGATAGCCAGCCTAGGAACGCGAGTCAGTGGGGGACAGAAAGGCACTTTCCAGGACTGACGGAGTCTCTGACCGAGCCTCTCCCATCACATAAGGGCATCACCACCTCCTACAACCCCAGTGCAGGGCAGGGGTCTTGGCTTGGCTGAGATGACTGAGATTCGTGGGCTGAGAGCTCTAAGTCCTTCTTCACGCAAGTTCTCTGCCTGATGTCACCATTAGCAGGCTGTTTCTTCTCTCCTCGGGGCCTTGATCCTCACAGGAGCCACTGGCTGGAAGGTTTGGGATGACTACTCTTTTCCTCTCTGGACTGGTGGGGAAACTGAGGCTCGGGGCAAGGAAGGTGGTGGAGCCAGTCATGGCAGTGCTGACCCTAAAAGGAGATGCCACAAGCCCAAGCAGGCCAAAGAGCATTCTAGGTAGAAGGAATAGCAAGTGCAAAACCTCTGAGGCCTTATAGAAACTGAGTGGCAGCCCACATGCCTGGGGCAAGGAGGAGAGGACAAAGGTGATGAAACCAGAGAGGCAGACAGCCTCAATAGGTTGGGCTTGTGTGGAACAGGAAGTCATTGATGGGTTTTGAACTGGGAGCGATTATTAAAACATCACTGTGGCAGCTGTGTGGAGACTGCATCGTGGAGGCTGGAAGACAGGGCAGGGCTGTCCAGATGGGAGATGGTAGTGGCCAGGACCGGGGTGCTTGCTGGAAGGTGGTGGGAAGTTGGCATCGAAGGATGTTGTTTGGAAGAAGGACCATCAGGACTCCTGACAGTTGGCTATGGGGATGTGAGGGAGGGTCGTCAAGGGCAGCTGTTTAGTGCCTGGCTTGAGCGAATAGTGTGGCCAGTTTCAAAAGAGAGGAATGCTGGGCGAGCTGGCTAGGGAGAGGAAAATTGAGGGCCAGCGAAGGCTGGAGGAACCAAGGAAACAGTTGTCAGATTTAAGTCTGGAGTTCCAGAGAGAGGACTGCTCCAAGGAGAAAGATAGTTGATCCCTCCTCAGCATACACAAAAGAGCCAGTCCCCGCAGCCCCAGGAACCCAGAGATTCAAATGAGCCGGTCATCTGGAGGCCCCTCAGGGCCAAGGCAGGGGCCAGTTGGGAAGGACCCTGCTCTCAATGCCTCCCTCGTATCTGCCCAGTGAACCATGACCCCCTCACCCCACCCTAAAGCTAGAAAAGACAACTAGGGGTGGAAGGTGTTGCCAGGGAAATCCTGGAGGCCAGCTGTCTAGGTGATCCTCTGTCCACCCGAACCTGGCCCCGTGTGGGAGGAGCCGGACCCCACCCTGACAGAACCCTGTCATGGCTTAAAAATCTCCTTTAGAGGGCCTGGGGACCTCCATCACCACAAGTTAGCTGTGTGTCCTCAGGTGAGTCCCTGACTTCTCTGAGCCTTGGCTCCCCATTAGAGGCAGTTGGAGGAGTAACTCTCTGAGCCCCTCTCCTCCCCTGCGGGAGGTCTGTGAATACAAAAGCCAGCCAGGTCAGGCCTGCCACACTCTCAGCAGAGCCCAGTGTGGCTTCAGCCCCAGATGAGGCAGGGCAGCCAGAATAATGGGGCCTGGGGGGTGGGGGCGAATGTTGTTCCCATAGCTATGGCCCATGGCCCCTGCCTCACCCCCAACTCGCAGACTCTCAGCGCTTTGGTGCCTACTCATGGCAGCAGACAGGCATCTCTCCTGGGCATCCTTTCCGCAAGAAGACGAGGCGGCTACCATTGCCACAGCTAAAGCCATCCTCCAGGACCCAGGCTTTTCCATGCAAGCATATTAGGGGATAATTAAGTAAAAATAGGCCTTCCAACCAGCGGAGCGCATTAAGGCCTAATTAAGTTAATTAGTTGCAGGTGTGGATTGTGAAGCTCAAGTGCGACGTGGCTGTTTGCTGTAATTGCATTTTCACTGAAGCAGTAGTGGTGACAACAGTGATGGTGCCGGCAAAGGCAGGGGCTTCCTCTGAGGCCTGGAAGCCCGCCAGGGATTTCGAGAGGCCGCCACTGAGCTGGGACCAGTGTGTAGTAGCCAAGCAGGCCGAGGACCACCCACAGAGAACAGTAGCTGGAAGTTCAAGGCCAGTCAGGCCCAGGGAAACCTACTGCACTCTCAAACTTGTTCCCTCTCTGCAAGGGTGTGGAGGGTGAGGGTGGGGGGTTGTAGAAAGCCACCAACAGTGGCGAGGTGGTGGCGAGGAAAGCCACCAACATCTTTCCTTGCCGGCTGACCTGGGTGGGCACACCATGGCTGGAACTTTGGATTCCCCCACATCCTATTGCAGTCCCCAGGAAGACTATAAAAGGGCTTTGCTGAAAGAAAATATGTGACTTAGAGGCAGTGGGTGAGACCTCACACGTCTCTGCAGAGGACCTTCTGGTCCAATCAGTCTCCTACTCCAGACATCTTCCCAAAGCCACTTCCTGCCTCAACTTCTACACCCCGCTGACTCTGACGACCTGCCTGTGTGGGACAGCCCTCCCAGCCTTGGTCACACTCCCATTCATTCATCCATTTGGCGTGGCTCATTGAGCATCGCCTCTGTGCCAGGCAGCAGGGCCAGGGCTGGGGACACAGGGCTGGGAGAGACAGATTGGAGCCTGCCCTATGGCACCTTGGTCTCTCTGCGGATGCAGACACACTAATGGCCCTGGCCACACAGTTTCGTCATGGCTGTGGGAATATAGGGGTGCTTAACCCAGTCCTGGGAGGAAAGATGTCTGAGCTTCAGTGGATATAATCCAGGTGAGGAGGGGGCAGGCACTTGATGTGTACAGGAACTAAATGGGCCTCCTTCTGGCCAGAGGACAGACACATGAGGTGCCAAGTCGGGAGGAGGGGCCAGATCAGGCAGGAGTGAGGGGGCCATGAAGGAGTCTAAGCAGGGCTGCTGGGTAGAAAAGGGACTGGTAACGGGCAGCTAGGAGGCCAGGGCCGCAGCTATGGATCTGGAGAGGAGTGGCTGTGTGTGAGGGATATTTAGGAGTAGAGCTGATGTCAGCTCCTAGGGAGGGACCTTGGGAGTGGGGTTGGACTCAGCGACATCCCCACAGCGCTGGGACTAGGGTGAGGGGAATGAAGTGCCTAGAATGCAACATTTGGGGTACTTAACTCCTAGCCTTGTGTTCCTACCTGTGATCGTCCCTTGTCCTCTGAGATTTCTCACTAAGAAAGACAGAGTGGAAGCCACTCCTGGTGATGAGGCAACAGGGGGATAGTTCTGGGCAGTGTCCCCCTCTGTCCTTCAGCCCCTGGGTGATCCTGCCTTCTCTGCCCCATCCAGGGCTGGAGTGGGGCCAGGATTGACACCTTAGGGTCTTACATGTTCTGGACAGGTACTCTGTTTCCATTCTGATGCCTGAATGACAGGTACTCCATCCAGTTTGTCCGTGCATGCCTCTCATGACAGGGAGCTCCCTGCCACCTGGCAGCCTTGGCACAGGCCATTATAAAAAGTGCTTTCCCCTGAGCCCAAATCAGCCTTGCACTGTCTTCTACTTAACAGTGGCCTCAGCTCTGCCTCCTATTTTTCCCCACCCCTCAGGTGGGTCTGCCAATCCCCTTTCCCAAGACAGCTTCACCTCTTTGAACTTCGATGTTTCCACCTATAAAACGGGAAACAGAAATAGCCACGACCAGGGCTGGTGCGAGGATTAAATGAAATGACGTGCATAAACCTCATGACACAGGCTAATTCCTCAGTAATGGGTTATGAACCCTAACAACAATGAGTAACTACAGAGGTGGACGCTGTCCTCCTGGTGTGGGCTGCCCAATGGTGCAGCCTCAGCGCAAGCCCTGGTACCCACCTGTTGGCCTCAAGTACAGATACCGTGGCTGCCCCCTCACATCCAGCACAGATGCAGAGCTAATCCCAGAGGAAGATGTTCATGGGGAAGAGGAACTGACATTTTCTTGAGATGCTGAGCCATGTTGAGATGTGGGGCCTGTCCTGCTGGTTTGAATAGATTCTCTGCTCAGTATTCATTCCAGTGGCAGAAGCAGTCCCAGCCCCTCCCATGTGGCCCCCTGTTCCTCAAGTCTCTCATTCAGGGGAACCAGTGGTGGCTGAGAAGGGTGGGTGAAGACCCACCCTAACTGAGGTGTCTTCCTGGAGCCATATCTGGGGTATATATATCACCAGACCCCTTCATGTCTATGGGCTGCTCTGGTGGTAGGGATCTTTCCTGAGCCTGAGGGGCCTGCAGAACCCTGGATCCCTGCAGAAGCTCCCTCCAAACATTGTTAGGGTGCCCCTGGTCCCCTCAAAGATAAGAAGAGCCACCCCAGGAGGGAAGAAAAATGGTGCTGAAGCCTAGTCCCTTAAAGCCATCCTGCTACCTTCCTTCTTTGCTATCCCATCCCAGGAGCTGCATCCGCAGCAGCAAAACCAGCCGCTTCCCCAGCGCTCTGCTGCTACTCAGAGGGGGTTCCCTGTTGAAAATCAGAGCTTGTCTCAAAAGGATTCTCTTAGATTACAACAGCAGCAATCATGCTCTCTAACTCCTGGTAACCTCTGAATTCCTGTCTGAAGGAAGAGAGAACCCCGTAAGAGGGAACAGCAAGTACAAAGACACAGCAGTGCAGTGGGGTGGCCATGGGGGAATGCCAAGTGCTCTGTGTGGGCCAGGAGAGATGCTGGGGGAACAGAGGATGTGTGGTGTTTGTGGGGGTCTGCAGAAGCCAGCTTTGTACAGAGGACACCTTGCGTCATTTTCACCTTGGCTGCGAGAGGGATGGGTCACTGTTACGATAGACCCCCCATTGTTTTTATAGACTGGGGCTCCCAGAGGAAGGAGAGGGACTTGCTCAAAGTCACATAGCTGGTAGGGCCTGGGCCACCACAGCCTGCTCCCACCACTGCCAAATCCTGGTGGCTAGGCTCTTCCCAGTGGGGATGCCAGAGGAGGGGTAACCTTGGGGATCAATTTGTGTTTGGTTTGGGGGCCCAATCCTTGAGATCCTGGCCCTCAGTAGGCCTGGTTCTGTCACTCGCTTACTGTGCTGTGATCCATGTCATGGACTAGGGTTGCTTTATGCCTCAGTTTCCCCAGTCGTACAGGGGAGGCACCAAGCTCTGATTTGGCCGGTGCTTTTCTGCCTCCCAGAAACACAGTGCACCAGAGGAGGAGGGGTTGTTCACAGCTCCATTCGCTGAAGGGAAAATGAGGTTCAGAAAGGGCATGGGAGGGCCGCAGACCCAATTCTGAGGGTGTGGTCAGCCACTCGGAGAGGCTGCAGGGGTCAATGGCCAGCAAAGCCCAGCAGTTTGGTCCCTAGTTTTCTTTCACCTGCCCTCCAGCCCCCTCTGCCATGGTTCACAACCCCACCCCAGCTGAATGTCTGTCCCAAGGCACGGCCCCTTCTCCATACCCCTAATTATGGCTTGTTCACAAAAACTGGACCGTGACCACACAAAGAGACAGGGATGAAAGTGCTGGTTGTCATGACAACCAGGCGGTTGCTGGGACCCAGAGGAGGGGCTTGGCTGTGTGCCTGAGCCCAGGCATCTGGACGACCTCTGAGCATGAGCGAGGGTGGCCCAGGGGTTCACAGTGATCCCCCTCCTGCTCTGGGCCCACCACAGCTGAATGTACAATGACAACCTTACCCCCTCCATGGCAGCACCTGCTCCCTGGGCCTCCCCTGGTGGCCCCATTATCCTGCACCTGCTGCCCCCCCCACACACACACCATACAAGCTCTGCAGCCCAGGCACCCTCCCCATGGCATTCCCCGCTCATCCCCAGGCCCAGCTGCCTGCTCTGAGGGCCAGCCAAGAGGGACTGTGGGACCAGGAGCAGTGGCTGGGAGGCTCCCGGCAAGAACAGAGGGTCCAGCTGCCAAGCCAGCTCTGCCTGGCCAGCAGTGTGTGGGCCTTTGAACAAGGCCTCTACTTCAGGGCCTCAGTCTCCTGACCTGTAAAATGGGAGCAGCCATTCCTACCCTCAATGTCTCCAAGAACAAGTTTCCCTCTGCTTGGAAGAAGATTTGAGGCTGGGATGTCCCCAGAGGAGGGCATCTTGGTTGTGAAGAGAAGAGGCAAGGGGTTGTCTTAGGTCACACCCTCAGGGTCACTTCTGTTAGACCATTTAGAGGTCTGATCCCTTCCTGTACACCTAAGAGTCACTGCTTGGATGTAGAGATAACATTTCCCAGAGACCCTTTGGGTACAAAGGAACTATACAAGGGACATATCAGTGCCAGATTCTTGAATGGCCTGTCAGGAATATTGGGGAATGAGGAGGAAACTGGGGCAGGATCACCCCCCACACACACAGGAAAAGAGAATGCTGTGAGAGAGTGGCCTGGGGGGGTGGGTTGTTGCGTCTCTGTTGATCTGACAGTCTGGTTGAGGTACAGAAACTGAGATTCTGGGAACCATCAGTGTCTGGCTTTCTGATACCCCCCAACCACCACCACCACCAGATGGAGAAGGGAGATAAGGGGGCAGGAGGAGGGGGAGGCCCTGGCAGATGCCCCCCCTCCTGGCACTAGAAGGGGATTCCCATGGCAACTGGTCTTTTGTCTTGTGGCCCATATTCTAGCTGCTCTCTAAACCCTGCAGGACATGCTACTGCAGGACATACAGGTTCCCATACTCCTCTGCTGTGAACTTGGTGAGGTCCCACCCTTCTCGCCACTTCAGTTTGCCAACCTGGATTGTGGGAGCAGATTGCCAACGAGACTGGAAGCTCCGGCTGCCACCCCATCTATTTGAATACCCCCAGGCCATCATTGGCAGTCCATTGGCTGCCCCACCACTGATAACGAGGAATTCCCTTTCCTGAACAATCAATCCATTCTGACCTACCTGGAGGCTCTTTCACACTCCATCACAGAGGGCAAAGCTTTTGCCAGGAATGGAGGCATTTGGGGGCAGGGTAAGAGTTCTGGTATCCTCGGGCCACTCAGTACAGCACTGGGCAAGGTTTGTATTCACCACGGTGCAGATGGAAAGACTGAGGCCTCGCAAGGGAAGAGACTTGCCCAGTGAGTCGGCGGCAGGACCCAGGCCTACAGTGTTCACAAACCTTTCTAGGGGTGAGCATAAAGTCAGAATGGCACTTTGGTCCCCAGACTCAGTAAGCTCAGGCTCCCTGGAGAGCTGGGGTGGGGATACTTTGCAGATCGAAGGACCGCGATGACAAGGCTCCCCATTCTGCCAAGAGATCACTCAGCCGATGTTCACCAAGCTCCTGGGGGCATTTAGAGCTTAATTATGATGAACAGTTAGTTCTCTGTGCAGCTTCTTGGGGCCACATGGAAATGTGGAAGACATCACTGTCTGGTGGCCTGTCACCTGGAGTTTTGGCCCAGGCAGGGAGGGGCTGGTGGGGACCCCCTTCTGGCAGCTGCTTCTGGAGAGCAGGGCCCCAGCATCCTGGACCCTGCCCCCTGGCATGGTCTGGAATTGCAGGTCAGAGGGAGGTAGGCTGGGGCAGAGGGTATTAAGGTGGGGTCATGTGCAGATCGGCTGCTGTCAGCAGCCACCATCTTCAGGATGGTCGCCGCAATGTGGGTTGCTCTGTCTCCTAGTCATTTCCTAAGGGTCTCTCTAGGAATGATGGACTCGCAGGGCTGCTGGGAAAAGCAGCACGCCCTGGTCCTGCGGCTCAAGCCCACCCTCCAGTTGGGGGACACAGTAGTGACTGCTGTATGGTTGCCTACCAGTTGTACTGACCATGGTCCTCTTGGGCCCCTGAGGAAGGTGTGTGTGTTCTGCCAGCTGAGGCAATCAGGGAGGACTCCCTGAGGAGGTATAGTGAGATATGACGGGAAGTTATAGAAAAGCCTAAAAGAGGGAGGAGATTGCCGCTGGGAAGCTCCACATGAGTACAGGTGGGAATGGGCTTAGGGGACGGGAGTGGGGGCTGGGAGGAGGATTGAGTGTTCATGGGCCAATGATCCTCCATCCTTCAGCTCCTCCAGGAATTCCTTTCCACTCCTCCTTGTGATCTGGGCTTTCATGGCCTTGTCTGTCAGGCTGACCATGTGAATCAAAGGAGAATTTGTCTCCGTTTTTATTCATCAAAGAAAATTCTGATCAGAGCTGCTGAGGCCAGCTGGCCAATGGCAGAGGGGGAAGGGTCAGGGGAGGCCTGGGGAGAGGGTAAACCTCGGATCTCTCCCAGCCCCCCACCCCTGACTTAGTTTCTCTTGGCAGCAGCTCAGAGCTCCTGGTTTAGGAAGCCAGAGGGAGATCCTGGGGGCCCAAGAGGCCAGCGGGGGACAGGTGGGGAGTCGGTAGTTCCAGCCACGTGTCTAGATGCCTGTCGCTCTCTATTTTGCTCTCTGTTCCGGCTGACCGGCCACATGAAGGGTCTGTTCTGCCACCATTCACACGGGGCTTTCATCTCTGCAGCCAGTGGAGCAGTGCTCCTGCCCCAGCGCTGCCAGCAAGATGGCACAGGAAGGGAGAGCACAGATCTGCCATGCCCTCACACCCTTTGCCTGAAAGGCATAGGGCTGGGCCAGGACACCTTAATCAGCCTGTTTTCCCAAGTCTTGAGCATCCAGGCCACCAGAGATGGGCAGAGAACTGTCCCCTCCTCCCACAAACTCTGGCAGAAACCCGGTCTCCTCTTATTTCAACAAGAGCAAATCTGACCTCCTTTCTAGCCCATATGGGCCAAAACACTGCCCTCCCACCAAAGGAGGGGCAGGAGCCCAGGGTGGGCTCATGGCTTAGCCTCTTGTTCCTCTCCCAAGGAACAGGTAGATATGACGGCCTCCAGGACAGGGCAGGGGCAGCAAAGTCAGATCCAATGCCTCGGAGAAGATGGGGGCATTAGAGGGTGGGTATCTGAGACCCAGGGGAGTATGGACTGACCCACAGTCTCCTGCCAGGGAGGGAGGGAGACAGTCACATCTACCGCCCACACCTATAGAAAGGCAAGGTGGAGCCGCCAGAGCTACTAGGAAAAGCAACGCCCCCGCCCTCACCCATCTCCACTGCTCAAGCCCATCCTCCAGTTGAGGGACACAGCAGTGACCACAGCATAGTAGAGGGTAAGTGACTCTGTGAGCTGGACCACCTGAGAGTGGACCCTCTCTACAGTGACCTGTCCATCTATCCAGCAGCTATGGCACCTGTGATGTCACCAGTCCACTGTGTTGCTTGGCAACTTTTCAGGATTAGTGCTCTGCCCCTGTCATCCCTGACGTCCCACCATGGGCTGATGTTGCCCTGGCAACCAGATGGGCTCTGCAGCCTTTTGGACAGCTGTACCTAGTGTGGGAAGTGCCAGGCAAAAGCAGGGTGGCAGGTGACTCTCCACAGACCGAGTGGGGTACACAGCCTATCCCCAGATCCAAAGAGGAGCCAGCTGCCCAAAACAGGGCTTTGGGGGGTCTCTGTCCCCTTAAGGAGCTTTGGCCACCCTTGCCTCCAATCCCCCTCATACTCCTTCCTCTTTTCCACAATGATCACTGAGTACCTACTGCATGAATGCCAACAAGAAAAGCAAATAAAACCATGGCTGGGGCTCAGGAAAGGTTTCATCAGCACTGGGTCTTGGAGGATGAATAGGAGTTGGCCAGGAGTAGGAATTGGTGGAGAGAGATGTTCTGGACAGAGGACGCAGAAGCCTGTGCAAAAGCCAAATCTCACTCTCTAGTCCCAGCTTCTACCCTGTCTCTGGGTTCCTCGTGGCCTGGCCTCTCTGGCTCTCAGAGAGACATTTTATGGTAGGAACGGGGTCCAGTTCAAATCTGGACACTTAGTGCCCAGCAGCGGCCCGGTACCAACGTCAAATAAAATCAGACATTTATGTAATGAGCATCAGGTCCTATTATCTCCTTCAATACCAACCTGTCTTACCAAACCTCAGTTTCCCCACCTATGAAATGGGGCCAATTCTGAAAAGGCTCCAGGCAGGTGTCCTCATGTTGGGGTGGGAGATAATTTTTAAATTTTCTTTTGGTTTGTAACCCACGTATTTACAGAAAAATTGAAAGACTGGTAGAGGGGACATCTGTAAACCTTCAGATTCCCCAACTGTTTGCATTGGAGTACTTTTGCTTTATCTCCTATCTATACATCAATGGTGCTGAACCATTTGAAAGGAAGTCACAGCACCAGACATAGACATCCTGACATTGGTCCTGAAATTCTTTGGTCCACATCAGCTAAGACAAAGACAAGCTATGCAAGCACAATACCATTATCACATCTAAGAAAATTAAACATAATTCAATATCTAGGGCAGGCAGGAGAATCAAAGCCTGAAGGCAGTGCCAGGTCATTGGAGCAATGGGCGCCGGAGACCAGATGGGTGGAGGGGCACCCACTGCCCACCCTGATAGGGGGCAGTGGCTGTTAAGCTGATGCGCGAAAAACCAGAAGCGACACTTTCAGCCGTCACCTGACCATGGGTCTCGCAGCTGTGGCTTAAAACACCAACTTCCAATTCGTAAATTTCTCCAATTATTCTCCCCAATTTATTTAGCTTAAAAAAAAGGCACGAAAAAACGAGGATTCAATCAAAGTTCTCGCACTGAATTTGACTGCTTCGTCTCTTACTCTAGAAGAGTCTGGCGGGGGAGATGGATAATGGAGCCTGGATTTGAGAGCCTGGGGGGCTGACACTTTCCCCGCAACCCCCAGGTGGCCCAGGCCCGGGAGGGGAAAGCAGCGAGTCCGAGGCGGGAGGAACCAAGTTCCCGAGTTTGTGAGGGAGGCCGGTGCAGATATTGGGTAGGTTCCGACGGAAGCTCCGGCCCCACGGTGCCGGAAGGTCCCACCCCTTAGCAACGGCGCAGCCTCCCTCCCTAGAGACGGGACGCCAGACCCAACGCTGCGCGGTGGAGCGGGTAGGTCGGGGGCGAGCGCGGGCAGGGGACTTGATAGGGAGCAGAGGGTGAGTACAGGAAGGAGGATACCCTCTCGGCCCAGGGTCCACATCCCTGTCCACGAGTCTGCGCGCAGTTTCCGGGGCCTTGGCGAGTGGGAAAGGAGTGGGGCGTAGTTTTAAACAACCATGCACCTAAGTCCTGTATTTCCCAGACAGGTTTTTCGCCCCCCTCTCCCCACCGTGAAAGACCCAGGCAGGGAAAGAGCCGAGATTCTGGTCCTCATCAGCCACCCAGTTCCTCTCCTGATCCCCACCACATCTAATTCCTTAGTCCTCAGTGTCCCCATCTATAAATTGGCAGAGTACTGCTGCCAATGAGTTGTTACAGAGATCAACTGGCCTCCCTTTACTCGCCTCATTCATTCATTCATTCATTCATTCACACAATTATTAGGCAAGCACTTTCTAGGCACCTGAGTGTGTGTGAAACGTGTGTCAGTCCCGTGCTGGGTGCCAAGGTTCTAGAGATCAATGTTACTTGAAAATTCCTGAATTTGCAGCCCTCATGTCCAGCTAGGGGAGATGTTAACTGGAGGGAAGAACCTGAGGTGTGGGAACATAGAGAGGTGTCACATCAGGTGAGCGCCCCAAAAAGATGGCGAGAACCCCAAGCTTGTGGGGATTATTAGCACCCACAGTGTTGTTTGCCAGGTAGCGACACAAAGACAGAGACTTCCAAAATCTCTTAAGCCACAGATCAATTTGTCCAATGAGATCTCACACTGAACCCTGGTATGTGACACAGGTAAAGGTGTGTGGTCCTTGTTGAATTGGGGGGGGGGGCTTGGAAGCCCTCCTGCTTATTAGCCCCCCGCGCTCCCCACAGGCACTCACTTTGCAGAACCTCAGCGTTCCTTGGTACATAGTTTGAGAACCACTGTTGTGGTACTGGGGACATGGACCTCTGGGTCAGCCAGAGGTCAGTTTCCACTCTGGTTCTGCCATTTCTTGGCTCTGGTTCCTTCGCAAGTTTCTTGATTTCTTTAGACTTTAGTTTCCATGTTTGTGCATTGGTGAGAGTAGTAGTACCTGCTGTACATTTCAAATACCCTAGTTCATCTGTATCCATCCAACCCAGTGCCTGGTGGGTGGGTGGGTCTTATGGGGTTAAAGGTCAATGAGCCCAACCTGAAGCTTTCTCTAGCTCAAGCCAATGGGGCTCCAGGTGATCTGACTGGGGAGAAAGAATACTTGGGTTCAAATTCCAACTGTGCCTCTTGCTGGCTGTGTGACCTTGCACAGGTCACTTAATCTCTCTGAGACTTGTTTTCCCCACCTCTGAGAAATGAGGATAGTCTCAGTTCCCACCTCAGCGGTTTAAATGAGATCATGTGTGAACTATATCTAAGCCCCTTAATAATATCCACCATTCCCAACACTGGGCCACCCCTGGCATCTTACCTGCCAGTTCCCTTACCTGCCGCACAAATGAGGGAGAATGTTCATGCAGAGGCTGCCATCTCCCATGGGGCTGTGACAGGAAGCAGAGGTCTTTCTGTCTGTCTCTCTGTCACAGGTCCTTGCACGCTGGCAGTGTACAAGTGCCCAGAGCTGGGGTGGGACTGGAAGGCAGCTGTGGATCCTTGTGAACGGCTGAGGGACAGACAGGAAACAGGACTCTGAGTTAGCAGCTCACTCTCATGCCTTCCTTCTGGGGACATGCCTGGGTACATGCCCCCCCTGCCACCCTGCCCAGAGGGAAATGGCCCACAGGTGCAGCAAATTCCCCTATCACAGACTCCTTTTGTCCCCAGCGACACTGCAGTTTCCTGGACATTTCTGCTTCTGTTATCTCTATCAATCCTTATAACATACTAGTGAAGCAGCTGAGCATATTCAAGCCCATTTGAGAGCTGGGGAAACCAGGTCATGGAATGCTCTCCTGCGGACCTGGAATCTTGGATTCTCCAAGGCCTGTTCGGTTTGTTGATTTTGTTCGAAGACAGGGCAGACAGACATCCATAGGTTTGCAGCCATGATGGGGCTGATCCCCAGTGGGTCCTGTCTCCTTCAGGCTGCTCTGAGGACGGCTGGTGACTGTCAGACAAGTGGAGCAAGCTTAGCATTGTTTTCAGCACCTGTCCTGGGGAGGCACCTGGCCACCAGAGAGTGAATTCAGGGAGCAGAGTTCTGGTGGGACGCGCCTGACTGGCTAGAAGCCAGTCAGACTTTGGGCTCAAAGTTAGGGCCTCCTGCCAGCGGGTCCTATCCCCTTCACGGTCTGTCAAGCGATCTCGCCAACTTACCACCCCTTTCTTAGAAATGGACTCAGCAGCTGCAGGCTGCTTCAGCATTGCTGGGGAGCTTGCTCTAGGCAGCCCCGCTGCCCGCCCACCTCTCAGGTCAGCCCAGGGAAGGTTCCTCTGCCATGACCCTACACAAGGTCTACACCAGCTAGTCCCACTGGCAGCTAAAGTGGAAATGACGGAGCACGGAACACCCAGCCAAAAGAGCGGCCTGTATTGCAAGCTCCTGGCTGCCTCATCCCAGCGTTCAGGGGGTGGGTAATTGGAGGGACAGAAGGAGGTGTGTTATTTGGGCCAGACCCCTATTTCCTTTCGTTAAGATGTCCCCTTTTTAATTGAAATTTTTATTGAGATAATTGTTGACTTACTCCATTTTTATTTTTATATCAGCATTACATGAAAACCTCTTCTTCCCCCATACCTTTGTCTAATTTCTTATAATGCTCCCCCAACCATGGAGTTGCCCTGGTGATGCATTTTGAGGTAGCCAAAAGCAACAGTGGCTTGGCAGGGTCTTGCTCTCCCCACAATGAAAACTCTGTGCACCTTTAACCTTGGGATGTTGGATGAGCACGCAAACCAGTGGCCCATCTGCTGCTCCCTTTGGGGAGAGAGGAGGCTGTATGCTTCCTAAGGTGGGCCGACCCTGAGCACAGTTGCTGGACGCAGGATCTGTGAGCCAGTGGAGGGTCCGGATCCCCTGTGGAGGCCATTTAGTCCTCTGGCTCCTGGGGTACGGCTGGGGGGTTTGGGGTCGGGAAGGCAGGACATGGCCCAGTGCCCCACGTGGGGAGATGCAGAGCATCCAGCAGGGCTGGGCTCGGGACACCAGGTCTGCCTCTGGGTGAAAGTTATTTTGGGGAAAACCAACAGGGCCCTTTATTGAGTGAGTGAGCTCTGGGCTGCCCGCTTTGTATCCCCTTGTGAGAAGCCAGGTCTTGCTTTCTAATATGGGGGAGAAGGGGTGGGAAAGTGCAGAAGGATACACGGGCATTTGCAGAGCTTCCCAGACTCCCTTCACTCGGCCCTAACTCTGGGGACTCATTTCTCACATGCAGCATGCAGGGAAGGCCTCCTGTCTCCTGTGTCTGTCCAGATTAAGGGGAGACCTCTACCCACCCCCTCTCCCTCTTTCGTTATCCATGCATAGGTGGCTGGGCTTGTTGCGGGTGGCAGATAAGGCATCTGTATCATGGTGCCCCTGGGGACTAAGCAGAGGATGGCAAAGGCCCAATGATGTGGATATCTTCTCCTAGGAGTTCTGGCTGGGGCATCGCCCTGTAAAGCAGCATGGAACAGCCTAACAGAGAAGACTGCAGCCCAGGAAGGGCCCCTCAGGGCCCAGAGTGCAGCAGCACTCCTGAGGGAGAAGAGGATAGTCTGAGGAGGACTCATGCAGGCCTACAGCATAATCTGAGGAGGATTCTTCTGAGATCAGATTCTGGGTCGGAGAAGCCTCCTGCAAGGCCTGACCCCAAGCCCCCAGCTTTTCCCCTGCCCCTGTCCCCACCAGCCATGCCCTCAGACTTAGAGCAGCCCCAGAAGTTGCCCCTGACAAGCAATGATAAGAAGTACCCACTGATGAAGCAGCGTGGGTTTTACTCTGACATTCTCAGCCCTGGAACTTTGGATCAACTTGGGGTGAGTGTGGCAGCCATCCCCTCCTTATAGGTTCCATTTACTCATCCTTCCTTTTATCCATCCATCCATCCATTCATCCATCCATCCATCCATATTTCCATCCATCCATTTGTTCACTGATCCATCTATCTGTGCATCTATCAGTTTGTCCACCCGTCCATCCTCCCATCCACCCACCCATGCAGCCTGTCATCCATCCTTTGACCATCCATCCGTCTATCCTTCTATCTGTGCATTCATTCAGCAATTCATTATGGAGCACCTGTGGTGTGACAGGTCCTGGACGGAGCACTAGAGACGGTGAAGATGAAATATCCACATCTCTATTGTCATGGGGCAAAGGCTTTGGTTGGGGACTTCCCCCCATCCTCAGCTCTGGTTTGGGAGGGGTCCTTGGATGAGTTGGCGTATTGTTGAGATCTAAGAGATGGTAAGATGGGGATTGGGGGGAGTGTCCCAGGCAGGGGAAACAGAAGATACAAAAGCTTGGGGTTCCTGACAGAATCCATGGCACATGTGGAAGAGGAGGTTATACTGTGAGGGGAGAGAGGGAGGATTGGGGCAGGGGGAGGATGGAGAGGGGATAACTAGGGATATAGGTATGAGACAGCCTTCAGAAGGTTTTAGGCCGTGGAAAGGCCACAGGTGATAGGACAAGGACCCACCAATGACTCACTATGCCCGGAGTGCCAGAGTGGCCTTTGGGAGGGGACGTCCGCACAGACCCCTGCTGCCTTTGCAGTACCTCTGTCTTATGGCTCAGCACCTGGACACACCCCGGAAGTATTCTCAGAGTGAGGAGTGCAGGACCAGGACAGGTTAGGGCCAGGAGTGTCCCAGCCTCTGGCCTCTGAATGAGGAATTATGCAAACTCACTGGTTCTGCCCCACCCCCATGTCCCTGGGGTGCTCCCCGGTGGATTTGGGAGGGACACCTGGCCTTGGGGTCCCTCCCAGTTCCTGCCTGTCCCGAGATATTTACGCCACCCTCAGGGCTCTGGGGTTTGATTTTAGGAAGTATGCCGTGGCCCCTACATGAAGCAGAACCTCCTGCGGCAGGCCGACCTTGACAAGTTCACCCCAAAAGGTCAGTACCCAGGAGGGTCGGGTGGGCAGGTGCTTTTAGAAGCAGGGCCTCTAGCCTCAGGGAGACTGTCTCTTCCTGACCGAAGGTCTCGGTTTCCTCAACTGTAAAATGGGGATCACAATAGATACATTGCTTTGCAAGGGCCCAGCTCATGAAGAGTGCTCAGTAAACCACAAGTGCTTTATCATTTCTCTTAGCAGAGCTGGGACAAGGACCCCATGGTGGGCCGGGGCTGCTGAGGGTCAGCGCTCCAATTCCCTCCACCCAGCTGGGGATGGTAGGGGTGTATTTTCTGCCCCCCCCTGGAATGGGGCTTGGAGGAGGCCAGGGCTGTGTCTAAGCTGTTCCCTGCCAGGGCCCCAGCACCCAGAACGCGGCCTGGCACAGGAAGTACCCAGGAGAAGTTTGCTGGAGGAGGAAAGCACTCTGCTCTCAGTCTCTGTGATGAGGCCTGTATGGACTGGGACAGGTCTGTAGGGAGTGGGGCGGTCACTAGTGGCAGAGGGAAGAATAGAAGTGGCTCCAGCAGAAGCAGTGAGCAGGATGGCACCCTGAGTGGCAGTGAGGAATTAGGTGGGGCCCTGCTACCTGGCTGGCAGGCAGTAGTTCCTCTCTATCAAGCACCGATGCCCCTTGATCCCAGCTGTCTGCCCCTCCTCTCCAACTCTAGACGCGGCCTGGTTCTTTGCTGGCCTTACCTAGATTAGTCCTCTCGGGGTTTGTGAAACCCCAAAAGTGGCACAGGAAACATCACATGCATGTTCATTTGTGCTGTGATTTGAGGATCCAGACGATTGTGTTCGACAGTCTCACAAGTATGTGATTCTGAGAGTAGAATGGTGTCATGGACCCACTGGCTCAAGAGCAGGTGACTAGAGGTCTGAAAACTGCCCTCTTGGCCAGGCCTTTTTGGTGTTGTGAGTTTCCCCAAGCCCCTGGCAGCTTTGGTGAGAGCATGAACTTCAGCTGAAGGCGGGTGGCCTCTGCTGAGCCTCTGGAGGCTTCACTGGGGCCCCGAAGTGTACCCCCAAGGTGGGCCCTCCTGCAGTGTGATACCTCTGACCCGAGAGAGGTGGTGAGGCACAAAGGGGTCACCAGGGCCTCACAGGAGAGTGGAGGGAGGCTATCACTGAGCTGTCCTATGCCCATCCAACCCCCGGGGAGGCTGGTTCATCTCCTGAACCATGTTCTCACACCTCGTTTCCCACCACTATGGTCTCAGTTTTCCTGGGACTTTCCTTTCCACTTAACAGCCTGAGTCCTGGTCAACCCCTCACTCCTGGGCAAACAAAAATGGTCCTGCCACCTCCTGGAGGACCATGGTAGACATGGGTGTGTGTCGACCAGCTCCCCTCCCTGAAGACCTGGAATGAAAGCCTCTGTCTGCCTGGGTGTCTAAGTAGGGGTGGCCACTTTGTGACTTGAAGGTCCCCCAGGGCCCAGGGGGTAGGGCCCCTAATCTTACAGATCCAGGATGCCTTGAGTCTGCAAATGGTCCCAGGGAGTGAATGGCATTCAGACTCTGATATGCTGGAGGGGCCTCTGGGGTAGGGGTGGCAGGAGCCAGTCCCACGTGTGCAGAGAGTTACCATTTTGCCTTCGTATCCAGTTGTCATCCTGGCCGATAGTGTGATTTAGCATCTGGGCTGAGCAGTGGCCACTGGTGCTGGGGTCATGGGTGGCGTGGAGGAGAAAGATGGAGCATGCTGGCTTGGGGCAGGCAGAGCAGGACAAAAGTCCGCAGCCCCTCCAGGCTTGCACTCCCTCGGGTGCCTGGTCCCACATCTGGCTTCTCCCCACCACTGCCTGGTACCTGCCTGGTGCTGTGTCTTGAGGGGGGTGGGAAGGGGCCCTGTCCTGAGCCTCTGCAGCTCCTGCCCTTCCTTCCCGCAGTCAGAAGCTTTGAGGTTCCTGAGGACTTTGCGGAACGCCTGGAGCAGCAGCGCATTGGGCCCACCACCCAGTTGCTCACCCAGGCTGACTTCCCGCTGCAGGCCTATGAGCCCAAGGTGCAGGTGCCCTTCCTGGTGCTGCCAGGCCAGTGTCCCCGCAAGATTGAGATTGAGAGGTACGAAATGGTGGGCTGTAGGAGAGCCGGTCCTCCAGGAGGTAGCAGTGCCCAACTAAGGGGTGAGGGACAGCAGGCAACGAGTGACCATCCCCACGGCAGAGGTTACTAAACTGGGTCTGTGTGCAAGTGTTCAAATCAGACCCTCTAGCCCTGTGGTATCTTACTAGGAACAAATTGCTTTCTTGCCGTGGAATCCGGGGGGGTGACTCGTGGGTAATGTAGTAGAACTGCCCCACAGGACAGAAGGGCGGTTGGAGCCCAGGACACCTGTTCCAGCTATGCTGCCTCCTGATGAGAGGGCCAGAGGGTCCTGGAGGGACAACCCCGGGGCCCTTTTGCTGACACCCATGAAGCCACCTCACAGCAGTCGTCATGAGAGTCCCCTCATCCGCCTTTGCCAGGAGGAGGCGGCTGTACCTAAGCCTGGACATCGAGAAGTTGTTGGCCACTGAGGGTATTGACTCCAACAAGCTCATGCCCAGGCACCCAGACCCCAACCACCCCCAGACCATCGAGCAGGGCCACGACCCGCTCTTCCCCATCTATCTCCCACTGAAGGTGAGCCCAACTTCCATGGGGGGCCTGTGGTCGGGGCGGGGGTACAGGACCTCAGCTGAGGGGTCAGACTGGAAGGGGGACCCCACGACAATCACAGGGCAACTGCATAACTGGAGCCCCCAGGGGTCTCACGCATCCTAGGCTGGGACAGGCGAGGTCCCGGGATGCTTGGCACGCTGACTCTCTGCTTCTTCCCTGGGTGCCTGGGCAGCCTGTGCGCCTGCTCCTGCCCCACCCCACCCCCAGGTACCAAGAAGCAGTTCAGGTGGACTGTGGAGTGTGTACAGGCCTCCCTGACCAACTCTGGGCTCACCAAGATGGGGAGACCAGGAGTGGAGGAGGGCCTCACTGGGGACCCTGGGTCCAGGGAGGAGAAAGAGGGAGGACAGCCTGCCCTGCCCTTCGCCCCCCACCCTTCCTCTCCATGGCCCCAAGCATCTCTTGCCTGGTGGTTCCTGTGCGGAGGCAGAGCTGAATGCATGTGCACATTGCCCTACTAAGGGGGGCCTCTCGGCAACCCTAACTCACCATCGTTTCCAAGTCTGGGTGGGGTGCTCAGGAAAATCCAAGGGCCACCTCTGCCCTCAGGTCTGAGCTAGATGGTCCTGGGCAACGGGAGAAAGAGCTCCTATCCCTCTCCAGGTGCCCCTCTTCCTAAACCTCCCAGTGCCTGGGCTGGACAGGGACAGGGCTTCACAGAGCCAGAGCCCAGGGGCCCTGTGAGCAGCAGAGGAGGGGCTCGGCTCTCGGTGCCCAGTCTGTACCTCCTGTCTCAGGGGAGGCGGCTCCGTAGGCAGCCCCAGCCTCTGGCATGCCAGCCTCCTCCTGATGGCTGCTGTTTTCTTCCAGGTGTTTGATAACGAGGAGTTTGACTGCCGGACCCCCAGCGAGTGGATCAACATGGGCTTGGAGCCCGGGTCTCAGGACAGGAGACCTGTCCCAGGGAAAGCCCTCCTGCCTACCGATGACTTTCTGGGACATGGTGAGCAGGGCCAGCCTGGGTGGGGGGCAGGACCCTGGTCCACATCGTTCCATCCCAGCAGCAGCCCTGCCGTGGCCTCCTGTGCTGCCCTAGTGCCTGGCAGCCCTGGGAGCTGAGGCCGCCCCACTGGGATACAGGCCAAAAGGCTGACCACACAGAGACAGGAAATGCAGGGACCAGGGATGACATTGGTGGGAGGGCTGGGGAAGGGACCGCGGGGTGGTGTCTAGTGTTTAAAAAAACCTTTTTTATTGGTAATCAAACAAGACATGTTTCTTGGAGATGTTCAAATGTGCACAAGGGGTCCAGTTCCAGCCCTCCCATCGCGCCTCCCAGAAATCCCTGTCGCTCCAGCTCTAGCTGTGGCCTCTTGACTTTCCTCTATGTGGACAACACACACATTATCACACACAGCCACACGCTTGCAAACACGCACACACACCATCATATGCTCACTGTCACACACACCGTCCCTCACACTCATAAACACACATAGTCGCACTCACAGGCACATTTCTATCACGTAAACACACGCTCAGCCCTAGCGTCCCCCTTTGCAACCACTGTTGCCTCCCTCCACACACACCCCCGCACTGATGGCCCAGGCTTCCTCCAGCTTGTCTGTGTCAGCCTGTCCTTTGGCCCCAGATCTGCCCTGGGGGCCGTGGAGGCTCCCTCCAGTTTCCTGCTGATAGGAGCGGTGCCAGGGTAAGTTTCCACAGCCGCCACCCTGGCTCGCACAGCTGGTCTCTCTTCAGGCAGCCCAGGAAGGCCTGGGTCACGGGGCGGGAGGGTGGAGGTGGCCATGCCCCTGTGCAGGGCTGAGGGCTGCCCTGCTCCCTGCCCAGTGGCTGGACTAGTCACCGTGGAGCAAGGAGTGGGCCACGTGGGCCAGCGCGCAGGTGGCAGGTAGGCTTGTGAGAGCCATGTTGGTTTTAAGGCTGCTCAGCCACCAGGGGGTCCACAGGGAGTCCACTGAGCATACGGTTAAGTTTATGTTTCGATTTAAAATCAGGTTAATGTGGGAATCAATTTCTCCGAACTAGACAAGAAGCCCAGAATGTTCCCTTTACTGTGGGCTTAATTGCAAAAATAATTTAACTCAATTGTTCCCAGGTATGCAATTCCTGGTGATAAAACCAGAATGTTTGGAGCTGTATTAACCTTAACTGCACCAAGTACCAGCCTCCATGGAGTGCTTCTGTCTGTACCCCTTCACATAAACCCTAGCCTTGGGTGGTAGTGTCAGGGGGAAGGGGCTGGCAGGGAGTGTTTCTGCCGGAGAACTCTCATTTTCTGCTGGGGGCTTCTTGTGATATCTTTTTCTCTAAGCTGAGCTGAGACAACATCAGCATTTTCAAAACAAGAAACTTACTAGGAAGGGAAGGGAAAAGCAAAATATAAGCAAAGCCAGTGAGGCATACCACAGTGACCTCCTTTACTCGTCTATCCAGTGGCAACCAGTAGGGAGTGTTTCCTCGGAATTCCAGCCCTTCTTCCTTCCTCAGCGCCCTCTCTATTACCCGTGTTTGTTTTAAGCCACTGTGTATTGAGTCCTTTTCTGCCTGGCACCGTGCCATGTGCATCTAACTTCCACAAAAGTTTATTGAGTACCTACTATGCGTACCAGTTGCCATTTTAGGTACAGGAATGCAGCTGTCATCAAGATGGGACAAAGTCACTCCTGCCCTTGGGGAGCTGACCAGGTATTAGGAAGCCAATCAGAACCAGGAGAAAATGCATATACAGTATGACTAGCTCTGGGAGGGACACGAGCAGGGTAACAGGTCAGAGAGGACCTGGTGAAAGGCACTATCTTAGGCAGAGATGCTTCTCTGAGCAGGGAGGAGCTACTTGAGCAGGGAACAAACCAGCGATGAGGTGACCTGAATGAAGACTGTTCCAGGCAGAAGGCGTAGCCAATGCAAAGGCAGGAGCCAGCTCCAAAGTTACAAGAATAGCTAGACGTCCAGTGTGGCTGGAGAGAAATGAGTGTGGGGTGCAGGGGCAGGAGGTGAGCTAGAAAAGTAGGCGATGGCTTTCAGCCCAGGGAGTGTGGGAGGCCCACCCAGACCAAATAGGCCCTAAGGCACCCTTTGCGGCCATTGCAGAGCAGCAGTTTCTATCCTGCCCTTACCTGTCCTGATAATGAGGGGCCCAGGGGCCCAGGCAGCCAATGAGAAGGGCTTCACTCTGCCTTGGTCACTTTGAAGGGGTGTAGCTCAGACACGATGACCTTTCCTTTCCAACCGTACCCTCAATAGGTCTCTGTTTGCTTGGGGCTTTCCTGCCTCGTTTCCCAGCCCTGCTAGTCTGTGTCTCTGGTTCTGCCCCGATGGGGTCATACGCGTACAGGATAGAGAGGCCTGGTATTTCTGGCTCCCCCTGCTGCTTGGGGTTCCCCAGAGGCCAGCTTAGCCGGGAGGAAGCAGGGCCCCCACTCTGCTGGAGCCAGAGAGTCTTTGTGATGTGAGAGAGGCCAGACTCCTGAGACCTCTGAGACCCGTTCCCAGTACCTGCTGTCCACACTCAGAGGCCCCTACTCACCCTGTGGCAGGGAGCACTGGTGGGTTCCCCTCCTGTTTCAGAGGACCCCAAAAGTCGGGAGCTGAAGTATAAATGGTGCAATGTCGGTGTCCTGGACTATGATGAGGAGAAGAAGCTGTACCTGGTACACAAGACAGACGAGAATGGCTTGGTGCGAGACGAGATGGGGAAGCCCATCCTGAACGGAGGGGTCACTGCTGAAGGTACAAGCTCTCCTCCCCTGACCCAGGCAGATCCCCAGCTCGGGCTGGCCCTGGCCTGTGACTGAGGCCAACCCCCACCCAGGGCGCAGCTAGCTAAGATTGGAATTCTCCTTTCCTTTGTCCGTCCCGCGGCTGTCTGTCCCTGACCCGTGAGAAACAGAGGGCCCATCACTCAGAGACCCTAGGAAGGGCAAATGGCCATTATGTGCTATGCCAGCTCTGAGCAGCTGACAGTGCCATTTTCAGCGTGATTTTGAGAAGGAGTGTGGGGCCCATCAATTCGTGATGTCTGTGCTGGGGTGGCATTGAGGAATGGGCATGTGAACAGCCACCCTGTATAACTAACTCCTCGTTTGTGCAAAGCTCTTTACAATTTACAAAGCACTTTCGCATCTATCCATGACAACTTGTGAGGTAGGCAGGGCAGGCAATGTTGTCATACCCATTTCACAGATGGGATGGAGGGTCAGGAAAGTCTCAGGGCTACTATGCATCAGCCTCAAAGCCAGGCTGGAACCTGGTGCTGCAGCCCAGAGAGCCCCACTGGGTGTTCCCTTCTCTCTCCTACCGGCCCCAGGAAGGCCCCCCCTCCTGATCTGCCAGTACTGGGTACCACGGATCCAGCTTCTCTTCTGCGCTGAGGACCCACGCGTGTTCACACAGCGCGTGGTCCAGGCCAATGCCCTGCGCAAGAACACAGAGGCACTGCTGCTGTACAACCTCTACGTGGACTGCATGCCCTCCGAGGGCCAGCGGCTCCTCAGTGAGCAGAGCCTGAGCAGGATCAAGCAGTGGGCCATGAGCACGCCCCGGATGCGCAGAGGGCCCTCGTGAGTTCCCTCCATAACCCTCCCCACACCCAAACACCAGCCTCCAGGAAGCTCTCCTATGGGGAAGTAGAGCTGCCCAGGGGTAGTGCTCCCTCCACACTTGTCTGTTTGGGGCTGTCTTGCCCACTGTACCATGGACTTGGACCCCAAATAATTTCTTATTCATCTCTAGATCTCTCATTATCAACATGGACTCATGGATTCTTATTTTATTCAAAGGGTTATAATCTGTTACCACCAGTTTTTTTATTTTGATGCTCAAATTGTCCCAGATTTGGCCTCTTCAGACTGATTCCTGTGTCCTTTTGATATGTTCCTATTGTACTTGGAGCATGTTTTTACTTTCTGGCGCAGCAAAAAGTTCTGGGCTCATCTCGTATTTTTCCAGACCTAGCCCTGAAATCAGTTATGTGTCCAAAGAGTCCTGGTTCCTTTTAGGGGGGAATGGTATTTAGAAGCTGAGATCTTGGCATTAGATGTGCTCATTGCTACTGGAAAATCATTGCTTTAAGGCTCTTAGACCAGAAAAATCTGGGGGGAACATATATATATATTTCTGATTTATCCTTTCTATATTTCTTTTTGCACAAATGAGCAGACACGTGCATATTTTCTTATACCCCCTTCTTTCTTCCATGAAGAGTAGCACACTATTCTTTTACATTTTGCCTTTTTCACTTACAGTACCCCCAGGAAATCAATCCATATTATATCAGTTCATTGAGATTTCCTTCATTCTTTTTTACAGCTGCATAGTAATCTGTTATGTGGATGTACCATGCACTGTGGTTTATTCAGCCATTCTCTAATATCCAGGCTTTTTGGTGATTTCCAGTATTTTGCAATTACAAACAATGCTATAGTGAATAACCTTGTGCATTTGTATGTTCACATGGATGGAAGTATGGCTGTGGGGTAAATTCTGAGAAGCAGGATTGCTAGGTCAAAAGATAAGTACATACGTAGTTTTGTTAGGTCTTGCCAAATTTCCCTCCACAAAGGCTTGTGCCATTCTGTATGCATGTGGGCGTGCCTGTTTCCTCACAGCCTTGCCAAGAGTATGTTGTTATGCTATTTAATTTTTTTGCTGGTCTGGAAGTTAAGTAAGTCTGTAAGTATTGTAAGTGAGGC
Source organism: Rhinolophus hipposideros (assembly GCF_964194185.1). NCBI lineage: Eukaryota > Metazoa > Chordata > Mammalia > Chiroptera > Rhinolophidae > Rhinolophus > Rhinolophus hipposideros. The sequence goes on along the minus strand of NC_138060.1, from coordinate 20,597,330 downwards.
TGAACATCTTTTCCACCTTTTCATATGGTTAAGGGCAATTTTTATATCTTTTTGTGACTTACCTATTCATGTGTTTTGCCCTTTTTTTTTTTTCTCTCAGGTGTTTGGACTTCCCCTCCACCCCACCCCTCTCTCTATATATATGAGTTCTTTATATATTAGGGCTATTGGTCCTTTATCTGTGATATACGTTGTGAAAATATTTATGTAAACTGTTTTATTAATCATTTTTTCTGTTATATCCAGATTTTGATTCATAATTAGAAAGCTTTCCCCTATATCAAAGTTTTCTTCTAATACTTGTATGATTTCATGTTTTTGCTTTGTAATTCCTTGATTCATCCTGATGTGTGGTGTGTGGCATGGATACAGATTTTATCTTTTTCCAAATGACTAACTAGACTTATTGAAATGTCCATCAGCATTTATTGGAAGCTCCATCTTTGGCCAGCAGTTTGAAATGCCACCCCTGCCACTTACTAATTTCCACATGTGCTTGGATACGGTCCTGGGCTTTCTGTTCTATGCTCTTGTTCTGTTTGATCTATTTATGCATTTGTACTACATTTTTAATTATGGACGTTCTGTAGTAGTTCTCACGTCTCACAGAACTAGTCCTCCTTTGTAGCTTTTCCCTTTTAGCGTTTTCCTGGCTATTCTTACATGTCCGTTTGTTTTAATTATTTTTAGACATTGTGGTAAAAGATACATAACATAAAATTTACCATTTTAATCATTTTAAAGTGTACATCTCAGTGCCATTAAGTCCATTCCATTATTGTATACCATTATTACCATCCATCCACAGAACTTTGTTCATCCTCCAAAGTGAAACTCTGCAATTATTAAACACTAACTCCCCATTCCCCTCTCCCTCTAACCCCTGGCCACCATTATTCTACCTTCTGTCTCTATAAATTTGACTACTCTAGGTACCTCTCATGAGTAGAACCAAACAGTATTTGTCCTTTTGTGACTGGCCTATTTCACTGAGCATCATGTCTTCCAGCTTTTTCCCTGTTGTAGCACATCAGAGCTTCCTTCCTTTTTTCTTTTTGCTGTATTTTTAAAATTAAATTTATTGTGGTGACAATGGTCAGTAAAATTATATGGGTTTCAAGTGTGCATTTCTCTAATACATTATCTATATATCACATTGTGTGAAATTCTCTTCCTTTCTGAGGCTGAATAATATTCCATTGTACATGTATACCACATTTGCTTATCCAGTCGTCTGTCAATGGACACTGAGTTGCTTCCATCTCTTGTGAATAATGCTGCTGTGAACATGAGTGTATGAGTATCTTTCCGTGTTCCTGCTTTCTATTCTTTTGGGAATATACCCAGAAGTGGAATTGCTAGATCAGATGTTAATTCTACTTGTTGTCGTTGAGTTTTTATTTCGTAATCATAAAGTTAATTCTGCAATCCAGCTAGACTTAGAGGGAGATAAGGAAAATGTGGAACCCAAAGAAGAGCACAAAGACTATAGGCTATTATGAGCAGATGGGAGAAGAAATGGTTAAGAAAGTTGCTTAAAAAATTTTATTAGAATTGTCCACAGTTGGCAATGGCGAGCTTCTTGCTGTCTTGCCATTTCTGGGCCCAACATGCTCAATAGTTTCCACAATATTCATGCCCTCTGTCACCTCGCCAAAGGCCACATGCTTGCTACCCAAACCACTCAGTCTCAGGGGGTGTAGATGGAAAACCGGGAACTGTCTGTGTCAGGTCCATTTTCCATGGACAAGATGCCAGGTACCATATGCTTCAGGATAAATTCTCATCATCAAATTTACCCCCGTAGATGGGATGCTGCCTGTGCCATTTTGGCATGTAAAGTCACCACCCAGGCACATAAACCCTGGAATAATTTGTGAAAGCAGGAAACTTTATAACCAAATCCTTTCTTCTCATGCTCACAGCACTAAAATTTTCTGCTGTCTTTGGAACTTAGTCTGCAAACAGCTTGAAAGAGACATAGCCCAAGGGCTCACAGTTGACAGTAATGTCAAAGAACCCTGTGGGTTGGCCGTGATGTGGTGGTGTGGGGCAGCTCTGGGTGGCACAGCGGGGTCCGCAAAGTCCTATTTTTAAATTTTTGAGAAACCATCATTCTGTTTTTTATAGCTGTCTTCACCATTTTACATTTCCACCAGCAGGGCACAAGGGTCCTAATTTCTCCATATCTTTACCAGCACTTGTTATTTTTTTCTCTTTCTAATAGCTATCTTAATGGATGTGAAGTGGTATCTCATTGTGCTTTTTATTTGCATTTTTCTAATGATTAGTGATGGCGATCATCTTTTCGTGTGCTTATTGGCCATTGGTATATCCTTCTTTGGAGAAATGTCTATTCAAATTCTTTGCCCACATTTGAATTCAGTTGTTTGTTTTTTGTTGTTGAGTTTTAGAAGTTCTTTATATATTCTGGGTCTGGATGTTAATCCCTTATTAGATACATGATTTGCAAATATTTTCTCCCATTCCATGGGTTGCCTTTTTATTCTGTTGATAGTGTCCTTTGTGTCACTAGGACACAAAGTTTTTGTTTTTGGTGAAGTCCAATTTATCTATTTTTTTCTCTTATTGTTTGTGCCTTTGGTGTCATACATAAGAAATTATTGCCAAATCCAATGTCATGAAGCTTTCCTCCAGGTGTTCTCTTAAGAGTTTTATAATTTTAGCTCTCGTGCAGATCTTTGATCCATTTTCAGTTAATTTTTTTGCATATGGTATGAGGTAAGGATCCAACTTTATTCTTTTGCATGTGGATATCCAGTTCTCCTAGCACAAAGTGTTGAAAAGACTGTCTTTTCCTCATGTAATGGTCTTTGCATCTTTGTCGAAAATCATTTGACTGTATATGCGAGGATTAATTTCTGGACTCCCTACTCTAGTCATTGGTCTATATGTCTGTCTTTATGCCAGTACCACACTGTTTTGATTACTGTAGCATTTTAGCAAGTTTTGAAATCAGGAAGTGTCAGTCTTCCCATATTGTACTTCTTTTTCAAGATTGTTTTGGCTATTTGGGGTCCCTTGAGAGTCATATGAATTTTAGGATGGATTTTTCTATTTCTGCAAAAATCATTGCTGGGATTTTGATAGGGATTTGCATGTTTATTTTCCCATGTGAGCTTTCGTATCAACTTGTCTAGCTCTATTTTAAAGACACTTGGTATTTTTATTGGGATTGCATTATATTTTAATGCAATATAATGCATTAGGTATACCTTAGGTATACCTTAGGTATAGCTGATACTTTTAGGATTTTGAATTGTCCTGTCCAAGAACATATTGTCCATTTGTTCATTTACTTCTGTGTCTTTCAGGAGTGTTTTCAAGTTTTTTTCATATAGGTTTTGCATATTTGTTATTAAGTATTTTATCTTCTTTGTGTCTATTATAAAGGGGATTTTTCTCTATTATTATGTCTGTTGATATCTTTATGCTAATTATGTATCCTGTTAGCTAACCGAATCATTTAATGTTTGAGTTTGTTTTATCACTGATTCTCTAGGGTTTTCTAAGTACACATTATCTGTAAATGGAGATAGTTTTTACCTATTCTTTTCCAATTCTTATTCTTCTAATTACTTTCTGTTGTCTAATTACGTTTTCTAATACCTCCAGTACAATATTGAATAGCAGGGGAGGTGGTAGGCGTCCTTACCTTGCTCCTAGTATTTGTGGAACTATCTCTAGGGTTTCCCTCTTAAGAAAATGCTCTTTAGAACTTTATTTATTTAATAACATGCTCATTGACGTCTACTTTCTTAAGTGTTTTTGTCGCAGGCATTTTAATAACCTATGGATATAATCATATGATTTGTCTCCTTAGATGTATTAATATGGTGTATTATATTAATTGATTTCCTCATATTGAACAGCTTTGCATTCCTTTAATAAATCCCACCTGACCATAGTGTATCATTTTTGAAAAATGTAGTATTGGATTCTGTTAGTTAATATGCTGTTTAGAACTTTTTGCATTGACATATGATGTTGCTGTAATTTTCTTGTACTGTTTTTATCTGGTTTGAAGTAAAGTTATTCTTGCTCCATTTAAAGAATTTTGACATTTCCCTTCATTTTCAAACTCTGGAATAATGTATGTTGCATTGGGGCTACCTGGCCACTCCCTTTTGAAACCATTGGTCTGTTTAAGCTTTCTCATTTCTAATGAGGTCAATTTCAGTATACTTTTTTCTGTAGAAAATTATCCATGTTATCTAGGTTTTTAAGTATAGTTGCATAGAATTTTACAATATGATTTTTAAATTTTCTTCTGTTTCAATGTTGACTTCCCCTTTTCACTTTTTATTTTGTAATTATACTTTCTTCCTTTATTTTTTTTGCTTTATTAAGTTACTTAGTGATTTGTTTTGTTTGTTAATTTAAAAATATATAAGATTTAGACTTATTAATTTGATCTACTGTTTTCTACTCCTACCTCATTAATCTCTACTTTTACTTTATTATTTCCTTCTTGTGCCTTCTTTTGACTTATGTTTTGTTATGTTTATAGCTTTTATGTGTGTATGCATGCTAGGAATTTAATTCACTTATTTACATTATTATTGATAAATGTGTTTAAGGCTATGAACTTTCCTCTGATAACTACTTTAAAAATAGAGCACAAATTCTGATATGTAGTATTTAAAATTTTTTTAATTATAAAAATTTGGTTTGTATTTTCCATTTCATGAAAAAGTTTAATATAATACAAGATTTTAAGTTTTTTCCTATGGAAAGTTCTTGTTAAATTTTTTTGTTAATAATTTCTAGTTTTATTACATTGAGATCAGTGTTACTTATTTCTATTTTATAGAACTTGCTGATGTTTTCTTTGTGACCTAATATATAATCAATTTTTGTGAATGTTCCATTTGCACTTGAGGAGAGATGTATATTTCTATTACTAGAGTATAAAAGTTTTTATATATACATATATTCCATAAAATCTACCTTATTTATAATGTTATTTATGTTTTCCATATCCTCACTTTTGTCCACTGAGAGTAGCGTGTTATATCATCATTATGAATAGCAGCTTTTAGCATTAAAAAGTGTCCTTGATCAGGTCTAATCCTTTTGACCTGAATTCTACTTTGTTTGATATCAGAATTATAACCTGCCTTTTTTGTTGTTTCCGTTTTCCTGATGCATCTTTGCCCATTCCTCTATTTTCAGCCTTTCTGGATTAGTTTGTTGGTCTCTTGTTATTGTCATTAGTTGTAGGTCTCTTGTTATACACATATAGTTGGGTCTTACTTTGGAGTCAAATTAAAAATCTTTTTCTTATAATAAGTGATATAAAGCTGATATGTTTGATCTTAATTTTGTCATATTATTTCATGTTATAATTATTATGAGTATTATAATACAATGCTGTGTTTCTTTACATGATGTATTTTCTTTGTTCTTTTAATTTTGAGATTTCTTTTGGTATTTAGGAAGTTTTGTATCTTCATTTTAATGTTTTGTTCTTTTTTTCATAGTTGTCTCTTTTAATGGTGCCCATAACTCCCCACTTTCCTATTTAAGCTTTTAATATCTGGTTTGTAAGTTTTTAATGGTATCCTATAACTCCCTTCTAGTTCCTATGCAACAATCTTCGATCTTTTTCTTTCCTCATTTCTTTCTCCTCCCATTTTTAGTTGCTTTTTTCTACTTAATATTTTAACAATATTTTCCGCTCTCTATATTTGTTTTAGTCTTAAATCTGCAATGAAATATATTAAGTATATCAGTCTTTTTCTGAAGTTTCCCCCGCCATCTTGTAAGGGAGGGGAAAAAAGTTCGTTTTCCTTATATACTTCTAGGTTCTCGGCTAGAACTCTGTAAAACAAACCAAACACACACACACACACAGACACAAAACCCCACACAGATTAACAAGAGAAAAGCATACACATTTTATTTAATATGTTTTACTTGACATGGGAGTTTTCAAAAAGAAATGAAGACCTGAAGAGATTAAACCCAAGTGTTTTTATGCTAGGTTTGATGAGAAGTGGAAAGTTGTGGGAACGCATGACAGGACAAAAGTCTATGAGCCTAAGGATAATAAACTGGGGAACCCTTAGCAGGACTTTCCTTCAGATTCCTCATGACATCGCTCCATCTTAGAGCTACGGATGTCTCTTTCTTCCAGGCGTAAGGAGAGCACCTCTCACCAGAGGGTCTATGACCTTCTCTCTACAGGAGAAGGTCAGAGGGTTCTTCTTGCACCTGCCATTTTTCAAATTCCTTCAGCTTAAAACATTCAAGATACCAACTTGCCATATTTGGGGGTAGTATGTCCTGACTGCCATAAATCTCTTGGTTGGGTGAAGCTCCTCTTCTAGTAGATTCCTCATAAGGGCTCAAGGGTATAGCGTTCCTAGAGCTCTTGAATGTTAAAACCTGAAGGACAACCTGACTGGATATAAAATACTTGGTTCATGCTTTATTCCTAGAGATTTTTGGTTTTTTTCTCAATGCTGTTCTTTTGTTGCCTTGCTCTGTCATTGCTTTTGAGAAATCTGACGCCAGTTTAACTGACATCCCTTACAAGTTGTTTGATTTTTTTGCTTAGAGGCCTTGGGGACTTTTTTTAATCTTTAAAGCCTAATCATTTTAGCGGGGTATGTCTCAGGATTGATTATTCTGGGTCAGTTTTCCCAAGTACACAAATACATAGATTCAGATATTCTTTTATTTATGGAAGTTTCTCTTGAATTATAGTTTTAAATATTAGTTCTGTTCTATTTTTTTTGTTTTGTTTTTCTTCATCAGCAATTCCATTCTCTCTTCTGTCTATCTAGCTGTCGATCTTGCTTCTTTGCTGATTTCTGATTCAACCACACTGTGCTCCTTTTTAGCTCTTTCTTTTTGTCATTTTCATTCTCTTTGTTATATTCTTGCCTTTCTTCAATGTACTTTATTACATTTTTATTTGACCCTCTTCTTCAGGGCACCTTGTAATTTGGCCTTCCTTCCTGAGATAATTTTGTTTCTTCCATTTTTTTCTGAGTTCAATCAAGTATCTTTTCTTCCTGTTATTTTCCTATTTCCGTATTTTATTTCTGATTCAAGTGGTTTTTTCATATGCCCAAATACTTGTTTTAAGATATTTAGCTCAGTTTGAAGTGTTGTGTAAGTTTTCTTCTTTGTCTTTGTTTCTTTTTTGAAGGTGAGACTTTTCATTAGTTAAGATGTTCTTTTCTTTTTTTTAATAAATTTTATTGGGGAATATTGGGGGACAGTGTGTTTCTCCAGGGCCCATCAGCTCCAAGTAGTTGCCCTTCAATCTGGTTGTGGAGGGCGCAGCTCAGCTCCAAGTCCAGTTGCCGTTTCCAGTCTTTAGTTGCAGGGGGAGCAGCCCACCATCCCATGCGGGAATTGAACCGGCAACCTTGTTGTTGAGAGCTTGCTCTTTAACCAACTGAGCCATCCAGCTGCCCCTCTGGAAGCTCAGAGGAAGCTCATTGTCTTCAATCTAGTTGTGGAGGGCACAGCTCACTGGCCCATGTGGGAATCGAACCGGCAATCCTTTTGTTCAGAGCTCGTGCTCTAACCAACTGAGCCATCCAGCCGCCCCAAGATGTTCTTTTTTTATTTTTATAGTAGCTTTTATTCCTAGAGGGATTTTTTTTGTTTTTGTTTTCGTCTTTTGATAAATGTAGTTTTCTTTTACCTATTAATTTCAAGGATTTGGGATGGTTTACAAGATTCTTAGTTCAAGGGTGCCCTCTTCTGTTAGTGTAGCAAACTAGTTTTTTTAATGGATGGCTCCGTTAGAGCACCTGCACATGTTTTGGGAAGAAGAGTTGTGTGTCCTCCAAGTTTTTTGTTCTCTCTTATCTTTCAGGACTCTGATTTTCATGTTTACTTCTTTTTCCGTCACCCTCCAATCCCCAAAGTACTCCTCTTTTTTTCCTTTTATCTTCCCCTTCATAAGTTATACCTTTCAAAGAACGTTACCTCGAATGCACGCACATCAGACCCTTCCTTGTAGAAAGTGCTCTGATTTGCCAGGACTTTTATTAAGTATTTTTGCAGTTGGGGTGGACTTTCTTTTTCTGGCAGGATTTTAGATAAATCTTAGGGCTACCGCTACTCCCCACTTGGCAAAGCTTTTCTCAGTCTGCCCTTATTCTCCATGAAGGCATGTAGTAAGAGTGTGAGCGGTGGCTCACTGGGAGTTGATATTTATTTTTCTACTTAAAGATAATGTGAAGTTTGGACATTCTCTTTATTCTAGTTATGCTAAAGATATGCATTTTGGTAGTGCCATTTGTTCTTGTTTTTCTTTTTTTTTTTTTTTTTTTGAGAGTGTGCTGGGAGAGTTAAATTGATGTGGGCACCTTTACCTTGGTTGTACAGAATTCTATTTTTTAGTTTTAGATTATTTAGAATATTTTTGGCTATATGTAACAAAGATACTGGGCTCAGATTGGCTATGACAGTAGGGAAATGCACCGTCTTACCTGTAACAAGAAATCTGATGCAGGAAGTCCAGGCTTGGTAGGTCAGGGCTTGGTGTGTTTCCAGTGCATGCTGGCTTCGTCCTGGAGCAGGGTGGCAGCAGCAGTCTCAGAAGCACAGGTCCTGGGTCCATTGAGTCCTCTGTAGCTCAGATTCCCTAGAAGCAAAATCTGATTGGGGAATTCCTGTATAAGTGATTTATGGATGAAGTCCCCTCAGGAGAAATCTGTAAGGGAGTGAAGACGGCAGGATATGGTAGAGGAAGCAGCTAGGCAGAAATGTGGATTTAGGAGACGTCTAGCCTCTGATCCCAGGGGAACTCTGGAGCATGAGTGACACCACAGCATTTGTCCTGAGGCAGACAGGACAAGGGAGCTTAACTTTCTATCTTGCATCAGTTATTGATCATTGGGGGAAGCAGCACTTGAGCTGAGCCTGCTGCTCCGGGAAGCAGAGAAGCACAGAAAGAGAACTACAGGCCACAGACTTCCTGGAACAGAGGGAGGCTCTTGGATGGCCTGGGCTACCTCCTGCCAGAGACTTCACTGCTGGTTACATGGGGCTCTGAGCCATGGACATACTTTTTCATTTCTTTATGTGTGTACTCAACACCTGTGTACTGGGAACCCTTTGAATACCAGGCTCTGTGCAAGGCTGTGCAGAAATGACCATGAGCTGGACACAGCCCCATGTACACACTGTCCCTCACCCTGTGCTCACTGACCAGCTGGGACCAGGAGTGTTGAGACAGGGGAAGCACTTTGGGAGCGTAAATGGGGCCAGCTCTCATCTAGAGAGGGCAAAATATGCCCGGGGCAGAAACCCCAAGGGAGGAGCCGAGCTGGTCAGGCCGAGTAAGCGCGGGGTCAGTCAGGTGTGGCTGCCAGGGGCTCTGAGGTGAGTGGGAGCTCAGTGCCTACAGGCACTCCAGGGGCTGCCTGTGGCGGTACTGTGGGAGCAGGGAAAGTGGTCTGAGAGGAAGGTGGGGGTCAGAGCCAGACATAAGGGCCTCTTGGGTCCCAGAAGGTGGTTTGGCTTTACCCTAGGATCCAGGAAACCCAGAGATGGTTTTTAAGACAGAGAAGGACATGACCAGATTGGAGTTTTGTGGGGAGTGGATTGGAATGGGCTGGGGTGGGAGTGAGGGCACCAAGCCGAGGATGGCCTGCACTATATGACATTGGGAAGTGAGAAGCAAACTTGGCAGAGTCAGGGACTGATTTGAGGGGTTAGGGTGGCATGAAAGAGGCTGGGGATAGGGGATGGAGGGCAGTGGCCAGGGTCCGGGTGGGAGGTGTGCCCGTGAATCCAGAGGGGAAACCTCAAACTCATGTGCCCAGGCACACGCCAGTGCAGAGCCTGGGCCCCGGCTGGACCGCAGCGTGGGGCTGCCAGGGTGTGTGGGGCCTCCCGACGCCCCTCTTTCTGTTCCCCGTGGACAGGGTTCTGGAGCACCTCAGTGATCTCTCCAGGGAGGTGAACTTGGACTACGAACGTAGCATGAACAAGATCAACTTTGACCAAATTGTCTCCTCCAAGCCCCAAACGTTCTCCTATGTGACCCTTCCTAAGAAGGAGGAGGAGAAGGTGCCCAAGCAAGGTGAGGCTGTGGGCAAAGGAGGCCTTCTGGCCACCCACCAAGCCAGAACCCCTCCGGCCCCATCTGTACCTCTGACACTCACCTGCATCCATCCCTTCTCCAGCATTCCTCCCCGCCTTTCGCCAACTGCCTGGAGAGCTGGGGATGGCAATGGGGGTGGTAGATGAAGGCTGTTGTTAAAAATACTAGTCTGAGTAGTGCAGAAGTAGCAAGGTAAATGTGTGCTAGGAAAGCAGTTGTTCAGAAGTGGATGAAGAGGGGCTCTGATTGTCTGGACAGGGACATATGGCCCTTTCTGCCTTCAGTAGCAAGAGTGGAATGGCATTGCTGCAGCCCCATTGAGTGGTGGCATTCCGAGTCTCAGAACAGGATGCCAGGTTCCCAAGCTCTGTTTGCTTTGACCTTTCGATCCCTGCTAATTTCGTTTTCTGGACCCAGTTCCAAGTCTGTGAAGTGCCCAGGAAGCTGGGTCAGGCATGAATAGTGGGTGTTCCGAGGGCCCTGGTACCCATATCTTCCCCTCTTGGTGCTCCAGAGCAGGCCCCAGATGGGCCTCAGGGCTTGTGTGTAGAGTAGGTGGGAGTGGATGGGGAGAGGGTCCCCAGTTCTCACCCATTTTAAAGGGGTCTATGACCCAGAGGGGCCTGGAGGAAATTCATTTACTCACCCCAGAATGGGCACATCACTGTGAGGCCTTAGGGGCTACTCTGACAGGCTGTCGGAAAAGAGGGGTTCTGGGGGCAGTGTGTCTCTTCCAGAGAGAACGCAGGACTTGTGTCCCTCCATAAACACCCTATAGATCTGTCCTGACTCCTGGTGTGTCCCAGGCTGATCTGACATTGGCTCCCCCCCCCCGTACCCCGATCACAGGTCTGGTGAGTGTCCCCAAGTACCCCTTCCAGGAGCAGAAGGAAAACTTCACCTTTGTGTCCCTGCTCACACGGCCAGAGGTCATCACAGCCCTCAGCAAGGTGCGGGCCGAGTGCAACAAGGTGACCACCATGTCCCTGTTCCACTCAACCCTCTCTAAGTACAACCGCCTGGAAGAGTTCGAGCAGATCCAGACACAGTCCTTCTCCCAGGTGCGTGGGCACCCAGGGCACAGAGCAGTGGCATGCAGGCCAGTGCCTTGGAGGTGACAGGTGCAGACCAGGGGCTCCTGGGAGAGCCTGGGGGCGATCGCCAGCAGTGAGGCTATGAGCCCCTGCTCTCCTTAAAACTAGGCTTCTCCTCTTCCTAGACCTGTGGGAGGCTGGGGTGGGGGGGCACTAAGCGGGGTGACTCACCTTGGAGGGAAAAGGAGAACCAGTTACTTTCCATCCCAACCCTGGTGACCTCTGAAGCAGAACCTTTGTCATGGAAAGGAGAGTGGGGACCCCATGGACCCCTGTATCTACCTGAGGATTGGGATGTGAGAGAGAAGGAGTACAAACTCATGGGAGACAGCTGCCAGATGGCCTAGGATAAAAGCTCCTTCTCTGCCTCTCTCTCTGCTCCACTCTGTGTTTGTCTCTGCCCCGATCCTATTGTCTCTGCCTCTCTCCCTTGGTTGGAGGGAAAGCCCTGCTTCTGCTACCCCTCCCTTCCTCCTTCGCCCAGCAACCATGGTTGTCAGGGCTTGGCGGAACGTATGGGGCTGGTCACCATAGCCAACGCCACACGCGTGGTCACGAGTCCTCAGGCCATTCGAGCGCCCTGGTGCCTAGAGCTCCTGAACATGGTGGCTGTGGATGGGAGGTCCCTAGGTGGCTGTGTGATGCCACCTGTGGCCACTCCAGGTGCAGATGTTCCTCAAGGACAGCTGGATCAGCACGCTCAAGGTGGCCATGCGAAGCAGCCTGCGTGACATGAGCAAGGGCTGGTACAACCTCTACGAGACCAGCTGGGAGGTGTACCTCATGTCGAAGCTGCGCAAGCTGATGGAGCAGATCAAGTACATGCTGCAGGACACACTGCGATTCCTGGTGCAGGACTCGCTGAGCAGCTTCTCGCAGTTCATCAGTGAGGCCTGCTGCAGTGTGCTTGACTGCGCTGATGACATGGTCTGGGGCGAAGACTTGATAAACAGCCCCTACAGGTGGGGCCTGGCGGGCGGAGGCAACTGTCTACACCAGAGCTGTTCCTTGCCCGGCCCCAGTGGCTGCAGTGGTGGCCGGTGGGGGGACCAGGGCAGTCAGGGCCAAAGTCCCCAGCTCTGCCAGGTCCCCGACAGTCGGGAGAGCCTGCCTCCTGTGCGGGCTTCTGGGGAATGTCCCACACGCCCTGGTTTGCATTTCTTCTGTGACTTGCAGTCTCTCAGGCAGTCATTGAGTTCCTCATTTAAGAAATATTCTTTGAGCCATGAACCAGGCAGGGTTTTAGAGGAACAAGCGAGGCATGGCCCTTGCTTTCACAGGGGGACAGTCAGAAAACAAATAAGTAGACACAGTCATTGCCACTCTTGGCAGGCGCTGTGATGGACCCAGGGGGTAGGTAGGAGGTGACATCTGAGCCAAAGCTTGAGAGTGAGAGGAAGCCAGCCACAAGGAGATGTGGGGCAGATGGATGGACCAGCAGGTACAGACATGGGGGGGGGGAGAAAGAACGTAGGGCAGTCAAGGAAGGAAAGGCCAGCAGGTATGGTTGGAGTGGGGAGGGCAGGGAAGGCTGGTCAGGGTGACGTGGGAGAGGTGGCAGGGACCATGCCAGATTATACAGAGCCTCCTGGGATCCTGGTTGTGGCTGGATTTATTCTAAATGTGGTCAGCAGCCATCAGACGGGAGTTAATGATTTGATTTACATTCCAAAATCAAGCTCTGGATTTGTGGGGACAAGTGAGGCAGAGGAGAATTCAGACCAAGGCTCTTGCCATTGTCTAGACAAGGAATTATTAGGCTGGGACTTGGTGGGGCAGATTTGGGACAGTGCATGGGCAGAAGTGCTATGGGGTCTGGCTGCAGGTGGATGTGTAGGGGGAGGAGAGGAGAGGAAGAAACAGGCTGGGTCCGGGCTCTACCCCTGGGGACGGATCCCTGGAGTGAGCTGGCAGGAGTCAGGGGACACAGGATGTTTGAGATACCATTAGAAGTCCAGACGGGTGGGTGGGTGGCAGTCCAGAATGCAGGGAGGTGGCCCTGCTGGGATCCAGGTTGGAGGGTTGTTGGCAGATGTGTAGTGTGCGTTGGAAGTCAAGGCTAGTGGACTCCTAGGGAGAGCAGGAGACTGCAAGTGCCCAGTGTCTTGCCCTGATGGGCACCCACGTTGGTGCCCGGATGACTTCAGAACCACGTGGGGGGGGTCCTCCCTCTCCCCAGTGCCCATGGACCTCTGAGCGAGTGACAAGAACAGAGGAGCCTATCTGGCTCGTCTGGATGCTTCTGTGTGATAACCTGGAGGTTTCTGGGAGGTGGGGGGAGCAAGTCTCGTGCATAGAGAAGCTCAAGGGCCATACTGCTGGCAGGAAGGACAGAGGGCAGGGCCTGCTGCACGCAGGCCTCCTCAGGCCCCGCCCACAGGCAACCTGGCCATTGTTCCACAGGCCCCGGAAGAATCCCCTGTTCATTGTGGACCTGGTGCTGGACAGCTCGGGGGTGCACTACAGCACCCCACTGGAGCAGTTCGAGGCATCTCTGCTCAGTCTCTTCGACAAGGGCATCCTGGCCACCCACGCGGTACCCCACCTGGAGAAGGTACAGGCTCAGCTCGAGGCCCGGGACACCTGCTGCCCTGGCTTCTGGTGGCCACCTGAACCACAGGGTGCTGCCCCAAGTATTAGAGCGGCTGGACTCTATCCTGGGCCTCCTGCCTGGCTTCAGTGTGCTGAGCCCTTTAATTCTTGAGTAGTTCATTTTATCCTCACCAGAAGCTGAGTGGGGAACCATTAACATTCCCATTTTCTCAGGAGGCTGGGAGTTTAACCTAAGGTCACATAGCTGCTAAGTGTCTGACCTGCACTTAGGAGTGGGTGACCAGGGCTCGCTAACCCACTCCTGCCACAGCCGTGTGTGACCCACATCCCGCCCGCCCTCTTGATCCCACCCAGCTCCTAACCTCTCTCTTTCATTAAGCTGTGGACACAGGCCAAGCTCCACACTCTAGTCACGAGTCCCCAAGTCATCACCAGAGCTGTGTACAACTCAAGCCCGTGGTCCAACAACCTCTATAACTCCAGTCCCCTCTTGCCTTCCTCGCTGGTCAGTCAGAACCATCAGAGACCTGGTTGTCCGGTCTGTCCCTTTCCTTGACAATGGGCTGAGTCAGGCATGGACAGAGGAAGACGCTGCCCCTTGGCGGACCTCCTGGGGCTTCCGGCCTTGTCCTGGTACACGGCCCCAACCCTTGCCTCCACGCCCATCATGCTCTCTTTGCTTGGCCACACTGCTGTCCACTCAGTCTTTGGATCGTATCTCCATCCCCTCTGCCCGCCTGCCCCATGGCTCACCCAGCTCTGTGCCCACACCCCTTTGCTCCACAGCTGGTGATGGAGGACCTCTTTATCAGCGGCAACCCGCTGCTGGAGTCAGTGGGCCTCCACGAGCCACTGGTGGAGGAGCTGCGGGTCACCATAGCCAACGCCATACACAAAGCCATGGTCCCACTGCAGGCCTACGCCAAGGAGTACAGGAAATACCTGGAGCTGAACAACAATGACATCGCCACGTTCCTTAAGTGCGTGCGTGCGTCTGAGTGTGTGTCTGTGCCTGTGTGACCCGACGCACACTCTTGCCACCCTCTGCCCTTCACGTGTGCCCGCCACCCGCAGGGCCTACCAGACGCGTTGCCCGTCAGCCGAGGAGGTGCGGGAGGTGGTGCTCACCCACCTGCGCGAGAAAGAGATCCTGGACCGCTCGCTGCCCAGCAGCATTGTCATCGGGCCCTTCTACATTAACGTCGACAACGTCAAGCAGGGCCTGTCCAAGAAGCGCAAGGCCCTGGCCACTTCTGTGCTGGACATCCTGGCCAAGAACCTGCACAAGGAAGTGGATAATGTACGTACGCCCCTGCCTGGCCCCAGGGCCTGCAGCAGCACACACACGCTCACGTGCACAGTGCCTCCCACGGCAAGATGTCCCCAGGCAGGCTCAGGGGGATCTGCAGATGTCCAGGCCAATGGGAGGATCTGGAAGTCACTCTGCCTTGACCCTGCAGGGACTGTCCCATATGGGGTATCCCGGGGAGGGGGGCTACCACGTCCTTCTCTAGACTTGTAGCAACCTAGAAACCCCTCCCAAAGGACACCCTGAGGTGGATCATTTCTTGGAGCTGAGGGTGTGCAAGTGCAGGCCTCATAAGTCCCGTGTGTGCATGTGTGAGTGCATGTGTGTGAGTGCATGAGTGTGTGTGTGTGTGTGTGTGTGTTGGCCTGGTGCAGGAGGCTGGGGAGGGTGAAGTACGATGGGTGATGATGGCTCTGGGTTTACAGGCCTTGCCCCACTGCAAGGCCTCAGCTCCCCAGTGAGCTGGCTGCAGGACGTGGTCAGGTGGGGAGGGGCAGTTACCTCTCTGGAGATACTGGGGATCAAGAAGGAGGAGCAGGGCTCAGGGACAGCAAAGGAGAGGCACTGGCCTCCCTGGAGCCCTCCCCACCCCACCAGATCTGTGAGGAGTTCCGCAGTATCAGCCGTAAGATCTATGAGAAGCCCAACAGCATTGAGGAGCTGGCTGAGCTTCGCGAGTGGATGAAGGGCATCCCCGAGAAGCTGGTGGAGCTGGAGGTGAGGCACACACATGACAGATGGGGGGCCGGTGTCCAGGAGCCTGGTGGAGCTAGAGGTCCTGCTGGGGCACATGTGGGGCCGAGGGCCTGGGAGGCACGGAGCCTTTGTGCAGGGACCGAGGGCTGGAGACAGGCAGGAGCTGGGAGATGAGGAACCAGGAGGCTGGAGGTGGGGTAGATGCAGAGACAGCTGGGGCTCAGGTGCTAGGAGGCTGGCTGTACGGTGGAGGTTCAGAGCAATGCTGTCTATGAGTCAGGGGCTGGACTTGGCGGTGTGGCAGCCATGGTCCTTGGAGCTCTGAGCCCCAGTGTTGGCCTTGCACCCCGTGCTGCCTCCCCCACCCCAGGCCTCTCCTCTCTGGAAGAGAGCGCCTCCCCATAGCACCCAGTCGCCTTGGTCCCAGTCACACACGTACCCTCACCAGGCACACATGCATTCTCATCACCACCTGTCCCTGCAGGAGCAGATCGTGAAGGTCATGGGTGACTACCAGGTCATGGATGAATTCCTTTACAACCTCAACACAGATGACTTCAATGACAAGTGAGTGGGAGCCTGGTCCCCACCCCACGTGGGGAGGTAGGGGAGCAGGTGCTGAGCCACAGTGACTCTCCAGTATCCTGATGGCCATAGGCTGTGTGCTCACACCAGAAACTCCCTGCCAAGATGCCAGAGGCTGTGGCTCCCAGGGGCCGGGGCCAGTGCGAGGTGGCCAGTGGGGCAGAAGGAAATCATTTGAGCCTCTTGGTCTTAGGACCCTGCTGCCCCCCCCCCCCGTCTCCATTCTTTACTCCATCGTCAGCCTGTCACAGGGCATCCCGGGGGAGGAGCACATGTCCCCAGACAGCTCAAGAGCCTTGTGGGAAACTGCCTCAGGTTGGGGCTGCCTTACCAAGGCCTCCAGAGAACCCTTGGCCACCCTGCCTCACAGACTGGGGGTGCCTGCATGACGGTAGAGCCCAGGAGAGGCTGGCACTGGCTCCTGGGAGCCCAGGAGCCCCAAGGCGCCGGCTTTAGACGGCACCCTGGTGCTCAGGTGGGCCTCCCCCAGGGTCAGCATCTCCAGACCAGCTGCCGACAGAATGCCTGCATCCCACAGGGCCCCATGTCAGCCAGGCAGAGGGGGGTGGTCTGATATGAAGAATGGTGACCAGGTGGCCCTGGTTAGTTACCAAAGAAATGCAGACTAGAGGCTGTCACTTTGCGTCAGCGTCACTCCTCTCATTTCCGGCACCATTCCCCGTCTTGCCCTGTCACTGCGCTGGGCACATTCGATCTGCATCTCCCTGGATGCTGAGCACGGCTCCCAGACCACAATCCCAGGGCAGGGACTGCCTCTCCTGCCAGGCGGCCCCATAGCCCAAGAAGTGGCCACCTCCCAACTCTCTTCTACTTCCCAGTCGTCCGCCCCTAGCTGGCTCCAGCTGCCACCTGGATCCCCCATTCTCCCCTTCACCTTGGGTGCCGCTGCCTGGCCTGGCTGACCCATGGCATTCGCTGTGACGTTCCCCTCCATGCCCATCCCTGCCCCATCCAGATGGGCTGCCAGCTACTGGCCGTCTAAGATCCTCGGTCAGATAGAGATGGTGCGGCAGCAGCACAACGAAGATGAGGAGAAGTTCCGCAAAATCCAGATCATGGATCAGAACAACTTCCAGGAGAAGCTGGAAGGGCTGCAGGTGGGGCTTGGCTGAGGCTCTGCCAGGACTGGCTCCCGCCCCCCCCACCCCCACCCCCACACACACAAAGTTCGCCAGGGCCAGGCCTCACTTCTTGGATTCAGGAGTTGCTGTGTCGATGTTTGATGGGCCAATTGGTAGATGAAAGAACAAATAGCTAAGAGAATGAACTGGAAGGCCAGAGGGGTGCCTGGGCAGCAAGTTCCAGAAGAATTCAGAGTAGCAAAGGGCCTCGACTCTTCTGTTGTGTCCTCTATGCCCCTGTGGGCAAAGGGCACCGTGTCCAGGGGACGGGGTCTTCCTCTGACCTTGTTATGTCACTATGGGGCATGGGGGGGTATCAGCTACCTGTGATGGGCCAGGAGCCTGCTCATTCCCAAAGAAAGTACCCTCAGAACCTGGAGATGCTGATGCCCAGGGACCTCGAGATCCCTGGGTGTGGGGAGACACGTGGGGGGTGCCACACAGGCGTCTGATTCCTTGCTCCTTGGCCCACAGCTGGTGGTAGCTGGCTTTTCCACCCATGTGGAGATCACACGAGCACATGAGATTGCCAACGAGGTGCGGCGGGTCAAGAAGCAGCTGAAGGACTGCCAGCAGCTGGCCACACTCTACAACAACCGCGAGCGCATCTTCAGCTTGCCCATCACCAACGTAGGCCTCCTGTGGGCACACCGTCCCCTAACCCCCAGGGCTTGAGGACTAGCCCAGGGCATTTGTGGCCACATCAGAACCCAGCTGCCAGGTGGCAGGGCCCTGGTATTTGGCGGAGGGGATTGCAGGACTGATTGCAGGCTACAGAGAAGAGAAAACCCACCCCTCGCCCGCAGGGCAAGGAGGCTGGCTGGAGCCAGGCAGGACGCCTGAGGGTCAGTGCGGGCCTCGCTCAGCCACTCAAAGCCCAGAGCCTGGAGGTTGGGGGCAGGGGTAGGAAGAAGGGAAGCAGGGCCCAAGTCCACGGGGACAGGATCAGAGACAGCAGCCAGGAGCTAGGACGGGGAGAGGACCTGGCCCAAGAAGGAACAGTGTGGAGAGAGACCTGATAGCACCTCGAAGCAGCCTGGCTTGTCTGTCCCTGCAGTACGACAAGCTCTCCAGGATGGTGAAGGAGTTCCAGCCCTACCTGGACCTCTGGACCACAGCCTCCGACTGGCTGCGCTGGTCCGAGAGCTGGATGAATGACCCCCTGTCAGCCATCGATGCTGAGCAGCTGGAGAAGAATGTCATTGAGTCCTTTAAGACCATGCACAAGTGCGTGAAGCAGTTCAAGGATATCCCAGGTAGGCGGGCAAGCCAGCCAGCCCATCCCCTGCTTCCCTGCCTGTGCTGGCTGCCTCTCACGCCCACCTAACCTGCCCGGCAGCCTGCCAGGACGTGGCCTTGGACATCCAGGCTCGTATCGAGGAGTTCAAGCCGTACATCCCGCTGATCCAGGGGCTGCGCAACCCTGGGATGCGGAATCGGCACTGGGAGCTGCTGTCCAATGAGATCAACATTAATGTCAAGCCCAAGGCCAACCTGACCTTCACCCGCTGCCTCGAGATGAATCTGCAGGACCACATTGAGAGCATTAGCAAGGTGGCCGAGGTGGCTGGCAAGGAGTACGCCATCGAGCAGGTGGGCAGCCACCAGCAGGCCCACCCTACCCCACCCAGGCCCTGCCCGGTGGCATGGCAGTATGACAGCACTGGGCCCCATCTCTGGGGTCATTTACCAGGCCCAGGGATTGAGGTGCATTCCGTTACGTGAGTGAGTAATGTATGTGAAGTGCTGGCACAGTGTCCACCAGCCCTGTTATTACTCAGTGACTCCTCAAGTTACTTCCTGTCCCAGGAAGGAGCTGATAGCATTACCTTCATTTAATGGATGAGTAAATTAAGGCTCAGAAAGGTTCAGCAACTGGCCAGGGTATCATAGCCAGTAAGGGCTGGAACTGGGACCAGAGCTCCTAACCAGTACCTTAGCTGCCTCCCAACACATGTTATACATGCATGTTGTACACATGCAGCCATGTGTGAGAACCAGTCAGCCTTGAATTCAGATGAGAGCCCATGGGGGATTTGTTGACCAGACAAGCAGAAAGTATTTGCCAGAGGGGCCTGTGAGAAGATCATGGCCGGGCAGAGCTTGCTCTTCCCTGCCCAGGGCTGGTCAGACAGCGTGCGGGCCAGCCTCTTCCCAGGACGCAGCGTGACTTGTGCCCGACCTAGGCTCTGGACAAAATGGAGAAGGAGTGGTCAGCCATCCAGTTCAATGTGCTGCCCTACAAGAAGACGGACACCTACATCCTCAAGAGCCCCGATGAGGCCTCACAGCTGCTCGATGACCACATCGTCATGACCCAGAGCATGTCCTTCTCACCCTACAAGAAGCCCTTCGAGCAACGTATCAGCGCCTGGGAGAACAAGCTGAAGCTGACCCAGGTGGGCCCTCCTTAGGCGTCCCTTACCACCCCCACTGCCCCCACCCTCACAACCCCCTGTCCCATAGGTGGCTCTTTACAGTGCCTGGAGGGGGCTGAAGTGGTGGTGTGCCTTTCCCACCTCTGCACAGCTCCTGGTTCTGACATGCCCCTCATGCAGAGGAAGGCAACTAGAAGAGTGCTCTGTGTCTCTGAAGTTCAGCTGCTGGAGGAGGCAGTGCAGGGGTGTGGACCAGTGTTTGGTCAGGAGCTGTGGCAGAGGAGGGCCATGAAAGCTGCCAGCAGAACTCCGGAGGCCTGCCTGGGTTTGGGACAGCTAGCACCTCCAGTCATGGAACTTTCTGGGCTGGATACCACGAGGCCCTGAGGTTCCTCAGTGCCCTCTCTCGCTCTATCCTGAGCCTCCCATTCCTGTCTCATTTGGAGCTGGTGTGAGATTAGGGCACCAGGGCACTGAGAACTGCCTCTCTTCAGGGGTCTCAAGGCCAGAGGCGGGGGCTGTCCGCAGAGGCCTCAGACCTACCAGTGAGATTCTGACAGCCCCTCCCTGGGGTCTTCCTGGGAGCTATTCAGAAACCTCTAGTAAAGGCCAGAGCGAAGTGAGGAGGGCTTGTCTGTGTGCTCCTTGGACCACCCAGAGATGCCTGAGCTGGTCAGCATTATCCCTGGGTCTCCCTCCTTTGTTCACGCGGTCCCCTCCGTCTGGAATTCTATCTCCACCTTCCATCACTAAGGCTCAGTGTCAAGCAGCCCTCACTGATTCCCAGGGCAGCCCTTGGTTGATGCCCCTTACAGAGCCCATCACCCATGCCAGGTCCTTGGTGATTCAGAGGCAGAACTGCTGTTTAGTGGACTGTTGGCTCACCGTGGGCAGGGACCAATCCTGTTCCCCTCTATTTCTCCTGGTGCCCACGTGGGCCTGGCCCAGAGCTGACGATGGCACACATTTCACAAGGAAGAGAATGAACAAATGAATGAATGAGTTTGCATTGATGGGAAAAGATAAGAGATAAATCCTGAAAGGGAAATTTGGAGACAGAATTTGGAGAAAGATGGCCTGTTTTGAAGATATCTCACTCTTGCACTCATGTTTCAGAGAATGTTTTAGGGATCTCAAGCTCAAGTCCCAAAACACCTCAGAATCCTTGGGTCATAGACCCAAAGTCCTGCCAGGCAAGGAGTCTGGTTTGGTCTTGTAGGCACTGGGGCTCTTTCCTGTTACTTCAGAGTTTGGTGGTTTGGGTGCCATTCCCTCGTAGGGAAAGATGGCTCGTACAGCTCTGTTGGAGGCTCAGACATCCTGTGGGGATCTTGGGATTTCTCTGGAGAGCAGGCATCCATGCAGCCTCTTTGTTCCCTGAAGTACTGTGGCTGACAGTGCCATCTAGAAATTTCTGCACGGACACTGGCTCTGGTGCCCTGTGCTCTGCCCAGCACTCTGGTGAGGTGAAATGTCTAGGTCATAGAGGGCAAGACCCAACTCCACCTTGGACTCTGGGCCCTGATAGTCCATGCCTTCATTGCCCAGGAGGTGCTAGAGGAGTGGCTGAACTGTCAGCGGTCCTGGCTCTACCTGGAGCCCATCTTCAGCTCTGAGGATATCACCCGGCAGTTGCCCGTGGAGAGCAAGCGCTACCAGACAATGGAGAGGATCTGGAGGAAGATCATGAAAAACGCCTATGAGAATCGGGAGGCAAGCTCATGTGGGGATGGGAGAGGGCAGCTGGGGCCTCCATGGGCCCTGCTCACGTTGTTGGGAGCCTTCTGGTCTCATCTCTCCGTGAGCAAGAAACATTGGAGGACAAGTCCAAGGCTTTGGTCTTGGCCTGTGTCCCCATGAATGGGCTCCTCATCATGAGAGATGCTCCTCGGAAACAACAGTTGATTTTCCTCTCGGAAATTTTCAGTTCACATTAGCATTTTAAAGGCCCTGATAAGTCCTGCAGCAAATCAAAACCTTTGGCTTTGTTTAACCCTAATTTTTTTGACCATAGACTTTTTTTCTATGGGACTGACAGGAGTGATGGAACCTAGCTCAGGGCCATTTTCCTGCCCCTGTTCCTTCCCACGCCCCACTGAGGGTCTCTGGCTGGTGTGGGTGCTGTCTGAGCCCACCTTGATGCCTCCCAGCTGGACCATGCTCACTTCCAGTTTCTCTCTGGTCTGGGCCATACAGATAATCAATGTGTGCTCTGATCAGAGGCTGCTGGACAGCCTGCGGGACTGCAACAAGCTGCTGGACATGGTACAGAAGGGCCTCAGCGAGTACCTGGAGACCAAGCGGAGTGCCTTCCCCAGGTGAGCACCATCCAACCCATGTCCACTCTGTCAGTTCCTGCCTACAAGGCTGGGGCACCACGTGCCACATCCAGGCTGGGGTGGGTGCAGGAGTGTCAGTGATATTGGGGCAGCTGGGACCCAGGAGCTGCCTGACCCACTTCCTTACCCCATTCTCCAGATTCTACTTCCTGTCAGATGATGAACTACTTGAGATCTTGTCCCAGACGAAGGACCCCACTGCTGTGCAACCCCACCTGCGCAAGTGCTTCGAGAACATTGCCCGGGTGGGTGACTGGGCCCGTGGCTCAGGGCCAGGAGCACTGGGACTCCTTCCCAAATAGAACTGCTCTTCTCTCACCCCAAATCCTTTTATCAGGAAAGGAGGTGGCAAGTGAGATTCCTGGCCCTCGGAGATGCTCCTGGGGCCTATGGGAGGAAGGTCAGCTGCAGAACCCCCAACCCTGAGCTGGGGGCTCTTGGCTCCCAACTCATCCAGGGGAGTCCTGTCCCCCCAATACACTGAGGTGCTGGCTGGGTCAAGAAACACACGAGGCCAGAGGCTCCTACCTCTCCTCATCCTCGTCCTCGCCTACAAAGGAGGCTGTACATGCCTGCACAGGAGGGGGTACTCACAAGCAGGGTTAGTTAGCTTCCTTCCCTGACTCCTTTTCAAATGTAGTCAGGGAAGACCCAGCCCAGATAGGTGCTCAGGAGGGGCCCCGTGAGGCAGAGCTCTCTTCTGAAGGTGAAGGGCACAGGTGGGTCAGCCTTGATTCTGTGATGTGTGTGGCCTCTGGGCACACCTGGGGTAACCCCGACTTTTGCCCACCTCTCCCACAGCTGCTGTTTCAGGAGGATTTGGAGATCACACACATGTACTCAGCAGAGGGTGAGGAGGTACAGTTGTCCTTCTCCATCTACCCATCCAGTAACGTGGAGGACTGGTTGCGGGAAGTTGAACGCAGCATGAAGACCAGCATACGGGACATCATCGAGAGGGCCATCAAGACCTACCCTACGGTGAGCCCCAGCACTCCTCTTACCCCAGCACAGCTTCAAAGTCTGGTCATCCTTCCATTTGCTCCTTTCTTAGTGTTCTCTGCTCCATCACGGTAGCTGGGCTGCTTGCCTGCCTCATCCTCAGGCTACAGCTTTGACTGCTGCTGCCTTCAGTCAGCTGAGGGCTTCTCAGGGCAGGGGTCCTTAAGGAATCTGAAAACATGCTCCATAAAGTGAAACCATCAGTCACTGTTGTTATGTTTCAAGCACTCACTGTGTGCCAGGCCTGGGCTGGGACTTCACTCAGCCCCACAGTCAGCAGCTGAGCTGGAGGTTAAGCCTTATACTACAAAGTCAGTTCAGAGACATTTTCTGTCCAAATGCTTGTGATTTGAAGGTGACAGAGCCAGGGTTGAACTCAGGGCTACGTGTGCCCTGATTCTGGGCTCCCACCCCCTGCTTCAGGGTCTCCTCTGCTGAAGAAGTGATGACCCCACCAACCCCCAAGAGGCCGAAAGTTTAATGGCTTCTCTGCTTTTGAGGTAGAATTAACAACTTGGTTCCAGAGTTTGAAAGGCAGAAGCACAGATGACATTTAAAGAAAAAAAGAGTGTGCAGGGTCAGGGCTGGCAGCTACCTGGGTCAGCCCTGACTGTGTTATCTTCCCAGATGCCCAGGACCCAGTGGGTTCTGAACTGGCCTGGCCAGGTGACCATCGCCGGGTGCCAGACCTATTGGACCATGGAAGTGGCAGAGGCCCTGGAGGCCAACAACGTCAGTAACCAGCTGTTCCCCCAGCTTGCCCAGCAGGTGGGAGTCAAGGGGGTCGTCATCTGCTCCCCATATACACCCCTCACCCAGGAGAGCCCAGTCCCTCCAGGAGCTTTTTCCTGTAATGAGCCTGTAAGAGGCCTGGGGTTGGCTCCAAAGAGCAGAAGATCAGACACCCCAGAAATGAGTGTCTCACGACCGGCCCCCAGCAGGAGGGACTGGGAGTCTAAGGAGAGCTCTGAGCCTGGCAGGTGCCCCTCTCCCAGTGGTCACTGAAGGAGCCACGTCCTACAGCATGCTGCAGGCTCTCCTTGCTCTGTGCACTGGCTCCTGACCACACTCCCTCCTTGAGCTCCTCACCAGGCTCCACCACCTGGCCTTTGAAGGCTCAGGTGGCACTGTACACTATAGGGAGACAGTGCCATGCACGTACCTCCATTTTTGTGTACTTTCCTGCCAGACTTCTCGTGTGACCGATGCCCTCCCTGTGCCCCTCCCATCCCAGACCATCAGAAGATGCCAGAATAGAGGTGGTGTTCCTGCCAGAAGTCCACCCTCTGTACAAAGGAGAGAGAGCCTGCATGACCCAGCATGACCATGCCTGACAGTATCCCCCCATTCCTGCAGCTCAGTGACCTAGTGGCCCTGGTACGGGGGAAGCTGTCCCGCATGCAGCGGGCTGTGCTATCGGCACTAATCGTCATTGAGGTCCATGCCAAGGATGTGGTGGGCAAGCTGATCCAGGAGAATGTGGTCAGTGTGAATGACTTCGAGTGGATCTCACAGCTGAGGTGAGGAGGCAAGGGACTCTGGCCCAGCCATCCCCAAAGCCAGAGCAGCTGCAGGTGGGGGCCAGGGGAGGGTGGCGAGACAATTAGCAATAGGCTGGTCCTGGCCGGCCCTTGAAGCCCTGGGACAAGCTGGACAGGGATTCCTGATGCCCTCATTCCCCAAGAGAACCACCTCTCCTCTACTGTATACCCTGCCTGGTAGCCCATGGTCCCCATGGCCTGTGAACCCATCTCCCTGCAATGCCAGGTACTACTGGACAAATAACAACCTGTATATCCGAGCTGTGAATGCCGAGTTCATCTATGGCTACGAGTACCTAGGCAACAGCGGGAGGCTGGTGATCACCCCCCTCACAGACAGGTGAGAGTCCCTCTCCCCATATGCCTTCCCATACTGGGACCCTGCCTCCAGTCCTGGCTGGCCCAGAAGTGCAGGGACTGAAAGGTGTAGCCAGTCCATGACGAGCCAGTCCATCAGAGCTCGCAGCATTAGCAACACAGACTTTGGGTTTAAAATTGGCTGTACCCATCATAGGCTGAGCGACCTTAGGCAGGTGACTCAACCCTTTGTGCCTCAGTTTTCTCTGTGGCTTTGTCAGGGTGGTTATGAGAATTTCATGAGCTGATACATAATGCTCATAGCTCTCTAATGGGTGTGAGCATTACTATTTTTATTAGTTAGATCATGCTTTCAATGTACCAGAAGAATCGATCTCGAGAGAAATAATGGGCAAGTTCCTTTATAAAGTGAGCAGTTCTCTTCTAAAGCAATCAGTTATTTCCTCTTGCCAACAGTATATAGTAGCAGCTGGATTTTCAAGTTGGGTTTTGAGTAAGGGAAGTGAAGTGTGGCCACAGTTCAGCCTTCGCAGTGGGTTTCTGAGCAAGGCTCTGCAGGGCCACAGGGTGGGGTGGGGAAGCACTGTGCAGGTGGTTTAGAGGTAGTCCTGAGCCCAGCAGCCAGGCCTGGGCTGGGAGAGGAAGGAGGAGCAAGAGCTACCCATCCATGGGGCCCAAGAAAGAGAGGCTCTCTCTCCCTGTGTCTGGGAATCCTGAGGAAGTTGCATGGCTGGTGCCTACCTCTTCTCACTCCTGCAGGTGCTACCTAACCCTGACCGGGGCCTTGCATCTCAAGTTTGGGGGGGCCCCAGCTGGCCCAGCTGGCACAGGGAAAACCGAGACCACCAAAGACCTGGGCAAGGCCTTGGCCATCCAGACCGTTGTGTTCAACTGCTCCGACCAGCTTGACTTCATGGCCATGGGCAAGTTCTTCAAGGGCCTGGCCAGGTGAGGCTGGGTGTGAGGGTGACACAAGACAAGGCAGGAAAGCTGAGCTCTCACAGGGACACTGCCCGAAAGTAGCCTCACAAGGTGCTGGAGGGGACAGGCTGGGATAACAGGAGTCGGAAGCTCGGCTCCTGGGGGCGCTGGGGTTGTGGCTGAGCTGACAGAGATCACCACTGAGGACTTCCTCCTCAGCGAAGTCAGTGGGCGCCTTGGAGGTGCCAGATGGGCTCTGAACTCCTATCCCCCTCACGTTCTCACCTCGCCTAGTTCTGGGGCCTGGGCCTGCTTCGATGAGTTCAATCGCATCGATATTGAGGTGCTGTCTGTGGTGGCACAGCAGATCACCACCATCCAGAAGGCTCAGCAACAACGGGTGAGCCACCTTCTTCCACGCCTCCCCGGGTCAGCACCTCAGCACTTCATCTGTACCCACCATGCCCACCCTGCAGGGTGCGAAGCCAGGCACTCAGCCGCTCATGTCACAGGGGACTGGCACTTCCTCCTCCTCCTTGCAGAGCTGTCCCTGGGGGGCTTTTGTAGCCAGTCAGGGAGCCCCACATCCCTACCCCACCGTGGGGGCAGCTCCCAGGCCAAGCTACAGTGGATAAAGGGATCCCTCCCACATCCTGACCCTTATGGAAGCCCCAGTCATCTGTCCTTCTTTCAGCACTGTTCAGAGTAGCCAGGAGTCTTCTGGAGACAAGAGCTGGGAGGCTGGCAGGTGCCTTAACCCCACCCCAGTAGGGCCCTGGGTCCCAGTCAGAACTGAGTTTGATGGGAATCCATGGAAGAAGTGGGGGTGGAAGGAGTGGGAAGTAGGAGATTCGTGAAGACCTCAGGTAGCCTGGACCTGGACGGCCATGGCATCCACTGGGACTGGAGGTCTTAGACCAGATCCTGAGAGAGGAGGCAGCTCATGATCAGGGGGCCAGTCTGGGTTGACGAGCTCTAGCGAGGACAGGGGATCAACGGGGCATGAGGCCCATCCAGACGAGGGGCAGGTGTCAACCCCTACCCCCCACCTAGGTGGAACGCTTCATGTTTGAGGGTGCCGAGATCCCACTCGTGCCATCCTGCGCAGTGTTTATCACCATGAATCCAGGATACGCTGGCCGCACTGAGCTGCCCGATAATCTGAAGGTGTGTTCAGGCCTGGGAGACTGCCCAGGGCACTGGGAGGCACTGGAGCTGTCGCCTGGGCTCAGAGATGCTAAAGCACTTATGTAAGGCTCACAACTGCTGGAACGCAGGGACTGTGATTCCCCAAGGCAGCCCTCCTGCCCAGGGTCCTGAGGCCCAGACCTGGAGAGGAGGCCCCAGGCTTGTCTCCCGGCTTGGAAGAAGTCAGGACACAGGTTCAGGTCAACACAGAGACCAGTTTCTAATAGGCAAAGTGGTCTAGCCTCGGGGCAGTGTAAGCCTCAGCTGTGGCAGGTGTGCTGCAGACGGGAATCCAAGCATCAGTGGGGCAGGAGGGCAGTGGTGGCCTCCTGAGGACCAGACAGTCCAGAGAGCTGGGTGCTCTGGGAGGGGAGGTCCACCTCTCCATTCACATGTACACCATGGACCCCAGGCGCTCTTCCGGCCCGTGGCCATGATGGTTCCAGATTACGCCATGATCGCTGAGATCTCTCTCTATTCCTTCGGCTTCAATGAGGCCAGTGTGCTGGCCAAGAAGATCACAACGACCTTCAAGCTGTCCTCTGAGCAGCTCAGCTCTCAGGTGAGGCCCTGCCCCAACCAGGTTCCAGGTTCTGAGAGCTGCTGCCTGCCCCCAGCACCCCCATGCGATAAGAATTCCATCGCTGTTTCTCAGCTGAGGACGCTGAGATTGTAAGCAGCTAAGAGACTAGCCAGCCTCATGCAGTGCACAGGTAAGCTACAGTAGGAGCCAGGAACAGGAGCTAGTTCAGGTGCGAGGGAAGACCAAGAGCCGCACGACCCAGGGCTGCAGATCAAGGGCACCCAGTTGCCCATCCAAGCCTCCCAGCACCATGGGCCTTTCTCTCAGCGTACTGAGCCCAGGTTCCAGGGATAGATGTGGTTGGTCCCGGCTCCAGCACTGGTGGATGAGCTTTCCTGTTTGGCTCCATTCTCAGGCTCTCCCTCTGCAATGGCAGAGATGAGCTCCAGCTCTGTCTGGGCTCACATGTTACTAGCTTAGTTTCTCTTTTCTAATAATTCCAGAAAAAGTCCCTGGTGTCACCCTAATGGGCCCTCTCTGGGTGACCTGCTTATGCATGAATACCAGTCACTGTGGCCAGGGGGAAATCATATTGTTTATGGCCAGGTGGGGCCCACCAAAACCCATGGGCTGGAGGAGATGCAATTTGTTACTGGGAAAAACAGCAGCTGACTACCAGAGTGCACTGTTTTTGCCAGCCCCTCCACACACCCTCTTTCTAACCATCCACTTTCAAAAATGCTTCTCCCTCCTCTCCCTTCATTCTCCCCCTTCCCATCCATTATAGCAACTATCCCCACATGGTTCTGGAAATGCCCTCACCCCTTGTCAAATGGCAGTGACCCAAAGTCAAGCCCAATCTCTTCATCCAAGTCCAAGATTTCTGGGAAATGTGCTGGTCCAGCTGTACTTTTCATGGTCTGGTACCATGGGGTGATGTGATAAATTGACCTATTCCCAACACACCAGCTATATAATGGAGAGAAACAGAACCAGTGGCAACATCAGGGAAAGCAATGGTGGTGTGCCTAAAAGAGTGGGTCTGGAGAAATGTAATGAGAGACTCTTAGAAGGAAGCACAAAGGCCATCTAAGCCAGCCCATTTGTGGCACAGATGGGACACTCCTTTGTTCACTTTGTGAACAAAATTCACGTGCCTCCCTGCTCTTAATGCTGTCCAGGGATTTAACTTGACCAAGGCAGAGTCCTTGCCGTCAGGGGCCAACAGTCAAGCAGGGGACGCAGAATAAGTAACCTCGTAAAAGGAGAGGGCCAGTGGGATGGTGAAGTAGCGGGTGGCAGAGGGGCCCAAGGGAGAGCACCCGGCCCAGGCTGGAGTGTGCAGGTGGTCATAGACGGCCTGCCAGGGAAGTGACATTTTAGCTGCAAGTTGGGTGATGAGGCAGGTACCCGATGGGAGGCAGAGTGCTCCAGGCAGCAGCCCCGAGAGGGGCAGTGCCCACCCACCCCTCCATCTATGGTCACCACCATAGGATCACTATGACTTCGGCATGAGAGCTGTGAAGACTGTGATCTCGGCTGCTGGGAACCTCAAGCGAGAAAATCCCAGCATGGATGAGGTGAGTGCCATCCCGAGAGGTACCTGGGAGCAGGACTCCAGGAGGGTTCTGCAGAGGCTGCAGGGGCATCTGGCCTGGGCCAGCTGAAGGCTCCTCTGGCCTCCGCTGCAGGAGCTGATCTGCCTCCGGGCCATCCGTGACGTGAACGTACCCAAGTTCCTGCAGGAGGATCTGAAGTTATTCTCTGGGATCGTGTCCGACCTGTTCCCCACCATCAAGGATGAGGACACCGACTACGGCCTTCTGGACAAAGCCATCCGCAGCGCCTGCGAGAAGAACAACCTCAAGGATGTGGCTGGTGAGGCCCTGGCCCTGCCCTGCAGGCCTGTGGGTGTCCGAGGAAGGGCTGGCTCCGGCCACCCTGGGATAGGGGGACAGACACAGGCAGCCCAGCCTCAGGGACCCTCATGCCTGGCCAAAGGTGTTGCGGGCTGGGGCTGTCTGTCAAGCCGTCCACAGGGCAGGGCAAGTGCCCCCAACCCCATCTCCACAGGGACCCTTCAGGTGGTTGGTGTCTAGAAAAAACTCCTTCACTCTCACACCCATACTTCTGACACCAGATCCGTGGGGCTTTTCCTACACCAACCAATTCTCCAACACCAGCTGGGGGTCCTAAAATTCAATTCAGTTCTGACACTAATCAGAGTTAGCATAGACCCCCCGGTTAAGGGCTCGTTCCACAAGACTGTCCCCACTTCAGACGTCAGTTGAAAGTAGTAGGTCCCCAAGTTACCACAACTTCCATCTGACTTGGCTACAAATCCGAGGTTCTCATGACCCCCTCCTCAGGTTTGATCATTGGCTAAAACAGCTCACAGAATTCAGGGAAACACACCCTTATGCTTACTGGTGTATTATATAATAAAGGATATGATAAAGGCTACAGGTGAACAGGCGGATGAAGAGATATTTAGGGCGAGATCTGTCCCCACGGAGTTGGGGTATGTCACCCTCCCAGCATGTGGGTGTTTTCACCAACCTTAAAGCTCTCCACATGCTGTACTTTTGGGGTTTTTATGGAGACTTCATCATGTAGGCATGATCAATTATTTACTCAATTTCCAGCTCCTCTCCTCTTTCTGGGAAATGGTGGGGTGGGCCTGTAAGTTCCAAGTTTCTAATTATAGCATGTTTGTTCTGATGACCAGCCCCCTCCTGGGAGCCCAGCATCAAGAATTGCCTCATTAGTAACAAAAACTCATAGACACAGACAATAGTTTAGTGGTTACCAGAGGCTCAGGGGGCTGGGGGCTGGGAGATGAGGGTAAAGGGGATCAAATATATGGTGATGGAGGGAGAACTGACTCTGGGTGGTGAACACACAATGGGATTTATAGAAGATGTAATACATAATTGTACACCTGAAATCTATGTGATTTTACTAAAAATTGTCACCCCAATAAATTAAAAAAAAAAAAAGAATTGCCTCATTAGAACAAGAATTCCTACTAGCACTCAGGAAATTACAAAGGTCTAGGAGCTTTGTGTCAGAAACTAGGGTCAAAGACTAAATATTAGAAAAGAAGATTCTCTTTGCATCCTTATTTACAAGAGCTTGAGCAGCTCTGTATCAAGGACTAGAG
The DNA here is from genome assembly GCF_964194185.1 of Rhinolophus hipposideros. Classification (NCBI taxonomy): domain Eukaryota; kingdom Metazoa; phylum Chordata; class Mammalia; order Chiroptera; family Rhinolophidae; genus Rhinolophus; species Rhinolophus hipposideros. Next base: position 20,566,482 of record NC_138060.1, on the reverse strand, counting down.
ACAGAGACCAATATATACTTATTGTTTCACAGTAAGGAAGCAGGTGGAATCCCCTGCCCTGACCTCCTGCTGTAGCCCCTCTTCCCTGTGGGAGAAGCAGCCCCAGCACTTGGGACCCTCTTGGGCCTTGCTCCTCCCTGACAGAAGCTCTCCTCTGCCCTGTCCATCATTGGACTTGACGCCATGATTGGGGGTGAGCTGTGGCCTGTTCATACCTCCACCCCGTTTCACTCCCGCCAACACTCCCCTCTTTTGAACAAGGGCTCCATCCACAAGCAAAGCATGTTGCTCCCACTTGCAGGATTTGCTCAAACTCCTTGTGGAGCGACAGCCCTGGTGTCACATTGAGCGTTTGGGCTCTTACTGAACTGGTTTGTTACAAAGCCCGCCATGTAGATGAAAGAGCTCCAAGGACACCACCCTCAATTAGACTCCCTATGACTCCCATGCCCTTTCCTGGTAGAAGGTGGAGGTCTCAGCCCTGCTACCACGTGGCCAAGTCTCTCTTGTCCCCACAGCTCCAACCTGCCTGCCCTCTCCTCCGTGCAGATGCTCTCGGGCCTTTTGGTGGGGGGTAGAGGGTTGCTCATCCAGGAAGTCACACCTGCCAGCCTGACCATGTGGGGCCCTCCTCTGGGCCAGATGTGCTCATACTGCAAGCCTGAGCCCTGTGCCCTCCATTGTTCTTCCTTCTACCTGCGGTTCTGCTGCACCCCCTGCCCCCCAGCTCCAGCAGGCTTGTTGAATGGGGCATCAACTCTTCTCTCCCTCCTGGCCTTGGGTCATGGCCTTTGCCAGGAAACCTCGTCCCTTTGGCGAGTATCCCCGACCTGCTGTGCTATCGCTCCCTGCCTACACACACTCTTGGGCGGAAATGATTTTCTCATTCCCTACTCATGTAGGCCTGGTCTTTGCCTGCAGCTGGCATCTGTCCCTACAGCCCTGGTTTTCGTCAGTCAAAGCTCCTGACTGACCGTCAGCTTCCGGCCCTGGGATTTTGCCTAATGTTTGGCCAGCACTTACTCAGGGCAATGCTGTCAGCCGTCTGGGCAGTAGCTTTGGGGCTGGAGTTGACTGTGGGCCTGTGACGGCTGACAGAGCAGGCCCCTGCAGTTTGCCAGCCGAGCAATGGATGTTAGGAAGTAATAGTCCCAGTGGAAAGCATGGCTGACCGTTAGCACGGAGTTCCTGCTCTGTGCCACGCCCCACGCTTAGGGCTTCACCTGCCCCTGCCCGTTAGGACCTATGTGGCCTCGTTTTACAGATGAGGAAACTAAGGCTCAGGGAGCAAGATGACCACCCAAGGTCACACAGAAAGCCAGTGGAGAAGACAGGACATCAGCCCATGCTCTGACCCCTGGGCTCCCCTGCCATGTCCCCCACAGGCTTCCTGACCAAGTGCATCCAGCTCTACGAGACCACAGTGGTGCGGCACGGCCTCATGCTCGTTGGGCCCACAGGCTCTGGCAAGAGTAATGTAAGTGCAGCCAAGCCCGGAAGCTCAGGGCCCAGACAAGGGGCCCGAGGGCAGTGCCGCCTCAGCAGGGATCTTAGTCCCCATTTGCACCTCAGGGCCTCTAGAATACGCCTCCTGCCCTTGTGACCCTCAGCCCACTCCAGCCAGCTCTCCAGGGAGCCAGGAGGCCCACTCTCAGGTGCCCATCTCCCCAGTGTTACAGAATCCTGGCAGCTGCCATGACGTCGCTCAAAGGACAGCCATCCATCAGCGGCGGTGTGTACGAGGCTGTCAACTACTATGTGCTCAACCCCAAGGCCATCACGATGGGTCAGCTGTATGGGGAGTTTGACCTGCTCACCCATGAGTGGTAAGTAGCCCATGACCCCCCGCCAGTAACAGCCCTGCTCCCAGATCTCGAGACTGTGGGCCAAGGGACCCCTGGATGTTATGGCACACGTGAAGTGCTCAGTAAACGTTGACTTCTGCATTGCCCCAGGAGAGGCTGGTGGTCCCTCTCAGGGCCTCTGCTCCAGGCTGAGGCGTACATTTTAGGGGAAGTGGGCTGAGCTGGGAGAATGGCAACTGGATGGAGGGCCTCCGCATGTCAGCACCTGGGGATCTTTTCTCTGGGGCAGTTCTGTACCTACCAAAGTAGTCTATAGTCTCCTGCTTGGGATGTCTGATTAGTTCTAGTGTTTTGGGAACCCAGTGGGGAATGGGCACTGGAGAAGGAGTCACCCATCTTTCCGAAAGCAGACCTGTCCTGCTTCCTCCATTTCTACTCCAGGCTCCTATGTAGACAGATGGGGGGCTGGGGTCAGACCAGAAAAATGACCCCCTAGCCACCCCTTCTCTGGCACTTGGTACCTCTGAAATCTGAGCCTCCCAGGTTTTGCAATAGGAACTAGATATAGCTCATGACCCATACCCTGTTTTCTCTGCTAGGGCATTTCCTTCTTCTCCTTCTCTTTCCGTTTTCCAGAACTGTGTGAACCTCCATTTCTGCTGTTGCCTCCTCCCTTACTTCCTTTTTCTTTTCAGGATATCATCTTTCATCTTCTTTTAATATAACGTTAGTAGGGATTCAGCAGGGAGGAAATAAAAGCACACATTTTCATTACACCATATTACACCAGAAAAATCCTATTTTTCCTATTACATTTTTTAAATGAAGATATTGAAAAAGAAACATAAACAAGCAGAGCAGGTTTCCTTGGGAGCCAGCTGTGCTTGCTGCCCTGCCTGCGCGGCGCCTGCAACCCTGTCCTCCCTGGTGGCTGCAGGACAGATGGAATTTTCCCCTCCCTCATCCGGATGGGGGTCATTACCTCCGACACCAACAAGAAGTGGTACATGTTCGACGGGCCGGTGGATGCCGTCTGGATTGAGAACATGAACACGGTGCTGGACGACAACAAGAAGCTGTGCCTCAGCTCTGGGGAGATCATCAAGCTCACAGAGGTGCGTCCAACCTGTCCACTCACCAGCTCTCCTGAGCAGCTGGGTGAGCCCGAAAGCCACAGAGTGCTGGCCAAACCTTGTCCCTGTCCACTCCTCCTTCTCGGGCCTCCGCTGCATCTCAGTCACCACAACCCACCTAGGCGCCGGCTCCTAACCTCCCGCCCTGTCCCCAAGCTCCCGAACCTCAGCCATGTCCAGCGCAGCTGCTCATGCTGTCCTTTCAGCAGACGCAGCTTCTGTGATGCCCTGAGCCCAGGGCCAGGACACCACTCCACTGCTCCCAGCTGACACTGCCTTGGGCCTCCCAGGCCCACTGCCAGCCATGCTGGCCCCGTCTGAGCCACCATCATGCAGTGTGCCTGGAGTCTGGGGAACAGGTGGTACACTGGCCACAGGGACACCTGCCTGTGTGAGGGGCAGTTCTCAGAGGAGGGGTATCACCTGGGCGGAAGGGCAGTTGGTGGTGTCTGCACTGAGCTGATCTCTTGAGCCCTTCTGAGAACGCCTGGAGGTGAATGTGAACCTGTGTTCAGGTACACAGGTACAGGGCTGTGGAGCCGGCACACGGCTCCCAGGGCTCCAGGGGTCCCCAGGATCTTCTGACTCATGTTCCTCCTCAGGGCTCCAGGAAGGGCCACATTATCAGCTGAGGGCCAAGGGGTTCCTGCGTTCCCCCTCCCCCAGCACTGCTCCTGGCTCACAGCTGGCCCCTATGGCCCAAAGCTATGGGTGAGCAACCCCTTCCCACGGCACTGCACCCTGGAGGCCGGCGGCTGGCCCGTTCACGCACTTCCCCTTGGCACCAGGAGATGACCATGATGTTTGAGGTGCAGGACCTGGCGGTGGCCTCCCCAGCCACGGTGTCCCGCTGTGGCATGGTCTACCTGGAGCCCAGCATCCTGGGGCTCATGCCCTTTGTCGAGTGCTGGCTAAAGAGGCTGCCCGCCTTATTCAAGCCCTACGAGGAGCAGTTCAAGGCCCTCTTTGTCAGCTTCCTGGAGGTAAGTGAGGCCACGGTGTGCCTGGCATGGCTGGGGCGGTAGGGTGCTGTGGCGACGAGCCACAGGAGCTGGGTGCCCCTTCCCTACAGGGATCCATTGCTTTCGTCCGTTCCTCCGTGAAGGAGGTGATCGCCTCAACCAACAGCAACCTGACACTGAGTCTCCTCAAGCTGCTGGACTGCTTGTTCAAGCCCTTTCTGCCTAAAGAGGTGAGGCTCCAAGCGGTGGTAGGTGTCTGCTCCCGGCCCCCTCCTCTTTGCCTGGGCTGCCTGAGGGCCTTGAATCCCAATCCAGCCTCCTGGAAGAAAGAATTGGATTGGCTCACCTGGATCATGGGAACACCCCGTCCATTCTGCCGTAGACACAAAACTCTGCCGCAGAGGCCAGCGGATGTCCCCCACCCGCCAGCTTCCTCAGGCCACTCAGTACTGTTCCTGCCTTAGCCTGATGCTGTCCCCTCTGTTTCCAGGGCCTCAAGAAAGTACCCCCCGAAAAGCTGAGTCGCATCCAAGAGCTGATCGAGCCCTGGTTCATCTTCTCCCTGATCTGGAGTGTGGGCGCCACAGGGGACAATGCCAGCCGCATCAGCTTCAGCCATTGGCTCAGGACCATGATGAAGACAGAAAAGGTGAGAGGTGGCAGCCCTCAGGCTGGGCTCCCAGGGCTGGGATGCTGAATGCTGGGTGTTCTGGGGCCATCCCCCAGGCCCAGGCCCCCAGGGACAAACTGCTAGGCCTCACAACCTGACTTTCCTCTGGTTCCTCACAGCTGACCATGCACTTCCCAGAGGAGGGGCTGGTGTTCGATTACAGGCTAGACGATGCTGGCATCAGCAATACCAACGAAGATGAGGACGAAGAGGAGGAGGGCAAGCAGGTGACTGCAGGCCTGCGCTGAGGGACAGGACCAGGAGGGCCCCACTGGGTGGTAGCTGTCCTCCTTGATGAATAATGCCTACAGAGAGGAGGCCATATTGACGGCCAGAGGTCTCAGGCTGGAGTTAGGTGCATTATCTCATGAATCTTCACAGACCCATGGAGTGGCTATCACTGTGCCCATTTCCCAAACAGGAGAGTGAGGCTCTGACTAGTCACACCCACCTAGTGCGAGCAGAGCTGGACTTGAACCTAGGACTAGGAGCTGTCAGACCACCTCCCTTCCCAGCCGTACGCACTGCCTCCTCCATGTTGATGCAGAGCCCAGGGATTGGCTGCCTCCGTTCTACTTAGTAGACTTGGGGGTGGAGGGGAGTGTATCACTTTGTGAGGGGTATAAATGTCTAATCATTATGTTGTTTTGTATGCTTGAAACTAATATTAAAAAATAAAATAAAAGCCCCATTTGCCCAGGGGCTGGGCTCTCCAAGGGCAGAAAAGTCCCCATGGTCTGCCTTAGTACCTCCATCCTTCCTATCAGCCAGCAAGGACTCCATGAGCCTTACCTCATTCCACGATCAGGACCCCAGCCCAGAAGGAGGCAGGGGCAGAGAGCTGTCTGCAGAAATGGTCACTGTGCAGGGTCCTACTGGGAACCTCATAGGGTACATCTGAATCTAATGGTCAGAGCTGTCCCCAGTGGGACATGTTGGTTTGACCATAGTGAGCCCCTCCATCAAGGGAGGTCTGCAAGCTGGATCAGGGCTGTGGGTGAAGGGACTAATACAGGTGGGGATGGTGGGGGAGGATAGGCCAGGGGGCCTGAGCTTCCAGGTGATGCCAACACCCATGATTCTGGCCCCCACACTATTGGGTAGCCTGCAAGTAAGGAGCAAAGACCTCTGCCTTCTGGCTTATCCAATTCCCAGATCACCTCTTTCATGTAGAGACCCGGGGACTGTCAGTCCCTAGGGAGCCTCCCACTAGAAGCAGCTAGGTGCAGAGAGCGCCCCATTCCTGGTGGTTTGTTCTGGGAGTCCTCCACCCAGGCAAAGAGCAGAGCCTGGGGTTTCCCATTTCTATCAAAAGCAGCCTTCACCTGGGTCCTCTTGCCAAAGCCCAGAAGTGTAGCTCTTTGCCCTCCTGGTACACTTGGCCAGGGGTAGGGTGGGGAGGGTTTTCCAGCCCACCCCTGAGCCACCTGTGGTTCCAGGTTGCATGGGTGAAGTGGATGGACTCCTCAGCTCCATTCACCATGATGCCAGAAACCAACTACTGCAACATCATCGTGCCCACCGTGGACACCGTGCAGATGTCCTACCTGCTGGGCATGCTGATCACCAGCCACAAGCCCGTGAGTGCCTCGCCATGTTCTGTCTCGCCCACACCAGAGCGCAGGTCGGGGGGTGGCTAGCCTATGGGAGTGCGGCAGCTCCAACGGAGCACTGGGCCCTGTGGGAGAGCTCTACCTGCATGACCCCCCCCCCAGGTGCTGTGCATTGGGCCAACAGGCACGGGGAAGACCCTCACCATCTCTGACAAGCTCCTCAAAAACCTGCCGCTGGAGTACATCAGCCACTTCCTCACCTTCTCAGCCCGTACCTCTGCCAACCAAACCCAGGACTTAATCGACAGCAAGCTGGACAAAAGGCAAGCACCCCTCCTTCCTTCCTAGGCCCCAGTGTCCCCCTGGCCTGGCTGAACCAGCTGCTGGCTTATCAACCTCCCCTACCACCACCACCACCAAATGATGCTCCTGGGTTTGCCAGAAACCCCCCGGGGGGACCCTAGGATCCCTTGAAGACTGTTGAAGACTGTCTGGAGCTTTGTGCCATCAGGAAGTTCCTACTGACCCCTCCCATGGGTGCCTGCCCTGGGCTGGGCACTGGGGCGGGGCCTGTCATCCATATGCCTGGGAGGTAAGACTCACCTTGAGGGAGCCCACACTTAGGGCAGCCAGGTGTAATGTCCCAGGACACTCAGGATGGAACAAGGGACAAGCAATTCAGAGGGGGCCGAAGTTAGTGAGGGGTTCCCAGAGGACCCGGGCTCATGGGTGCTGGGCTCACACAGTCCCCACCCCCAGGAGAAAGGGTGTGTTTGGGCCACCCCTGGGGCGCAACTTCGTCTTCTTCATCGATGACCTGAACATGCCGGCCTTGGAGACGTATGGTGCCCAGCCGCCTGTCGAGCTGCTGCGCCAGTGGATGGACCATGGCGGCTGGTATGACCGCAAGATCATCGGTGCGTGCCAGCTGGCCTGGGCCCGTGGGGCGCGGGCGGGGTGTGCAGGGCCTCGGGCCCACGGCGCTTTTACAGGGTCCACAGAAATGTTTGAATTTCTTTTAAAATCAGGGAGAAAATCAACTTTTAGCTCATAGAAAAATTTTAATGTGTAATATTAATATATCTTTATGTCAATACTGTCGTAAGTTATAATTTTTAATATTTTTTTTGATGGAGGAGGAGGTCCATAAGACAAAAGTGCCTAGGGCCCACAAAAGTCACCCTGCAGCCCTGGCAGGGTCCCCTCCTGACTTCCTGCCCCCACTCCAGGAGCCTTCAGGAACCTGGTGGACATCAACTTTGTCTGTGCCATGGGCCCCCCAGGAGGAGGCAGGAATGCCATCACCCCTCGGCTAACACGCCACTTCAATTACCTGTCCTTTACTGAGATGGACGAGGTCAGCAAGAAGCGCATCTTTTCCACCATCCTGGGCAGTTGGATGGGTGAGCATTGGGCAGGAGTGGGGGAATCCATGGCAAAGGCAGAAGCCCAGGCCAGGTAAGATGGGCAGCCGCTGGAAGGGGTAGGGTGGCTGCACCCCTGACCTGGCTTCACCCCTTACTCAGCTGTGTTACCTTTGGCAAATGTATGAACCGCTCTGAGCCTCCGTTTCTTCACCTGTAATATGGGAGATAATACTAGTGCCTACCACCCAAAGTTCTGAATGTTAAATAAAACATTTCAAATAGAGTATCTAGCATGAAGCCTGGCAGGTGGTGACTGCTGAATATGATATATACATATGTACACATATGCATTTACCTGCATAAGTACCCATGTATCTGCTAGTACTTGCCCAAATACTCTGTTGGAAGGATGCTACTTTTGGAACTCAGGAAAAGCCACCAAGATAGATAGAATAAAGTGGACCTAATCCCCCATGGGGCTTTGGGAAAAGTCTACCCCAGGATGGAGTTCCCCCCACCGCCCCAGCCCACCTCCCACCTAACACACACTCTGACCTGTAAACTCCACTTGGCCCTGTGCTAGGTTGTGGGTGATGGGAGTCAGGCCTTCCCTCCTCTGGCGTTGCCTGTCCTGTACCCAGGGACTATAGGCCAGACTTGCCTACACGCCCTGCTTATGGGTGGGGGCCACATTGCTCTGGGTGGTAGGGGTTGAGGGGGGGTGGCTAGTGGCTGCTCTGGTTGCTGCCCAGCTGAGCACAACCTGCCACGGTGGACAGCAAGGGGCACACCTAGCTCCGAGCCCCATGTCTCTTTCTCAACCCTCTAGATGGACTCCTTGGAGAAAAAAGTTACCGGGATCCCGTGCGTAAGTACAGGCCTGGACAGAGCCTGGGAGGACCTGGGTGGGAGGGACCGCTGGTTCCAGGGTGAGCCCTGGGCTCCAGTTGTGTGTGGCTGAGGCTGGGGACCAGGAGCCACAGTGAAACATCCTCAGGCTCATGTGGGGACCTTGGGTTAGCACTGGGGCCAGCCACCTTGCTAGGCTCACTTGCCCATTCTTACAGCTGCCAGTCCTTCAGAGCCTGAGTTAGTGTCTGGCCCATAGTAGAAGCCAAGTAAATTTGAGTTAAATGAATGAATAAAGCAATCCAACAATCTCCCACCCTGTGTGCAGAAGCAGAGGCTCCAAAGGGAGCCATCCTTTCCAAGGAGTAGGAATGAGCGTGAGATCCATGGATGGTCTGCAGCTGGGATTGAGCAGCACATGTAGTAGCTTCAGACAGGGTGGGTCATTGCAGAAGGGCTACCAACCATTCCAGACCTCTGGCCCCACCCCTCGTCCCATCTCTTCTCCCCCGTCAGTTGAAAGAGGCCATCAGAAGACAGCGCCCTCTCTAGGCCTCCACATTCACAGCTTACCTGCAGCTGGCCTCCCTGGGCCCTGTATTCTCTCCTATTTTGAGAAATCAGCTTCTCTGCTCTGGGGTGAAGCCAAGTTCTCCTCTTAGGCCTGAATCCCATTCCCTGTTGTCTGCTTGGAGACGTGGCTCCACCACCACCCCACCCCCGTCACCAGTAGCCCCTCCTCCACTAGGCCAGTACATCCGTGTACAAACATGTCCCAATTTCTCTTGGCCCCTTCCCACCCACCCTGAACCATCACTCCATTTCTCTGCTTGCTTTGACAGCAAAAGTCCTGAAAAGCGTCGTCTCTTCCTCTCCTCTCTCCTCCCACTTTCCCTTGGGCCTTACCACTCCCCTGAGTGCTCTCATCACCAGTGACCTTGTGTGGCCTGACCAAAGGTCAGCTCTCGGTCCTTACCTGCCCTGGCTGTCGTCAGTGTTGACCCAGCAGCTGGCCCTTCCTTCTCCCAGGTCTCCTTCCCCTAGCCATCTCTTCCTAGACTGACTGGGGCTTGCTCTCCAGCCTCTTTGCCCTCTAACCACACTCTCCCCAGACAATCTCATCCTGCCCGGCGATAAAGCCCAGCTTCAGGCTGATGATGTCCAAGTCTACATGTTAAGTCCAGACCTCTCCCCTGAACCCCCGACCCCACCTCTCCTCTCGGATGTCCACTGGGCATCTCAGACTGAACATGTCACACCAGGCTCCTGACCCCCCACCACCCCATGCTGCTCTTATCTCAGGTGATGGCAGCTGTGTCCTTCTGTTACTCAGGACCGGAGACTTGGAATCATCCGGGCTCCTCTTTCTCTCACACCTACATCTATCTTTCAGGAGGTCCTGCTGGCTTCCCTCTAGAACTCACCCCAAATCACCATTGCTGCTCACCACTCCAGCCACTGCCCATCCTCACTCACCTGGCCATAGCAGCAGCCCCTTCCCTGGTCTCCCCGCTTCTGCCTTCACCCGCTGTGTCCATCCATCTGTTTTCTGTCCATCTATCCTCCACTTGCACCCAGAGGGACCCATTCAAATGTTAAAGCAGATCTCTCTCTCTCTCTCCCTCTCTCCCCTCCTCTCTCTCTCTTCCTCTCTCTCTCTCATATGCAGCCAAGCGCCCGAACCCCAACAGTGGCAGGTAAAGCCACATCATCAGCCCTTCATCATCTCCCTGCTCTCACCCCCTCCTGCCAGGCCTTAGCATGCCAGGCATGCCCACCTCGAGGCCTTCGCCCTCGCAGTCCCCTCTCTGGAACACGCTGCCCAGTTCTGGGCCTGCCTGCACCTTACTTCTTCAGGCTTCTGCTTGAGTGCGCCTCCTAAGCGAGGACTTTGTGTCAGATCCCCGCACCTGGCTGTCCCTAAACTCTCTCCTGCTGCCAGTCCCTCCTCAGCACCTTGTTTACTGTCCACACTGCCTGTGGGTCTGTCACAGTCTGTCTTCTCACAAGCTTGTCCGCTTGTTGAGGAGAGGAGGTCTGTGGCCAGGGCCAGGAGCAGCGCCCGAGCACGTGGAAGAGCCCCCTTTGGAGCTCAGGAGCCCGCCTGCCTCGTCCTTACTTTTTTCCACTTCTGGAGGCTCCCTCTGCCCCAGAGTCCTGCTGACAGAATTGTGGTTCAAAGAACACGAATTCGTTTTCAAAGAACGAGCAAGTAGGTTATGTTAGCAGTGAAGAGGCGTGCTGGAGGTTGCAGGAGCTCCAAGGTGAGCCTGAGGGTCACAGCTGATCCTCAGGCCCCCACGTCCACCGTGAAGTCCCGAGCCCAGGTGGACCCTGTGACCCTCCCCATGCGGGGCTCAGAACTGGCATGTTTCAGGTCTGGGACACAGCCCCATAGGGCAAGAGAGTGACTGCCCTGCCCAGCACTGACCCCAATAGTGTCCCCAATTCCATGAATGCATGCCAGTGCCCAACACAAGGTCAGGCTATGCCGGTAATGAGAATCCCAAAGCAGGAGACTCCTCACCCTGAGGGGGGGGCATCAGGAAGGCTTGGTGGAGGAGATGGCATCCGAGAGTAGCTGAAGGGCAGGTGAAATCCAAGCATGCCACCTGAAGAAGGGGTATCTGGAGTAGAATGTGGCACCAGCAAGGGCAGGGGGCTAGGATCTGCAGAGGCTGCACAGGGAGTGCCCGCCTGTGTGACCCGAGGCCCCTCCTGTTCCCACAGCGGGGGCCCCCAACATTGCCAGTTTCACGGGTCCCCTCGTGGGAGCTACCCTCATGGTGTACTCCACCATCACCTCCCAGCTGCTGCCCACCCCAGCCAAGTCCCACTACACCTTCAACCTGCGGGACCTCTCCAAGGTCTTCCAGGGCATGCTCATGGCCAACCCAGCCAAGGTCGAGGTGAGGATCTGGCAGACCACTCCCCAGTGTCCACTCTGCCCTCACTGTCCTCCCCAACCCCTCAGTTTCAGGCCTTCCTGTCCAAACACTCCCCGGCCTTAATCAGGCCAGGCCTTGAGGGGGGCTAGGGACATAGGAGCCAGGCCCCCAGGAGCCCCGCCTCCATACAGCTGAACTCCATCTTGTAGGTCAAACCCATGCCTAGAATGGTGGCCACAATGGGGCCACACAGAAAGGGGAGCCAGGGCAAGGCCAGGGAGAAAGAAGCTTCCTGATGGAGGCCAAGAAGATTTGTGGGGAGAGTGAATGGGATGCCGTCCAGGAAGGAAAGGCACCCAGGAGGAAGGAGCAGGAAGTCTAGCAGGGTATCAGGTGTGCTGGGCAGGCTCAGGCAGACTCTATGGGCTGCCAGGGGGACAGCATCCTGAAGGAGATGGGGAGCCAGTGGGGTGGGTGGAGGACAGATTTGCAGAATGGGGAATGGACAGGTCAGTGTGTGTGGAGCCCAGGGCCGGGGAGAGAGGGTGAATAGGACAGAAGCTGCCCTGGCCTTGTTAAGCTGTAGCCAGAGGAGTTGAGTTGAGCCTGGGGTTCCCTGAGGGTGGTCCATTCTCCCAGGGGGAGGCAGAGAAGCAAGGGTGGCGGTGGCAGCAGAGACAAAGATGGGAGAAACAGAGGGGATTTGCGGGTCAAATCAGTGGAGTTTCCTGAGTAGTTAGATGTGGGGTATTGGGAAGGTGTAAAAAGAATCAGGCATTCCTCCTGAGCTTAGAGTTTGAGGAACCATGGGGGCCATTAGAGGGGAGACTCTAGAACCAGCTAATGGATCTGGGTGCCCAGGAGCTTGGCCATCTGGGCCGGGCGCTGTGGGCAGAGAGGCCCAGGCAGCACTTTGCAGCACTCACTCCTCAGTGGGTCAGCAGCCTCTGCACATGGCCCTGGCTGGGTCTCGCTTGGAGAGCAGGCCCAGGAGCTGTAGCTTCTGCCCACCACCCCACTCCTGGTGCTGCGAGAGGTGGCCCAGGGCCCAGGGCCCAGGGCAGGCACTGATGCTGTGGTGGCCGCAGGACAAGGTGCAGCTGCTGCGACTGTGGTACCACGAGAGCTGCCGCGTGTTCCGTGACCGCCTGGTGAACGAGGAGGACCGCAGCTGGTTCGACAAGCTCCTAGAAAGCCACATGGAGGAGTGGGAGGTGGCCTTCGACGAGGTCTGCCCCTTCCAGCCCATTCTTTACGGGGACTTCATGTCGCCAGGCTCTGACGTCAAATCTTACGAGCTCATCACCAGCAAGCAGAAGGTCAGAGTGATGCGCTGCCCCTCGTGGGGGCCTCTTCCCTCTGCATCCCTGGGCCTCAGGCCCTCTGCGGACTGTGCTAACAGACCGCCACGCGATGACCAGAGGGCCAGGACACTGGGTTAGAAGGCTAGCTCGGGGACTTCAGGCTAGCCTTTGCCTCTGAGTCCCATTTCCTCACCCGTCAAATTGTTACACCTGGCCCTGCTTGACCCATCTTTGGGGATAAGCCTATGGTTCAGCTGAGACAGGCTCTGTGAACAGGGACATGCTGTGCTGGTTTCAGGGGCTCTCGTCCCACTTATAGAGGGCCAGCAGGGCCCCTGGGGCTCCAAGTCTGAGTCAGCACCCCAGGGAAGCAGGAAGAGGCCTTGGCCACTGGCCTGAGAGCTGTGTGGCTGGAGTGAGCATCCTGACGGCTTCTCTCCACACATGTCCTCTCCTCGTTCCGAGGAGCTCCCACCAGGGTCCAGGTCAGTACATCCCCAAGAGGAGCAAGCAGGGCTCTGACCCTCACTTTCAGGCCTCATTCAGGCAGACCCAGACCTGGCTTCTTTAGGCCCAACACCGTGCCATACACAGAGGAGCAGAGCCAGCCATGGTAGGGGTGTGCTTCCTGTTGGCAGTGTAGGTACACGGGGACAGAGGGAGGACCCAGCTCTTGCCACCCCCCAGATGATGCAGGTGATCGAGGAGTACATGGAGGACTACAACCAGATGAGCACAGCCAAGCTGAGGCTGGTCCTCTTCATGGACGCCATGAGCCACATCTGCCGTATTAGCCGGACCCTGCGCCAGGCACTGGGCAACGCACTCCTGCTGGGTGTGGGCGGCAGTGGCCGCAGCTCACTCACACGGCTCGCCTCGCACATGTGAGGGGCCCCAGGCATGGTGGGCAGGGTGGCCGGTGGCAGACTGTCAGTTCCATCCATGTTTTTCCACAGTGCTGGAATCTGGGGCCACCCCAAGCTAGTCTCTCCCAGCCCATGGGCTTCTGGAAGGACTGGGAATGGGACCTGGCATCCAAGGAGAGGCAGCAGCAGTGTCCTGTGCTGCTGTGGGAAGGGGTGTAGCTGCAGGCATCCAGGAGGGGTTCCTAGAAGAGGCGGCCATGGGCCTGCTCACAGAATCAGAGCTGTGAGGATAGAAGGGAAGGGCATTCCAAGCTGAGGGAACAGCTTGAGCAAAGGTCTGGATGCCAGAGAACAAGTCAGTGCCTGGGGAGTCTGCAGATCTGGCCGGGGTGGGAGCAAGACTGGGTAGCTGGGGTGGGGTGGGGGCACCCCCCAGTACCTCGGCGCTTGGCTCCAAGCTCTGTCAGGCCTCCTCCCAACTCCTGTCTCCAGGGCCGAGTACGAGTGCTTCCAGATTGAGCTGTCCAAGAGCTACGGCATGACTGAGTGGCGTGAAGATGTCAAGAAGGTCTTGCTCAAGGCTGGCCTGCACAACCTGCCCATCACCTTCCTGTTCTCAGACACACAGGTGCCACCACCACGGGCAGTGGGCAGGTCCAGGGTGGCATCCTGGAAGGTGCTCAGTCCTTTATGCCAAGGTCACTCTCAGTGGAGTGGATCTTGGGAGGGACAGCTGGGACCAGATGGGGTCACAGATGGGCAGGGCCGGTGTGTGGGGCCACACCCAGCTCCTTAGAGCTAAGGATGTGTAGACCATTACTAAACACCAAAGGTAAAGAAGGCCCCTGACACCGTGGCTGACCACGAGCAGCACCCCACTTACTGGCCAACAGCTTCCCACCACCAGGACCCCAGAACTTGTGCCCAAGTGCTGTGCCCATGGCTCCCCTCATGGGGACTGCTCCCTCTGGAGCTCTTCTATGCATGAGGCCTCTCCCCATATCTCTGAGAGAAGGAGAGGTTGTGGTTATGGGGCCTCAATACAAATAGGTCAGGGTGGGGCCGAGGCTGAAGCCCTGGAATGCGCCCCACCCTGGCAAAGGCCTTTCTGCTTCTACCCCTGTGCTCTCTGCACGGAGTCAACCAGGTGAGGGTGCCCTCTGGCACTGGCCCTGCCCTGCCCATGTGAGTTGGGCAAGAACCCATTTCTGCCTGTGGCCTGGTTTCCTCCCATAACTAAACTGAAGCATGGAGAGGCCTGCATAATGAGGAGGAAGACGCCACATCTGCCCCCTCGGACCCAGGGCCCTTCCACAGCCCAGTGGTGATGTCCAGGGTCTCTGCTGTAGGACAGGCCTGGGTGCGAGTCCTAGACCACAATTTGTGAGGTCATTCATGTGACCCCAGGCTTCTCCGAGACTTGGTGGCATGGTCTATAAAATGGGGCTGTTGTGATGGTCCAGTGACACCATGGTGGTGGAGTCCAGCACCCAGGGGCATCGTCAAGGCTCAGCTCTTCCACCCCCTTTCCTCCCCAGATCAAGAACGAGTCCTTCCTGGAGGACATCAACAATGTCCTGAACTCGGGTGACATTCCCAACCTCTACACCCCAGACGAGCAGGACCAGATTGTCAACACCATGCGGCCCTATATCCAGGAGCAGGGCCTCCAGCCCACCAAGGCCAACCTCATGGCTGCTTACACGGGGCGTGTGCGCAGCAACATCCACATGGTGCTGTGTATGAGGTACAGGCAGCTGTCACGGCACTCAGGGACAGCATGGGTGTTTGGGGGTGCAGTTGGGCCTGCTATGAGGAGAGGTGGCCACGGGCCTGGCTACCATACCATTGGGTTCAGGCTGCTGTGCTGTCTCCTCCTGGCTGTCAGGCCACAGGGCTGTGGAAGGGCCCTAGTTCTGGATTTCTGGGGTGTGAATCAGTGTCTCTGGACCTCATTTGTACTCTCGGCCCTCCAGCCCCATTGGAGAGGTCTTCCGAGCTCGCCTGAGGCAGTTCCCCTCCCTGGTCAACTGCTGTACCATTGACTGGTTTAACGAGTGGCCAGCAGAGGCCCTGGAGTCTGTGGCCACCACATTCCTGAATGAGATCCCAGAACTGGAAGCCACCTCAGATGTAACTGAAGGATTGGTAGGTGTTTTGGTTGGGAGCAAGCCTTTGTGGGTAAATGTTTAGGTTTGGGCTTGGGGTCACTGAGGCCCAGGTGAGAGTCCTAGGCCCATCACCGATGGTAAGCCTTTGGGAAGATTGGTTTACCTGTCTAAGCCTCAGTTTCCTCATCTATATAATGGGAATGCCACAAAGTCATCACAGTGACGTAGGAGATTGGGTACAGAGTGATACAGTCACTGTTTATCTTATTCCCTAAGGGTTTTGTGACAGCTTTCTTTAAAGAACAACCTGACACAACCCAGAGATCACAAAAGGAGAGAGCTAGATTTGTCTGGTCCAACCTGAGAGAGTGATGGTCACTCAGGCGCTAAGAGCTCGAGTGAGCCAGCTTCCCATTTCCCCTCGCATCCTCCCTTCCCTCACAACCTCCCGGGGAGGGGGGCCGCCTTAGGCCTCTCAAAGAGAGGCAGGTCATGTGGGCTATGACAACGGCATTGGGCCAAGAGCTGGGAGATACCTGGGTCTACATTTAAAGCCAGCTCTGCTTTTGACAGCTGTAGAACCTAAACAAGCCCCTTAATTTCTCTGGGTGGTTTCATCTGCAGAACAGGTGACCTTGACCTGGAGGTTGTGAGGTCATAGGAGAGAGTGAGTGTGAGGGGCATTGAGGTTCCTGAACATGGCTCCCTCCTCAGAACAAGGCTGCAGCGGCTTCAAGGGCACGCTGGTGCCTCCTCTTTGCTGGAGGTTCTACAAAGCTGCCATCATGCCATCAGTGGTTTCCTACCCCCACAGATTCAGGTTTGCGTGTATATCCACCAGTCCGTGGCCAAGAAGTGTGTTGAATACCTGGCTGAGCTGGCCCGCCACAACTATGTGACCCCCAAGAGCTACCTGGAGCTGCTCAATATTTTCTCTATCCTCATCGGGCAGAAGAAACAGGAGCTGAAAACTGCCAAGAACCGTATGAAGAGTGGCCTTGACAAGGTGGGTCAGGGTGGGGCTTGTGAGCAACGGCCTGTTGCCTGTGGTTCTGACTGCTCCATCTTAGCCCTGATCCAAGGCAGTCCCCAGTGTTTAAATGGGTGGCTTCCTCCCTCATCAAAAGAACAAAAGCTGCCAGCCAAGGGCAAGGCCAAAGCAGATTACTCCCCAGATTCGCGGGAGACTGCTCCCTTCCTCTGAGGTCCACTGGACAACCTGGGGCCACTGAAGCTGCCAATCACTACCTCTCACTCATGAGTGAAGATGGTCCTACAAGGCCCTCCCCCCAACTCCCTCCCGGCCCAGCTCTCTTGCTGGTCCCCTGTCACACCTGTTTTTCTCTCTGTGTCCCCCACCCCCAGCTGCTGCGCACTTCCGAGGATGTAACCAAGATGCAGGAAGAGCTGGAGATTATGCGCCCCCTGCTGGAGGAAGCTGCCAAGGACACGTTGCTCACCATGGAGCAGATCAAGGTAGGGTACCCCTGGCCTGTCCCGGATGTGTCACTACTTCTGAGGATTCTCGGCATCCCCATGCAACCGCAAGATCACTAGCGGCCCGACCTCTGCAGGTTGCTTAGCCTCTCTGTGCCATTTCCTCATTCAGTAGCCATTTGTTTATTAAACAAGTGTTTGGCCAGGGCCTATTCTATGCCAGGCACTGCACCAGGCAAGGGATACAGTAAAGAGCAAGGCAGACGAATTCAAACTCCGATAAGCACAGCATGGACTGGGTGGCAGGGCTGCCACAGGCAGCCATGCAGAATCTGCCTAATTTCTCTCTCAGATCCTCTGAGCACCTCCCACCCCAGCAGACATCGCAGATTTGCGTATTCACCATGACTGCTTCTGCCAGAAGCAGTTGTGTCCTGCTCTACAAAGTCAGTGTATGAAAACTTTCCAGCAGATGGAAAGACAGTGACTGGGGGGAGGCACCTGTGGGCTTAGGGGGCCCTGCCCCATAGGGCAGTTATGCTCAAGCATGTAAAACCCAAGCCCTAGGCCAGGCCCCAAGCTGGCCACAGCGAACACTCGGGATTGGAAGGGCCTCCTAGCATTTCAGATCTCCATGGTCTGTCACAGCCAAAAGGGCCCTTGGAGAACAGGGCACCCCAACCCACACTTCCTTCCACCTGGGGAGACTGAGAGGCAAAGAAGAGAAAGGGGAGAAGGGCACACCTGTCCCTGACACTGGCCACCAGCTGGGCCCTCACTGCCTTCGGTCCCCAGGCGGACACAGTCATTGCTGAGGAGACTCGGCAATCAGTGCAGGCAGAGGAGATCAAGGCCAATGAGAAGGCCAGGAAGGCGCAAGCTATTGCTGACGATGCCCAGAAAGATCTGGATGAGGCACTACCTGCCTTGGACGCAGCCTTGGCCAGCCTGCGCAACCTCAACAAGAACGACGTGACTGAGGTAGGTGGCCAGGCCTCTCCCAGAGCTCCTCCTGGCACCTCTTCCTGGCGCCTCTTGGGTTCCGGATTCCTTGGGAGTCATGTACCCAGAGGTGAGGGCAGAAATAGGGCTCGAACCTAGCTAGCTGCCCTTACGTCCTATACCAGCCCCAGGGCCCAAGCAGGTGCATGGGGAGGGCTTTGGGCCCTGAGAGGTGAACATACAGGACTTGGTGGTCAGGTCTGGGTACCTGGGGGAGCAGTAGGAGCCATAGGCTGAGGCTGACCTTAGGGGTCTCCAGGCATAGCCTTTGTAGTGGTAGAGACTGGGTTGGTGGGTCCTAGTCTGTCTGGCAGCTGTCTCTGCCCAGGGATACCCACTCAGCAGTGGACCTCCCCCTTCCCTACTCTTGGCCTGGCCCACAGGTGCGTGCCATGCAACGGCCACCCCCAGGTGTGAAGCTAGTCATAGAAGCTGTGTGCATCATGAAGGGCATTAAGCCCAAGAAGGTGCCTGGAGAGAAGCCTGGCTCCAAGGTGGACGACTACTGGGAGCCTGGCAAAGGGCTGCTGCAGGACCCTGGCCGATTCCTCGAGAGCCTCTTCAAGTATGACAAGGTGAGCATGCCCGGCACCCGGCCAGCCAGGCAGGGAAGTGGGGAGACAAGCCTGCCCCACCGTAGCACTGGGGTCTCTGCCCTGTCTTCCTCTGCCTGCAATATACACAGCCCTGTGGCCACAGAGCTGATAGGAAACAGACCCTGGCCCGGAGGAGGCTCTCCAAGTGGTGGGCGTGCCGGACAGACCCAATACATGGGTACTGAGGGAGTCAGGACCCAGGCAGCCTCCTGTGCCCATAGAGGGCACAGAGCCACCCAGAGTTACTTCAAGGCTCTGCAGGCTGGAGGTTTTCATGCCCTTTCCTCTCTGCAACCCCCATGGCCTCGGCCTCGACCTTCACCATCTACTTGACCATTGCCTCTCCCAGCCTCAGCACCTGAGGTTCAGCGTCCCCTGTCTGTCCCTGAGTTTCTCTGCCTGTCAGTCTGGGGCTTTCATTGTCTTTGGGCATGTGCTCTCTTGGGAGCTCTTCGAGCCCACAGCCCTCTTGGAAGGCCCCTCTTCAGCCCAGAAATTGGCTGAAGGGCAATGCCTATCCCATGTGGACTACCGCCACCACCATATGTTGGTGTTGGGGTCCCGGGCATTTCCAAGATGGGGCTGGACTGCAGCTGGATCCCCTGTGGGCTTCTCCATGCCTCCTCCTCCTCTAACATCAGATTGGAAACCAGAGGCCCCGCAGGCCTAAGTAAGCCCAAATCAGGAGTGCTCACGGGCAACGCTCAGGCTCCCCTGGTCCCAGATTCTGAGCTCTGGGAGCTCATGAACAATATGGATTCCTGGGCCCATCCTGAACTACAGATTTGGACTCTCTCAGGGAAGGGCAAGAGCCCCGGAGGTGTAGGGATTGTTACCCTTGAACATGAACCTGGTTGGGCACCAGAACCACTCACCTGTTTCCATACCTGCCAGGAAGTGGCCCTTGTCCCTAAATGAGTTTTAAATGGCACCTGTGCATTACCAGATCTTGAGGCTATGTGGTTTCTCAAGAAATCTCCAATGACGTTATCTGAAATCGTGGAATACAGAAGTTCCTCTCCTGGCCAGCCTTTCTGGGTCATGTTTATTCCCTAAGAGGACACTGTACTGAGGCCTGCACAGGGCCTGGAGCACAGAAGCAGGATCAGGGTGTCCCTTAGCAAGCCCCACTGCCTCGTCCTCCCTGGGAAGCAGCCCCCTGAGGTCATGGTCCCCATGTCCAGGACAACATTGGGGAGGCGGTGATCAAAGCCATCCAGCCATACATCGACAACGAAGAGTTCCAGCCCGCCGCCATCGCCAAGGTGTCCAAGGCCTGCACCTCCATCTGCCAGTGGGTGCGCGCCATGCACAAGTACCACTTCGTGGCCAAGGCCGTGGAGCCCAAGAGGGTGAGGGCTGGGTGTAACTGGGGGGCTAGAGAGGGGGAGAGGGCGCCCCAGGGCACTCAACAAGCTGGCCCTGTCCCCTCTGCCTGCAGCAAGCCCTGCGGGAGGCCCAGGAAGACCTGGAGGTGACACAGAAGATCCTGGAGGAAGCGAAGCAGCGCCTGCAGGAGGTAGAGGGTGGCATTGCCACCATGCAGGCCAGGTACCGAGAATGCATCGCCAAGAAGGAGGAGCTGGAGCTGAAGTGTGAGCAGTGTGAGCAGCGGCTGGGCCGAGCTGACAAGGTGTGCACACCCCTCCGGGCTGGCCCTGTGGGCATGGCCTGCCCCACATACGGGCTGGCAGGATCTGGGTGGTGGCAGGGCCCTGGGGTACCCCTTCCCAGCAGCTTAGGGACTACAGTGGGCAGGGACACCCAGGCCCCTGGCCTCGTCTCCCAGAGCCCACCACATGGGGTTGCCTCTGCAGCTCATCAATGGTCTGTCGGATGAGAGGGTGCGCTGGCAAGAGACAGTGGAGAACCTGGAACACATGCTTCACAACGTCTTCGGTGACGTGCTGGTGGCTGCTGGCTTCGTGGCCTACCTAGGCCCCTTCACGGTAAAGAGCCCCCAGCCCTGACGGGGACAGCCTCACCTTCCAAAGAGGCACTGCCTTGAGACCTCACCTCCACGAGGGGCAGCCTGCAGGGTGACTCTCCCCTCATTCATTCATTCCACAGACACTCATCAGGTGCCCTGTCTGAGCCAGGTGCTATTTCAGGAACCGGGGATATGGCAGTGTGCGAAACAGCCAGAAAACCCACCCTGGCGGGGCTGGCTTTCTCGTGGGAAACATGAGGTCGCACTTCTGAGCTTGCTCTGTGCGTGTCTCTCTATCCTCCCGACGCACTGACAAGCGGGCACTGTTGTCATGACACCTGTTTCACAGATGAGGGGCTGAGGTTTCTAGAGGCTGAGGGAGTTGCCCACAGTGGCACTAGAGTGCAGGCGTCTAGCTCCACATCTGATCTCTGAACTCTGTACAACTGCTGAGCCCGGGAGTGCGGGGAGGTGGGAGGGTGTCGCACCTGAGCCTGTCACCTCCCCAGGGCCAGTACCGCACAGCGCTCTACAGCCTCTGGGTCAAGAAGCTCCTGCTGCACCACATCCCACACACCTCCGAGCCCACACTAATCGGGACGCTGGGGAACCCTGTGAAGATCCGCTCATGGCAGGTGCCTTCCCCGGGGGGCTGGAGTGACGGGCCTGGGCCTGTGGCGTGGGCCGAGCTGGGCCAGGAGCCTCCTGCCTCTCTCCCACCTCTTTCCTGGGTCTGCTTAGAGATGCCTCTCTGGAAGCCACCTGGGCCCAGCAAGAGGGTGTGGGTAGGAGAGGAGAAAGCTGAGTGGAGGGGGGCTCAGATGCTACCCAACTGTGGGCAGAGAGATCAAGGGGTGCTTGAAGAGTGAGGGTGAGGCTGGGGGAGCAGTGTCCAGAGTGAGTGTTAAGAAGGTTCCTAAAAGAAGTAGTGTCTGAGTTGGACCCCGAAGGACAGGTAGAGTTGGCACAGGAAAAGAACCAAGAGGCTACAGGCAGAAGTCAAAGGTGAGCATAGGGCAGGAGGGCCAATGGGCTGTGGGCGCTGTGGAGATGGTCTAACTGAGCGAGGACTCAGTGGGCAGAGAGACAGAGGCCCCGGGGAGGATGGTGCGGGCAGCCAGCCTAGGAAACACTGCTGCCTCCCTCCCACTTCCTTGGGGATGCGATAAGGAGAGGCATCACAGCCAAAGCATGGGTTGGGAGCAGCGATGCCCCAGCTGACCCTCTTCCTTCTGAGAGCCCCGACCCAGTACAGCACTGGCCCCCACAGATTGCTGGCCTCCCCAACGACATGCTGTCAGTGGAGAACGGGGTCATCAACCAGTTCTCCCAGCGTTGGACCCACTTCATCGACCCTCAGGGCCAGGCCAACAAGTGGATCAAGAACATGGTGAGCCCGCCTGCCAGATGCCACCACTTCACCCAGCGAGGCTCAGCAGGTGCGAGGGGAGTAGCTGAGCCTCAGGGTGGCTGTCAGCCCCCACAGCCCCTACCTTCTGCCTACCCCCACCCCCACAGGAGAAAGACAATGGGCTGGATGTGTTCAAGCTGAGTGACCGTGACTTCCTGCGCAGCATGGAGAATGCCATCCGCTTTGGCAAGCCCTGCCTTCTGGAGAATGTGGGCGAGGAGCTGGACCCAGCCCTAGAGCCCGTGCTGCTCAAGCAAGTGAGCCTGCAGCCGTGGGGCATGGGAAGTGGACTGTTGCCCTGGGGAAGAGGGCAGCCCCCCCACCCCCCGGCTCCTGCCACACTGGTGAGGCTCAGGCCACAGCACTTGCCCCTTCCACCCACCACAGACATACAAGCAGCAGGGGAACACGGTGCTGAAGTTAGGAGACACAGTGATTCCCTACCACGAGGACTTCAAGATGTACATCACCACCAAGCTGCCCAACCCACACTACACACCTGAGATCGCCACTAAGCTCACCCTCATCAACTTCACCCTATCGCCCAGGTGAGCTCCAGCCCCCAGGCACCTGCATCAGCTCTGCCTCAGCCTGTCCAGCTGTCCCTCTCCTACCCCCGGGCCGGGACTTGGGTTTTTACCCCACTCAGAGGCTCTAGCACCGCCTTGCCCAGATGCCTTTCTCCTGCAGCTCAGCCCTCTCCAGCTCGGGTGCACTCACCTCAGAGCTATCCTGGGGCCCTGAGGCAGGCACACTCTGGGCCCCTGAACTCAAGCTGTTTCCTGCCCTTATAGCCATGAGCCCAGGCACTGTGGCTTTTACTGGCCACTCACACAGACCTCACAGGCCTGTAGAACCACAGGCCTGCTCCAGGCTAAGCCTCCATGTCAGGGGCCTACAAACCTCTCCACAGAGCAGGGGGTGTCCCTGGCCCTCCCCGTCACCCACTGCTTCCTCCTGCTGAGAAAGAGTTTTTCCGAGACCCTAGCAGGTCACACATGCACCTGCCCGGCCCCTCCTGGAATCCCAGGCTGCCACCGAGGTCTCACTGAGAACGGGTCCCTCTGAAGGCAGGCTCCACATTAGTCCTGAAGTCTGAGACTGGCTGGGCCTTCCTGGCTGACACCAGCAAGGACTCCGTGCTCCTGGAGCCCCAAGAGCACACGGAAGTGGGGGGCTTGGGCAGGCTCCAGGCTGGCCCTCCAGGCCCACCTGACCTGGTGTTCCCGGCCCCTGGCAGTGGCCTAGAGGACCAGCTGCTGGGCCAGGTAGTGGCTGAGGAGCGGCCCGACCTGGAAGAAGCCAAGAACCAGCTGATTGTCAGTAATGCCAAGATGCGGCAGGAGCTGAAGGACATTGAAGACCAGATCCTCTACCGGCTCAGCTCCTCTGAGGGCAACCCCGTGGATGACATGGAACTCATCAAGGTGCTGGAGGCTTCCAAGACGAAGGCTGCGGAGATCCAGGTTAGCAATGGCCTGCCCACCCTGCTGCCTCTCCCCACCTGCCCCCGGCCTGACCCTGTCCCCACCCACCTCCGCCTGCTGCTCTTGGCCAGCCTACCTGGGCCTGACCGCCACCCCCCACGGTATCCCCAGGCCAAGGTCAGGATTGCAGAGCAGACAGAGAAGGACATTGACCTCACGCGCATGGAGTACATACCAGTGGCTGTCCGCACCCAGATCCTCTTCTTCTGCGTGTCTGACCTGGCCAACGTGGACCCCATGTACCAGTACTCCCTCGAGTGGTTTCTCAACATCTTCCTGTCGGGCATCGCCAACTCAGAGAGGGCAGGTAGCCATGGCACACATGCCCACGTTGACACAAACACCAGGCTGCCACCTGCACAGATGGGACACGTGTCATACTTCCGCAGAGGGCACATACATCTCAGACACACACCCCTTCCTACCTTCCTTGGAGCCCTTTTACTGGGAGCTCCAAATGCCTCAGTGGGAGGCCCAGACTGCCCTCGGGATGCTTGGGAGACCGGATAGGCTGGGCTGGGCTGAGCCCCAGGCCTCTTGCTTCCCGGCCCTCTCCCCATGTGCTGTTATCACCTCTCTGCCCTGCAGACAACCTGAAGAAGCGCATTGCCAACATCAACCGCTACCTGACCTACAGCCTCTACAGCAACGTCTGCCGCAGCCTCTTTGAGAAGCACAAGCTGATGTTTGCCTTCCTGCTGTGTGCCCGCATCATGATGAATGAGAACAAGATCGACCAGGTGCAGGAGCAGACAGGCAGTTGGTTGGGCGGCGCAGAGACCCAGGAAAGACCACCCGAGGAGTTGCCCTGTTGCAGGGCCTGGGAGAACAGGGTGGAAGGAAAGGGAAGGCCAGGTGTGAAGGCACAGCAAGAGCAAAGGGGCAGAGGCCTCAGGAAACACAGTTCCTTGCTTAAAAACGGCCAGGAGACCCTGGATTAGGTAGGCCCACGCAGCCGTGAGCACAGGCCTTCTGAGTCTTGAGTGTGCTGCTGGCACAGAGGCTGGCCTGAGCCTCCCAGCTCGCACCCTCATGAGCCCCAGGTGTTTCGTGGTGTGTTAGAAATACTGCCACGATAGTGAGAGTGACAGCCACCATGGCTCGAGCCCTCACTGTGTGCCTGGCATGTTCACAGGCACATAGGGCCTAGAACTAGCCTCCCACTGTCCCAACAGAGCGAGTGGCGCTACCTCCTGTCTGGGGGCTCCATCCAGGTCATGACTGAGAACCCTGCAGTGGGCTGGCTGTCAGAGCGGGCCTGGCGAGACATCCTGGCACTGTCGAACCTGCCAGCCTTCTCCTCCTTCGCCACTGACTTTGTGAAGTACCTCTCAGAATTCCGGGTCATCTTCGACAGCCTCGAGCCCCACCGGTGAGCTGAGCCCCAGGCCATGGCAGGGTGGGCACATCAAGGGGGTGAGACCCCAGACACAGGAGCCTTCTCTGAGGGGCCACCCAGGGTTGCCCTGCAGCTGTGGCCTCATGTCTTCCATGCCCCTGGCCTTGTACCCCCCCAGACACCGCACTCTCCTCTGCCATCCATCAGGCAGAGTCCCTGTGGCCAGTGCCCTCCCACAGGTCAGCTTTCAGGGACACATGGGCACTGTTGCAGGGAGCCCTTGCCTGGCATCTGGGACCAGTACCTGGACCAGTTCCAGAAGCTGCTGGTCCTGCGCTGCCTGCGTGGGGACAAAGTTACCAATGCCATGCAGGACTTTGTGGCCGCCAACCTGGAGCCACGCTTTATTGAGCCCCAGGCAAGTGCTACCAGCCAGTGTCCCCTGCTAAGCCTCATCTTGGGCCCTGGTTGCACCTGGACAGACCACTTTGCAGCCTTGGTGGGGCAGGAACTCCTAGCCCCACCCCTCCAAAGGCTCTGGGATGTTCCATGCCCCCCCAGGAAGCCCCCGGGACCTCTGTGGAAACCCCAAGATTGCCCTCCCTTGCTCTGGTCCCTGAGCCTCCTTAGCCCCAGCTGGCCCCAGCGTCTCTCCCTGTCCTGCAGACAGCCAACCTATCAGTGGTGTTTAAAGACTCCAACTCCACCACGCCCCTCATCTTTGTGCTTTCACCTGGCACTGACCCTGCTGCCGACCTGTACAAGTTTGCTGAAGAAATGAAGTTCTCCAAGAAGCTTTCTGCCATCTCCCTGGGCCAGGGCCAGGTAAGAGTGGGGACAGGAGGGCGATGGGGGACCAGGCCAGCTGGTCCCAGCCACTAAGCACTCCCGCCCCCACAGGGCCCTCGGGCAGAAGCCATGATGCGCAGCTCCATAGAGAGGGGCAAGTGGGTCTTCTTTCAGAACTGCCACCTGGCCCCGAGCTGGATGCCAGCCCTAGAGCGCCTCATCGAGCACATCAATCCCGACAAGGTGCGCCAGCCTCCTCTGCTGGAGGGAGTACTAGTGTGTCCGACCCAGGACTGGGAGGCTAAATGAGGTGCTCCCGCAAAGCACTCCGCCTCGCCCGGCACACAGCCAGTGCCCGGGAACAGGCGGCGCGTACAGCGGCTCCCGCCAGGTTACTCTTTCCGGTGGGGATGTGAATTGCTCAAGGCCACCCAGCACGGACCGGTGACCCTGGGACTTGCCAAAGCTCATGTGCTTAATCTGTGGCCGAGGGTCCCTGGGGAGGCGGGAGCCTGCTGTGGGGGAGGCCATCAGGTCGGGGTCCCCATGCTCACGGGGAGCGTGGCCGCCAGGTGCACCGGGACTTCCGCCTGTGGCTCACCAGCCTGCCCAGCAACAAGTTCCCAGTGTCCATCCTGCAGAACAGCTCCAAGATGACCATTGAGCCACCACGAGGGGTCAAGGCCAACCTGCTCAAGTCCTACAGCAGCCTCAGTGACGACTTCTTTAACTCTTGTCACAAGGTGAGGCACACTTGGCGATGCCCCACCTGCCTGCCCTGCCCCCATCCTCACGCCGCATGTCCCTGCCCCTCACCTCTCGTAGGTGATGGAGTTCAAGTCCCTGCTGTTGTCTCTGTGCCTGTTTCATGGGAACGCGCTGGAGCGCCGGAAGTTCGGGCCCCTGGGCTTCAACATCCCCTACGAGTTCACCGATGGGGACCTGCGTATATGCATCAGCCAGCTCAAGATGTTCCTGGACGAGTATGATGCCATCCCCTACAAGGTGGCCTGGGGACAGGCCGGGGGCAAGGGGCTGGGCGCTTGTGGGGGCCTCACCTACCCACCCCATAGGTCCTCAAATACACGGCAGGGGAGATCAACTACGGGGGCCGCGTCACCGATGACTGGGACCGCCGCTGTGTCATGAACATCCTGGAGGACTTCTACAGCCCGGCTGTGCTCTCCCCTGAGCACAGCTACAGCACCTCTGGCATCTACCACCAGATCCAGCCCACCTATGACCTCAACGTGAGCACCGCCTGGGCGCTGGCTGAGAGGACGTGGGCCCTGCCCTTCAGTTGCTCCTTCTCGTTGAGGAATCCATGCCACACAGACAAGCAGCTGCCTGCGTGCACCCACTCAGCGAGGCACGGCAGACGCAGGGCAACCCGACCCAGCCCACGCCGTCAGGGGGAGCTCCCTGAGGAAGCATGGCTTTAGCTAAGACGTGAGAGGAGCAGTCAGGCAGTCCAGAGTGGGGGTCATCAGTGTAAAGGAGGGAGTGTGACAGGTCTGAATAGCCAAATGAAGTAACAGGGAGCTGAATGGCAGTGAGAAGGGGACTGGGAGGGAGGCAGAGGCCATGGAGTCCCCAAAACAGCAGGGTTGCAACCAGGGTGATGAGTAGGGGATGTGATGTGCTCAATGGGAAGGCCGCCCCACAGCTGGCGGTACAGCCAGGCGGGAGCTCCAGTTACGCCCTCCTGTCCCTTAGGGTTACATCTCCTACATCAAGGGCCTCCCTCTCAACGACATGCCTGAGATCTTTGGCCTGCATGACAACGCCAACATCACCTTTGCCCAGAATGAAACTTATGCCCTGCTCGGTGCCATCATACAGCTGCAACCTAAATCAACCTCTGTGGGTGGCCAGGGCCGGGAGGAGGTGTGTGGCAACAGGGGAAAGGGGCCCAAGGGTTGGGCAGGGCCGATCTCCCACCCACCATCCTGCCTGCTCCCTGTGGGCAGGAAATCTGTGCATGTGGAATCCTGTGCGGGGGTGGGGTGGTGGAATAGAGCCCTGACCCCCAGTATCCCTTTGCCGTGACAGATAGTAGAGGACATGGCCCAGAACATTCTTCTCCAGGTGCCTGAGCCCATCAACATACAGTTGGTGATGACTAAGTACCCTGTGCTGTATGAGGAGTCAATGAACACGGTGCTGATACAGGAAGTCATTCGGTAACCCCCCCACCATGCCCAGCCCTGTAGTCAGCAGTCACTGGGCTGTAGAGAAAGGACAGCAAGAGCTACTGTGGGCCAGGTGCCATGCCAAGTGCCATAAATTCATCATCTAACTCAACCACATTTTTATTCCCATTTTACAGATGAGCAAACCAAGGCCCACAAAGGTTATGTGAACTAAAGTCACACATTTGCTAAGAGCGGGATTGATATCCAGACTGTCCAACCAGCTCTATCCTCTTAGCCCCTATGTTTATTCAGCCATTGTTTCTTTTGTCTATGGCCTACAACTAGGGGGGGGGGGCTGTGGATACTGCCACACGGCTCTGGCCCACTGTCTGCCTCCTCACCACTGGCCCCATAGGTACAATCGGCTGCTGCAGGTGATCACACAGACACTACGAGACCTGCTCAAGGCACTCAAGGGGCTGGTCGTGATGTCCTTGCAGCTGGAGCTGATGGCTGCCAGCTTATATAACAACACTGTGCCTGAGCTCTGGAATGCCAAGGCCTACCCATCGCTCAAGCCACTGTCCTCGTGGGTCATGGATCTGCTGCAGCGCCTGGACTTCCTGCAGACCTGGATCCACGGGGGCATCCCGGCTGTCTTCTGGATCAGTGGCTTCTTCTTCCCCCAGGCTTTCCTGACAGGCACTCTGCAGAACTTTGCCCGCAAGTCCGTCATCTCCATCGACACCATTTCCTTCGATTTCAAGGTCTGGACACAGCTAGGGCCAGGTCAGGTAACAGGCTGGGGTACAGCCCAGACAGGAGGAGCCTGAGGCCACAGCTGGCTGACAGTCAGGGGACCCCTGAGCGGGGGTCGGGGGACAAGGAAAGCCATGCCCAAAGAGGCCATGAGCCCCAGGGAAATCCCTAGAGGCAGAACACACACTGCAGGCTACCAGCTGAAATGGCAGGTGAGTGATGAGTAGTCAGGCAGAGTTCTCAGCAGGGAATTTGTGCCTCTGGACCCAAATTCTAACCCAGATTCTTGGTACTGGTAAGTGTGGGGCGTGTCTTTGTGACCACACAGGTGATGAGCCAGTCAGTGTCGGAGCTCAAGGAAAGGCCCAACGAGGGGTGCTATATCCATGGACTATTCCTTGAAGGCGCCCGCTGGGACCCCACGGCCTTCCAGCTGGCCGAGTCGCGACCCAAGGAGCTCTACACGGACATGGCCGTTATCTGGCTCCGGCCGGTACCCAACCGCAAGATCCAGAAGCAGGCCATCTACCTGTGTCCCATCTACAAGACACTGACCCGTGCTGGTACAGGGCCCAGGGCAGGGAGCCTACACCACAGGCGGGGGCCCAGGCCTGCGCCAGCCCAAGCCAGTTAGGTTGACCCAGGTTAGCTGAAAAGGTAGCCGACAGAGATCATTCAACAGTCCTGAAACCAAAGCGGTAAGGACAGAGCTTGGTGGCAGCAGGCATACTAACGCGAGGCTGGGCTCAGTCTGTGGGGAGTGGCCTCTGAGCTCACCATCTTCTGGCCTCCCTAAGCAGACCCACCTTGGGTCCCGGGAGTCCCAGCCTGACAATGGAGGTCCAGAGTGGGCAACTGGGGACTGAAGAGGGGAGAATGGGCCTGGGCTGGGTCCAACAGGGAACAAGCAGTGGCAGCAACTCTCCCATTGCCACCTGTCCTCAATTGGTCAATGCATTAACCCTGAGCAGGCCTGAGCCTTGGCCAGATCCCCTCCCCAGGCAGGCTTCCTCTCAGATCAGGGTCCCCTCCTGGCCCCCGACTCAGTCTGCCAAACCCGTTGCCTCTACCCTGTCCCTGCTCTAGTTGTGGCAGGTAACTTAACCCTCCCCTTTATTTGCCTGCTCTAGGAACACTGTCAACCACAGGCCACTCCACCAACTACATCATTGCTGTGGAGATCCCCTCCGCCCAGCCCCAGCGACACTGGATAAAGCGTGGTGTGGCCCTCATCTGTGCCCTGGACTACTAGCCTCGGACAGAGGGTGGGGGCCATTAAAGCTGAGTTTTCTAAGCAGTCCAGCTGAGCCTTACCTGCTTACATCAGGCCCCTTCTGTAGGACTCACCGCTGGGAAAAGTGGGTTAAGGGGCTGCAGCAGCCTCGAGAGAATGCGGTTAGCAGGGGGAAGAGTGGCAGAGGTGGCAGCTTTGACCTGCTGGACCTGTCCAAGTGCAGTAAGGGGCAGTGAGCCCTCCAAGGTCCCACGGCCCCTGCAAGGACAGCACACCAGGTAGGCCTTGAGGCAGCCTTGCCTCCTCAACCCAGAGCCCCAGCGTCTCTCCACATGGCACGGCCTTCTCCCCAAGTGCACCTTACTCAACTCCAGCTTCCACAGCCCACCCAAAGCTCCTCCTCAGCTCAGGTGCTAAATTCTAGGCTCAGGGTCCCAAGAACCTGCCGCAGAAGGATGGATGCCCAAGCATGCCTACTCCTCCCCTCTGTCACGGGGCCTTCAGCCCAGGTCTGGTTAGGCCCTCACTCCAATCTCAGCCTAGCCTGCAAACCTCAGGCCAGTAACCACAGGACGGTTCATTTTTTAGGAGAGTTTTATTCATTCATTGATCCAATATTTACAGGGACTCGAGGGGTCAAGCTGTGCTCAGCGCAGAGAGGCAACTGCCATGCCTGCCAGCTGTCCCCCACCCCCATCACTATGTACAGATAAGGGGCCTGCGTGGATCACCTTCAAAGCCGTCTGGCAGAGGCCATGGGGCTGTTGGGGGCCCGAGCTCCAGAGGCTGTGCTGGGCCCATTACCCCTTGGCATCAGGCCTTCTGGGAACACTGGGGCTCCAACTGGTTGTCTTGGTCCTGCTGTTCTCCCACCCTGAGGGCCTTGCAGAGGCTGAGGAAGCTGGCATGGCAGGGAAAGCTGAGTGGTGCCAGTTTCCCGCAAGCAGCCCTGTCTCTGCTTCCCCTAAGAGGAGGGAAACATGGTAATACTGAGGGGCTGAGCAGAGGCTACTCTGAGCCCAAGGCTCCAGGGACAGAGCCCAGGAGCCCGAGGCAGGCCCACTGGCAGGGCCACAACACTGAAAGTAAAGAGCCTCAGGGCCTTGCCGCAGAGAGCAGACTTGACAAGCCCCACTGGAGCCAGGGAGTTTAGAAGCCACCAAACAGCTCAAACACTCCTCTCTGCTCAGGCTGTGGGACCCCCGCAGGCTGCTCACCCCACACCCACTGGGACACCCCACTCCCAGACCAGCCCAGCAGCCGGCTCCGAATTTGGAATTCTCCCAGGAGGGACGAAGAGCAGACCTGGATTCCTCACAACAGAGACAACTGGCGGCTAGGGCTAGAGAAGCAGGCCCATGCCCACCCAGGCCCCACCACGATGACAGCTGTTAGGAGAGAATGCAGAGTCAAGAAACCGGCTATGTCAACACAGTGGTGGCAAGATGGGCCAGAGCCCAGAAAAATAGACGTCTTTGTAGGTAAAATATATATTCTGCTGCCCAGGCAGAAAGGCCAGGTCCCGCAGCCCCACAGCCGGCTGTGGAGGAAACTGCAGCTCCTTGCTGTGCCCCAGCTCCAGCTGCTGATTCCTGAGCGCTATGGGGCTGACCTACCCTACCAGGCCCGGGGGCACCATGCAGGGAATCCCAGCCTGTCTCCCATCCCCAGGGTCTGGGCTCTCTGGCTCGAACTATTCAGTAATACTGGGAAGGGGAGAGTGGGGCAGGGAAGGGGCCCTGGTGAGGGCCACACGGCAAGAGCGGGCTGCAGTCAGGGCCAGCAGTCCTCATTGGCGCTTAGCCTTGTAGGGGCGCGAGCGTTTCCTCCGGTCAGGCTTCCGCTGCTTATGGAGCCGGCCAATGCTGACCCCTTGGCGCCGCCGCACTGAAATGTTCTGCTCCACCAGGGTGGCCAGCATGCCTGCAGAGAGACAGAGGCCCTTGAGCAGGTGGCTGGCTGCCCAGCAGGCCACAGCATCAGGCCAGGAGCTGAGGGTGTCACAGCCCTCCCTGAGCCCCACCGTCTGCTCAAGCTCCAGCAGAGGCCTGACAGGGGGTACCTGAGGGACAGGGCCTTCAGCAGGGCACGCCAGATACGACGCAACAGTGAGTCCCCTCACCTTCCTGAGCCAGCATGGAGATGAAGGTGCAGATGAACTCATCGTAGTTGTGGGTCCTTCTCTGGTCATCAATCTGCAGGAAAAGAGGATGAGGGCACATCTCAGAGCTGCCACCAACTGACCTCAGGAGGTCGCCTTTCTGGGAAGGCAGACGGGCAGAGGACCAGGCAGCTGGAGAGAGGACCCACCTTGAACTTCTTCCTCTTCTCCACCTCTTCCTTGAGGCAGGCCTCATAATTTGCAATCTCAGCCTCCACACACTTCAGCAGTGCCAGCAGCTCCTGCCAAAATCCACCATTGCACCCATAAGGGGGCTGGCCGGTGCCAAAGCCACACTACCAGGAGGCAGCAAGAGGCAAAGCTAAGCAGCCATAGTGCCTGGAGCTGACCGGGGCCCTGCCACTGCTTAACCCAGACAGGCTTCCTGCTGCATAGCTTCAGCCACCAGCCTGCACAACACTCCCACCAAGAACCCAGCTCTGGGCAGCAGTGCCCCAGGCCCTTGCCTCTGCCGAGATTAGGAGAGAGAACTTCAGGGGCTTACCTTGGGTGAGTACTTCTCCCCACTCAAGGGCTCTCCAGGCCTCACCAGCCCCGACTTCTCTCTGCCATCCACAGCTTCCACCACCTCTTTCTCCTCGGGGCTGCCAGACCCTTGGCTGCCTTGGCTCGGTCTGATGGAGGGCGAGGAACCCTTCCCACCCTCTGGGAAAAGAAGGCATGAGAAGACCCATCAGAGTGCAGGACACTTGTCACTTGGCCACCTCCCTCCTCAGTACACCCAATGGACAGTGAGCCAGCCCAAGGCCCACCTGTCAGTGCCAGGGGACTGAGCACACCATCCTCGGCCAAATGCAGCAAGCCCGTGCTGATGACAGGTCCCAGGTCACGTACAGCACGATTGTAGCGTATACAGTCCACGCGCAACAGGCTGTCATCCTCTCCAAAAAGCACTTTGGAGATGTGGGAGGTGACAGGGCTGGAGGGCCGCGTTGGGTTGGCGGAGCGGATGGGCGAGCGCAGCGGTGAGTTGAAAGCGCTGCCAATCTCAGAGGCTGTGTCTGTGCTCTCATTGCTGGGGGTGGGTGAAGGCTGAGAATGCGTGGGCACTGCCACAGCTGGACTCCCAGCCCCGCTGCTGGTCTTGATGGACAGTGGGATTGAGAGGTCTTTCTGGGACTCTTTGAGCTTCTCAGCCAAGACGTTGATGGTGTTGGGCTGCAGCACCGATAGCTGGCCGTCCCCGGACCCACTCAATGGCCCTGGCTTCCCTGGCCCCTTTCGCTTGTACCTGTAGGGCCCACGGAGGGGTGAGCCAAGGGAATGGGTCAGGTGATGACACACGCAGCAATGCCCAGAGTTGTCTGAACACATCCTGGCATGCAGTGACTGACAAGTGCAGCTCCACACACTCAATCCAGCAGCCTGACCTGGCCACACCACGCCTGGCACCCTACGCCCTACGCTGTAGCCAGGTTTCCTCGAAGGGCACCGTCACTATTTTAGCTGCTGGCCTTTTGCCAATGCCACGTCTTCCAGTAAAACTACGCCTGCCCCACCTCCTCCATCCCTGCTTCATCCAATGTTTCAAGACTGAGGCAAAGGCCACCCGCAACAGGACATGTCCTGATGTTTGCTTAAACGTGCTCAGCCCTCCCCCCAGCCCTCCCCAAACTTGGGACCTGGAATCAGCCCCTTCTTGCCAGCCGGCCCTGCCCTGCACTCAGCAGCTCGGTAGTGTCTGTCTGCCGACGGGCATTCTCAGACACGGGCGGGAACAGTCAGGACAGGGTCCACAGGCCTCAGCGCCTGCAGCCCCGAGTGGGGCTGACCTGAGGGCGGGGCTGGTGTTCTGCATGTCATCCTCCTCGTCGTCCTCCTCGTCGTCCTCGTCGTCCGAGGACTGCTGCGGTGGGCGCACGGGGACGCGGCTGCGGCCCACACCTGCTGCCAGGTCTTCCTCCTCCTGCAGCAGAGACCCAGGGCGGCCATGGGGCCAGCACAGGCTGAGCACAGCACGCACAGCCAGCCAGAAGGCCAACACGGCTCTCCAGGTGCTCCAGAAGCCACCCTCCCAACCTGCCCACCAGGGCTTCTCAGAGAAACACGTGCCTTTATTTTGCCAGCAGAACCCAACCCATAGACTTGTACCAAGGAACATCATCTAAACATTAGCCCCGCAGCCACGAGGCTGCATTCAAAGCCAGAGGAGCTCTCGCTGCCTCCCTAAGCCCCTGCCACTGGGGCTTCTGAGTATCAGACAGAAGAACCAGGCCCGGGTGGAGGGTGAACATCAAGGAAACCACCTGAGGAAACTGCCTGCGGCAGCCTCAAGGGAATCCTGGAGGGAATGCTATGGGGACACTCCCAGCTCACCTGCATGGGGGACTTAGCATAGTTGTGATTGTCCAGAAAAGCTGGCAGCCGCTGGACAATGGGAGTGGGGTTAGGGGGAACCCCATTGAGGCTGCTCCCTGGAGGCTTCACCACCAGCTTGGGTTTGCTGGGAGGGCTGTGGGTCAGGGCTTGTGGGCATGACCCAGCCACCTCCTCCACACCGTCTGAGAGGAAAAGGAGCACAGGAAGGACCTTCAGCCAGAGCCTCGGGGAAAACTGTCCCCAGCCCACTGTCTCCCCATTCGTGACACAGCACTCCTCCCTGTCCCTTTCCAGAGCCAGCTGGTGGGACGGAAGTCAGCAGGCCCACAATGAGACAGAAGGATGAGATGGAAAAAGAGGGGGAGGCAGAAAGAAAAAAGCCTCTAAGATAACCAGAAAGGGAATACGCATTACAGAGAAGGCTCGGGCCTGTGGTAACGGCGGCCCTTCAGCGGTGCCTTTCTTTAGGAAAAAGCGATTCTCCCTCCCCGTTCCAATGGGAGGGCTGCAGGCACTGGGCTGGAGGCCTCCCACAGCAGCCTCTGCACCACTGCCCAAGTGCCATCATAGCTTCCAAAGACTTGCTCCGCTTGGGTCTCCTAGGCGAAGCTATGCCGTGCTGGACCTGAGGCCCAGGAGAGGCCCTAGACTGGCAGTACCTGTGTGCGGGCCCTCAGAGGCCGCTGGCGCCCTGCTGGCCTCCAGAGCCAGGGGAGACTTGCCACTGGCTGGTTTGGACTCCTCAGGCAGCTGGGACTCTTGAGACTTGTGGGTCTGAATCAGCTCTGGTTGCGTTACCCTGATCAGCTGAAAACAGAATCCAAGGCTCTCAGCAGTGAAGGCAGCCCCACTCTCTACCTTCAATAGCTAAGGGCCTTGGCGCTACCCATTCCCTCAGAGCGAAATACACCAGCCAAACCCAAACCTCCTTTTAGAAACTACTTTTCCTCCCTACCCCAAGTCCCACCTTCCCCACGAAGGACGCAAAGGAGAGAAGTGGTTAGGTGAAGCCAAGATCCGCAATAGAGGATTTAGGAATCAGAGACGAGGGCACGGCTGGGCAGGGCCCCACCTGCTGCAGGGCCTCCAGGACTATCTGACGGTTCACCTTCAGCACGTGCAGCCGGGCCTCGTACTTGATCCTGCGGTCAGGCACCACCGCCATCAGGTTGAAGCGGATGTCATGGTAGGGCTCCCTGCAGTCACAGAGGCAGCTCTCAGTGAGCGCAGCTTCCGCCCCAGCCCCACCATCAAGCTGAGGCCCATCATCCCAGCAGGGCTCCCTAAAGCACACCTACAGCCACTGTTACAGACCCCACCACAATAGGCAGGCAGCAGCTGGCCATGCACGCCAGGTACCTTAGAGATTGTGCCTGACAACAAGCTTTGTGAGGGACCTGACAGGAAGTGAGCCAGCACACCTGGGCCACCCAGGCCCGCCCCTCCGCAGCCTATCCCAAAGCAGGCCACAGGGCGCCTGGGCGGGAAACAGGGCAGTAAAGTGGGAACCCAAGATCTAAGCCCGATTTGCCAGATTTGCCGTGTGGCCTTATACAAGTCATCTGACCTCTCTCTGCCTTGGTTCCTTTTTCTGTGTCCCTCCCAATGGGGACAAGCTCCAGAGGGTAGGGCAGGCACAGGGCCCTTACCCTGCAGTGGCAAGGCCGATACGCTCCATGATGACCCGCCGGGCTTTGTCTGTCCACTCCTCATCCTCCCCCCAGGGCCCTAGGGAAGACCAAGATGAGGAGTCAGCAGGTGGGAAGCCCGGAGTGTGGGTAGGCCAAGAGTGGGAGGTGGGATGGAGAGCAGTCACACCAGGGAGTCAGGGGCTAGTCAGGCAATGCAGTGCAGGGTGCCATCTAGCCAGAGCCAGATGTCCTCAAAACCCACCGCCCACCACTAAGTCCCAAGCACCTGGCCCCAGCTCCCCAGGAGGTAAGCAGAAACCCCAATGGGCCCCAGCTCAGAATGCCTACCATGGTCAATGGGGTAGACCTTGAGCCCATCCAGCTCAAAAAGTCGGCCGGTGATAGGCACATAGCTGACAAAGTGGAACGCCTCCATGGTCCGCACTGCGCTAAGGCCGTTCTGCTTCTCAGGGAGGTGGCGTGGCTCAGGCCTTGGGGAAGGACACGGTCAAGGCCCAGAATGGGCTAGCCCTTCCTCGATCCCAGCCCCGTCAGCCCCTATAGTCCCCACACACCTGGCATGGCTATTATGTGCCTTGGCCAACTCCGGGGCATTGCCAATCGCATATCCTTTGCTCTAAAGGGAAGAAAATAAGGCCACATCAGAACAACTTCCGTGAGCCGCTGGGTGGGAAACAAAGCTCAGGAAAGCAGGCCTGAAGGTGTCCCAGGAACCTGAAGCGGCACAGGTGGACTCTCCTGAAGAGCAGAAGAGAGCTCTGGGGCTCCAAGTGGATGGGCTGTAATGGCTTTCCACAGTACCAGTGGGCATGGGAGCAACATGGCCTGATAAAGCGCTGAAAACAACGTCCTAAAATGGTGTCACTTAAGAATGTTCCTTCCTCCATATGTTTGTCTCCTTCCCTGACAAATGGGCCTAAAACTAACTGCCTTACACAATTAATTTAAGGGTCAAAGATAATTTAAATCATCACTTGAAAAGGAAAAAGCCTCACAGTGCCAAACGTCATATGGTGGCATCACCGGTGGCCCTGGATGTCAGACCTGCCCAGCCAGCTGTGAGCCAGGAGTACGGCGGCGTGGCCTACCTCAGGGCTGAAGCCTTTGGTAAAGTCCTTCATGCGACTCAGGGTGGGTCCCAGGTCCACATTGCTGCAGTTCAGGAGCACACTCAGCAGGGCATGAGTGGCGCAGGAGTTGGGGATCAGCTGTGAAACCAAGAACAGTCACCCATACACAGCACCCCTCAATCAAAGCCCATATGCACTGGGAATGGGGACCCAGAGAGGGACAGTCGCATCTGGACAACAACCCTCATCTTTGCCCAACATTTGTTCATTCAGCTGAATACCCACCAGATATCTGGGGACATAAGAGAGTGAACTCAGACCCCACACTGCTCTAAGATACTATACCCCCCTTTTTAATGAACAGCTCAGTTCCTTCTGCCGGGAGACTTCCACAACCACCACCCTTGGTGTCTGCCTCTCTCTTCCTCCTGCCTTCCCCCACTTCCACTTCCCCAGCAAAGAAAATGGCAGCATCCCACCCTCCAGACGGAACACAGAGCCCAGCAGACCTGATGAGCAAAGAACATGTTATTCACAATATCGTCATCAATCACAGATGTATCATCCACCAAGGTGGAGACCTTGCGACGGGACCGGCGCTCTTCGATCCATTTGAACAGGAAAATGAATCCATACACAGGGCTGGAGAAAGTAAGGAGCAGAGCTACGTCGTGCAAGTGGGGGAGGGCAATCAGCACCCCTTTCTTCCTCCCCTACTCCCCTGCACTGTCACCACTCCCATACTGCCACCTCTCCCCTGGTTTCTTCCTCACACTGCCCTGAGCCCTCACACCCCAGAAGCCCGCCGCCGGCAGTCTAGCATCAGCTTCCGGCTGAGGTGCTCCAGGTGTCCACCAACTGTCCCTATAAAGCCTACGGTTCTAGGATAAGAGAAGAAAAGCTGGAACCAATGGCCGGGAACAGCGTAGGAACAGAAAATGAGGAGACAACAGAAACTGCGATGAGGAATTGCTACACTAATTCTCACTTGCGACCCCAAGGTCTGGGCCCTAATGCAGCCAAGGCAGGAAACGAACACCCACATCAGCCCTTTCCTTCCCGAGAAATAAAAGCCGACTTCTCCGTTCAGTCACTGTGGCAGTTCCTCCACCTCCATTCTGCAGGACTACCAAAACAAGACCCTGGGGTTGGTCCCCCAGGAGAGGCTTTGCAGATGCCACACACCAGCCCACTGATACAAGACCCTTGTGTGGACATGAGAGGCACTGGCACACGGGCACAGTAAAGCAGTCATTAATGAATTACAGCTGCACAAAAGGCACTGTGTGACCTGGTCTAGAGAAGGGGCTGGCTTCCGGCTGCGAGAACAGAAAAGACAGCTGAACTGCTCTCCCAAGGATGCTTGGGACTTGTATTGGGGCAAAGATGCCACCACATAAAGGGAAGTGCTGAAAGGAGACCGGGAGAAAACAAAACTACCAGCTTGATCAGCAGGGCACCCAAAGAGGACGGTGATAAATCTCCTTGAAGGAGATTTGTACAATGTGGGGCTCCTGATACTGCCCCCCTTGGGTGGGACTTTTACCCAGGCCCTTCCCTAACCCTCGAGGTGTAAAGGGCGGTCCTGCCGCCAAACCACTCACCCCTGGCACTTGCTCTGAAGGTCATAGATCTCCTCGACTTGCACCCCTTTGACACCTGCGATCGGGGAAGGAGAGAAGTTGGGAAGGGCAGTCCCTGGCCGTGCAGCGAGGGCGCAGGGCTGGGCCCCCAGGTCCGGCGGGCAGAAGAGGCTCTTACCGAAATCTTCCACCAGGAGGGTGAAGAGGCCTGGTGGGGCGACAAGAGGAGCGGGTGGCGGTCAGGCAGACGCGTCCGGGGCCCCCCCTGCCTCCCCAATCCCGCCGAGCCGGCACACTCCTCACCAGGGTCGCTCTCCAGCTCCAGCCAGCCCTTATTCATCTTCCCGCGGGCGGCCCCTCAGCGCCATGTCCAGGCCCTCCCCACCCACCCGCCGCCCCCGCCGGGAGCCCCCGACGCCCACGGGGCCCCTAACCCCACACACAGACAACGGGGCCCGTTGCGTCACCCGCCCGCGCCGGCGACAACGTCACCAGAGAGCGACGGTCTGCGCCCCGCCTCCGAGCTGGTCTTCCGCGGGTTCGCGCCGGAGGGAGGGGCGAAGTGAAAGGGGTGTGGCTAGAGGAAGGGGCGGGAGCTATGTGTTAGTGGCGCGAGGGGAAGGGGCGGGGCGGAAGGGAGCGTGGGCACGCGGACGTTAGCGCGCGGCAGCCCCGCCCTGCCAACGGCCAGCGTCGCGGTGGTCCCCGCGGCCGCGGTGTCCCTGTGTCGCACCGCGTGACCCGGCCCCCGTTTGCGCGCTCGCCCCTGTCGCCGGCGCAGTCACCGCGCGGGGCGGCCTCCCGTGAGGCAGCTACAACGATAAAGCTCCGGGACAGCGGCGCCCCCGGCTACGACTGGGCTGGCGACCCCGTGCTCTACCGTGAGGAGCGAGCGGCGCAGGCGACCTCCGGCCCGGCCCCGCACCAGCCTCCTGGCCGGCGCGACATGATCCTGGTCTGGCATCCGCGGGATGCTCCTTGAGCCCCTTCTCCGGCTGTTACCTCGGGGGGACGGTTGTGGCCGCACCGACACTTATTTTCCAAATAAATCATTGTTTATTCTGGCGGCGGCGGGGCCGGACACGCTTCTTTATTTTTAAGTTTCTCAACAAGCTTTGGCCCGGCACTCATCCCTCCCGCGGAACAACCTGGTGACCACTGCCGGACTGGGAAGTCGCTCGGCGAGGAAACCTCGGAGCGAGCCGCTGGTGGAAGCGCTTTGGAGATTGCATCGCGCTTTGGAGATTGTTGCGTCCGCCAGTAACGGCCGGTGCGCACAGAACCCCGTGCGAGGAACGTCTTGGTCCAGCCATGCAAAGAAGTGACGTTTCAAGGTTTCGTTTCTATTCCCCAACAGCTCGGAACCGCTCAGTGTTCAGCTCAAGTGGATCCCCCAGTGCACGCCCTTCTCTCTCCTCGGCCAGCCTGTCCAGGTGTTTTTGTTGAGTAAGAAGCCGTCCAGTGTCATTGCTTCTGCAGGTGCCACTCATGGGTTAGAAGAGATGGAGCACGCCTACAGAGAGGAAGGGCGGGCTATGCCTTAGTGGCTGCATTCCCACGGAGCAGTTGACGTCCCTGAAGAGGTTCACCCTTTCCAGCTGTACCGTGAGGACATGGGTGCTGGAGTGGTCGTCCCCGGAATAACCCGATTCATTCATTGCTCCTAGGAAATGCTGTCCTCTCCCCTGAGTAAACGCAGTCCTCCCTGCATAGGAGTGGATACTAACTCCTTTTGTCCCCAACCGATGAGAGCTGTATGGTGTACTGGTAGTCTGCCCACATTGGCGAGGGGAGGAGTGGCAGGGTGTCTTCATACTTGGAGAGTTGGACAAAGGTTGAAAACAGGCCAACCCTCGATGGCCTTCTGAGCTTGGTGAAAAGAAGTGACAGGAGCCATGGAGGGATTTGTCACTTACCTCTCGTCTCTCACTAGAGGGAGTTCTTGTTTTAGGCAGCAGAAATCCCACAAGTTCCTTTCCCTAGGAAAGAACCAGCTAGGTAGCTTTTACTGGGTAGAATCAAGGCACCCATACTTGGAGGCAAAAGCAGCCTTTTTTCCTGAGAACTACCTCATGCATTTAGTAGGCACAAAGAAAACAAAGAACCGTTTGGCCAGTTCACGCAGTGGCTCCAAGTTCGTACACTGTTGTGTGATACCAGTACCTCTGACTTGGGCAAGTGCCTCTCTGTGACTTCTTTGTGCCTCAGTCTCCTCCTCTTGAAGATGGGGATAATAATGGCACCCACTGCATGGAGGGGGGGTTGTGAGTTAACAGATGTAAAATGTCCAGAACAGTTCTCGACACGATTGAATAATTATTGGCTGTTACTAGGTAGCGTTGATACTGGGTGGGTCCCTTATATTCTGTCATATGGGTTGGGAGGTGAACTGCACTGTTGCTTTGACCCTGTGAAACTTGATAGCCAACTCTATGATTAAATTGCTGACCAAGCCCTATTTATTGTTACAGCTGGAAGAGCCTGTATTGTCCTCATAATAGTAGAGAAGAAATCAAGATAAAGACAGGAAGCAGCGAATGAAGACTATAAAAGAAAAGAAGGAATGTCAAAGATTAAGGTAGAGTAAGTGATACAAGGGACTTTGGGAGAAATTATCCTATAGCCGATGGTATATCCTGCACTTTTTCCCCCCTTGCATGGCCTTGCAAGCTAGGGTTGGGTAGCGTAGAAGCACATACCAGTGGTCCCCTAGAAGCTGCCCAGTAACCAACCCTCCCAGGGCTGTCCCTCGTGCTGGCTCTGGAACCCTACTGACCAGTTTCATATCCTGGCTCTAAAACTTGCAAACTAGGTGATCTGGGACAGGTTACTTCATTTCTTTATGCCTCAGTTTCCTCGTCTGGAAAATATGCATAATAATGGCACCCACTTTTTGGAACATTCTGTAGATTCATTGAGTTAATACATGTAAAGAGCAAAGAATAATATCTAGCAATAGGAAAGTCTTTTTGTGAACTTGGTACCACTTGTGATTCAGAGTAGGTGGCAGAAGAAACAGTAAAAGAGTGAAAGGGGGTTTGCTTTTGCATTCATTCAGTCAACACAGTCAGTACAGGCACCCGGAACAGAAAAATGGTTATGATCTCACATAATTCAAATAATTCAATATGTATGTTTTATGCTTTCAAAAAATATGAAATAAAAAAAGAAACTGATGTCTTAGCCTTTTGATATTTTGGTCCTTCATCAGACCCATAGGTGGCATTTTGAGAGAAATGTTACAAGGGATGTTGACAGGGTCCTCAAAGACCACTTTGCACTTTTTCCTTCTTTTGTATAGAAAATCTGCCGAGACAAGGAGGGTAACCCAGAGGAAGCCATCTTCAGGGCCTGGTAAGAAAGACTAGAGGTTCTGTTTGGCCACTGACTCCCAACCTCCCTGCCCTGTTGTAGGGCAGCAAACTTGCTCCTCTCACTGTCAATCCTACTTCCTTCTCAGATTCTCTAAGATGGTGAAGAACTCAGGGTCTGTAATTTTTAAATGTCATGTCCAAATTTCAAGAAACAAGGACGTGTAAGACAAAACAATATGAAGTGAGCAGTTGTAGCCAACTCCTGCAAATGTGGCCAAAATTATATAGAGACCTAACTGATACCAAATAACACTTCATCCCAACCTCCCTTCTTGTCAAAATGACCCTCTTCCCAATGCTGTACTCCTCCTTGTACTTAGAGAGATGGTTACACTCCCAAAGTGAATTCTTAACATTCTCTCTTCCAGTATGCCGGCTATGCCTTCGAGAACCTGGGGACCCTGATAAATTAGGGGAATTTCTTCAGAAAGACAATCTCAGCGTGCACTATTTCTGTCTTGTGAGTATAAGCTCCCTTTGCTTTGAATGTCTCATGGCTTTTGCTGTACAGTCTGTTCTGTTTTTGCATCCAGCCTCAGATCCATAGCCCTGTTTATTGTTTTGTTTTCCTTAATAGCATTTTTCTTTTTAAATCCAATTTTTAAGCAGTAATATACATACCTGGTATAAAATCCTAACAGTATAAAGTAGTTACAATAAAAACAGTATTCTCCATCCTTCTCCCTCTCCACAGAAGCAAATACTATCAACAGTCTTTCCAGTTATTTTTCCCCCAATATTTTTTATTAGGTATACTTTACATATTGTAGAATGCACCCATGTTAAGTGTACAATTTGATGAGTTTTGATAAACATATATCATGGGGATATACTGTATATATTCCCATGTAAATACTGTCCAAATCAGCATAAATATTTCCATCACCCTGGAAAGATCCCTCCTGCCCTTTTCCAGTCAATACCCTTAGAGATAATCACTGTTCTGATCTATAGATAGCTTTTGCCTATTCTTATGCTTCATATAAATGGAATCATACAGTTTGTGCTCTTTTGTGTCTGGCTTCTGTCACTCAACGCAGTGTTTTGGCGATTTATCTGTGTCGTTGCATACATCAGTAGATTATGCCTTTTTATTGCCTAGTAGTATTCTGTTGTATAGTATAATTTGCTTATTTATCCACCTGTGTATGGACATTTGAATTGTTTCCATTTGGGGGTTATTATCAAGAAAGCTGCTGTGAACATTAATGCACAAATCTTTTTGTAAACATGTTTTTTCACTTCTCTTGGTCAAATTCCTAAGTGTAGAATTACTGGTCGTATGCTAATTATATATTTAACTTCCTGTGAAATTGCCCAATCACTTTCCAAAGTGGTTGCACAAGTTTACACTCCCACTAGCAGTTGATGAAGTTCCAGTTGCACAGTATTCTTGTCAGAACTTGATATTGTCAGTCTTCTTTCATTTTCGCCATTCTACTAGGTGTGTATTGGTATCTCATTGTGGTTTTAATTTGCATTTCTCTGATGACTTAAGATATTGAGCTTCTTTTCATGTGCTTATTGGCCATTAACATATTTTCTTTTATGAAGTCTCTGTACAAATATTTTGTCCATTTTAAAAATTGGGTTGTTTTGTCTGATTGAGTTGTATGAGTTCTTTATGTATTCTGGATATAAATCTTTCTTTCAGATATGTGTGTTGTGACTATTTTCTCCCAGTCTGTGGCTTGCCTTTTCATTTTGTCAATGATGTCTTTCAAAGAACAAAAGTTTTTAATTTTGATGAAGTCCAGTTTATGTTTTTGCTTTTATCATTAGGGCTTGTTTGTGTGTCCCAAGAAATCTTTGCCTTTTCAAAATTAATTGACCATATATCTGTGCATCTGGATGATCTATATTTTATGTCATTGATCTGTGCGTCAATCCTCACACCAATACATTGATTATCGTGGCTTTATAGTGTCCTGAAATTAAGTATTGTAAGTTTTGCAATATTTTCCAAGATTGTTTTGGCTATCAGGTCCTTTTCCATATAAATTTTATAGTTAGCTTTAAACTTATCCTTTTTAAAAATTGCCTGTTGGGATTATGATAGGGACTGAATTGAATTTATATATCAGTTTGGGAAGAATGGAAAAACAATATCGAATCTTCCAATCCATGGACATGATGAATTTCACCATTTATTTGGGTGTTTTAAAATATATCTTAGCAATTTTTTTTCTTTTTTAAGTGAAGAAGACTTGCACATCTTTTGTTAAAGTATTTCTAAATATTTTATGATTTTATGCTATTATAAATGGTATTTTAAAATTTCATT
The DNA here is from genome assembly GCF_964194185.1 of Rhinolophus hipposideros. Taxonomy (NCBI): domain Eukaryota; kingdom Metazoa; phylum Chordata; class Mammalia; order Chiroptera; family Rhinolophidae; genus Rhinolophus; species Rhinolophus hipposideros. Next base: position 20,522,391 of record NC_138060.1, on the reverse strand, counting down.
TTCAAGTTTGTTCCTGGCATGTAGAATTGACTTTGTACATTGATTTTATATCCTACAATCTTGTTAAATTCACTTATTAGTTCAGTAGTTTTGTTATTTTTGTTTTTGTGAATGCCTTAGGATTTCCTGTGTACACAATCATGTCATGTATGAATAAAGACAGTTCTACTTCTTCCGTTTTGATCTTTAATTCTTCTTCCTGCCTTATTGTACTAGCTAGAACCTTCAGTCTAGTGTTGAATAGAAGTTATGTGAGTGAATATTCCTGTCTTGTTCCCAACGTCAGAGGACAGCATCCAATTTTTCACCATTAAAATATGATGTTAGTTACAGGTTTTTCATAGATGCTTTTCATTAGATTGAAGAGGTTCCCTCTTATTTCTCGTTTGCTGAGGGTATCATGAATGTGTGTTGAATTTTGTCAAATGCATTTTTTGCATCTATTGAGATGATCATGATCTTTTTCCCTTAATTTTGTTGATATGATTTGTTACATCAATTGAATTATTTAATGTTAAACTAACCTTGCATTTCTGGTATAAACTCTGCTTGGTCATAATGTATTATTCTTTTTATATGGTGCTGGATTCAATTTGTTAATATTTTGTTTCATTTTTTACATTTATATTCATGAGAAAGATTGATCTGTGATTTTCCTCTCTTGTAAGCTCTGTCTGGTTTTGGTGTCAGGTCTTAATTAATTTCAATGCATTGATAGGCATATACATTTTCAATATAAAAATAAACATACCATACACCTTGTTTTGTATTTGTATTTTGTGCTTTTTTTCCCCATCATATACTTATGGAGATCATTCCACATAGAACATACTGATAGTATTTTCTTTTTAATAGCTAATTGGTATTCCATGGTATGGATATGCCAAAGAGTATTAAAACAAACGCCTATTAAAGACTGTTTAGATCGTTTCTAATCTTTCACAAATGACTTTTCTGTTTATAGAAATAATGCATGCTGATTGTAGAAAACAATACACTTAAAAGTATAAATAAAATAGAAATCACTCATATAGTCCTAAAGCCCTGAGATAATGTTAAAATAGATATGTTTTAAAACTTATTGGAAACATACAGCTGTAATCCAAGTGTCCTCAAGTTATCTAACCTTGTAAGGCCACATTTTCTATCAAGTTAAAATAAAATAACCTGGTTCCCCATTCACATTACAAGTAATTACTGAAGAAAGTCCAGCACCCTCCCCAATATTTTTGGAAAATTCTTGGGGTGGAGTTGGGGTGCTGACATTCTTCCAATGTATATACACATACACTATGAGTACATAACAGTTTAGCTTTTTTTCCCTTGATTTCTCATTCCAGACTTGCTTTGGGGGCTTTTCAGAAACAAAAGGCCCTTTAAAGTGTGTTTTCAAATAAAAGTTCAATTCCTCCCCTTCCACCATAAGGCAGAACAGCTAGTCAGGACGTTTCCCTTCATATAGAGAACACACTCTGAGAAGAGTATTCATTCTCTTCTCAGTGTACGAGTGTGGGTGTGTGGACCTGGATGTGAGTGCCATCTCTGCTGCCTCCTTGCAGTGTGACCCCAGCTATGTCCCTTACTGTGCTGTACCTCAGTGGTCTCCTCTGTAAGATGAGGATCATAGCAGCATCGGTATCACAGGGTTGTGGTGAGCATAAGATGAGTCAATACACAGGGAGCATTTCCCCAAAGTACCCAGCACACAAAAGCAGTCCTCAGGAAGTGAGAGGCAGTGTGGCTTAAAGGTGGGTAAGAGCCCAGGTTCTGGCATTCTGTGGGCTTGAGCAAGTCACATCATCTCTCCTATAAAGTGGGGGTGATGATAGTACCTGCCTCTTAAGGTTGTTACAAGGATTAAATGAGTTCATATTTGGAAAGCACTTACAGCACCCAGCACGTAGTGCTATGTAAGCCTTTGTGTTAAGTAAATTACCTTGTAAATGCATATATATCCCACCAAGCTCTATTTCTGCTCTGCCCCCACCCCCAGATCCTATCTAGCAAGCTGCCTCAGAGGGGTCAGTCCAACAGAGGTTTCCATGGATTCCTGCCTGAAGACATCAAAAAGGAGGCAGCCCGGGCTTCTAGGAAGGTTAGAATCCCCTGGAATGGGGGCTTTGGGCAAGGCCTCTTTGGTTCTGTTCGCCCCTGCTTCTGTTCTTTTCCCTAGTTGTTATGTTAGAAGTCAAAGGACTGCTGGATTTCCCAACTGGTCCTTCGCTTAAGTTCCATGCTTCTCCAGGGTGTAGTGTCCTAAGTATGGAGAGGGAGCAACATCCTAGGAAAACAAAAAATTCAGTGCTGCTTGGAACTCAAGAGCTGTCAAGTCCACTGAGGAAAGGGAATAGCTGTTGCTTCACAGAATTTCCATTCCATAGAATGATGCGCCCCAGAATGTATGTCTGTCTGTCTTGGGGCCCTGAGCACTGTCTGGGATCTCATTTGCAGATCTGCTTTGTGTGCAAGAAAAAGGGAGCTGCCATCAAATGCCAAAAGGATCAGTGCATCAAAAACTTCCATCTTCCTTGTGGCCAAGAAAGGGGTTGCCTTTCACAATTTTTTGGAGAGTACAAGTGAGTGATGAAGGGGAAAAATCAGGCTGCCCTTTGGCAATTTGCTATTAATTAGCCACTAATGAAATCAGAGTCTGGTTCTCACGGGCCTATTTTGACTCACCAGTGAATCTGTCTCTCCATTCAATAATGAGAAACAGTGTCTTGACTTGGCAGTTTCACAGGGCTTACTTCTTGCTTCCCATCCCCTTCTTAAATTACAAACAGCTGCCATTCTTCGACAGCTGCTCAGGGCCAAGTGGGGCTTTCAGGAACTGGAGTCTGTAGAGATAGTCCCCAAGCTCTGCTCAGTGGGAGAGCAGCTGTGAGAAGGCATGTGGCTGTTGTTCGCCCCCCCACCCCACCTCCTCAGGAGCATGGAGGTTCGCTGGGCACTGGCCTGAGCAGCTGATTGCCCTCCCTAGGCCCAGCAGCTGGAAAACTGCATCAACGACAAATCAAAACCAAGTCTATTTACTTTGCCACAGATCATTTTGTGAAAAACATCGCCCAACACAGGACATCCAACAGGGGAATGTGGGGGAGGAAAGCTGCGTCTTGTGTTGTGAAGAGTTATCCCAAGCAAGTGTTGAAAACATCCAGAGTCCATGCTGTAGTCAAACTGTCTACCACCGCACGTGCATACAGGTGGGGCTTTCTCTGCCCTGGGGACCTTCTGCAATTGCCCTAGTTCAGAGCACACTGGGAATACTCAGGCAATCTCTGCTGAAGGCTGGTGTATGCAGGACTGGTTTCAGGCAGTCAGAGGAAAGTCAGCCCACTGACTGGTCACCCTTGACCTGTAACACCGCATTCATGATAAGATTTAGACTGAGCAAAATCCTCAGGACGCCTAGAATAAATGAGCTCATCCCAGAATGAATCAAGTAGCCTCAAAATCAGCTTTGCTTCCTGAGATGGAAGGAAAGGGAAATGTGTATCCAGGTATATGAGCCCCAACTGGGTCTGCACTGCCAAGCCCCATGGCCAGAAGTGACAGTTAAGGCACTCCTTGGAGCTCTCTTGAGCTTCTGTCCCTGATCTGGCACCTGGATTTGCAGCCTCACCCTAACTTACCCAAAGTCCTTTTCCTGCAACCCTCAGTCAAGCTTTCTTAGCAACATCCTCTTTGTGAGGTGAGGGTAGGGGTGGAAAGAAGGTGATCAAAGGTAATGTTTCTACAAACAAAGCTCTTCCATGTTTCTCTTACAGAAGTATGCCCACACATCAGCAAAGCATTTCTTCAAATGTCCACATTGTAACAATAGAGAAGAGTTTCCTCAAGAAATGCTAAGAATGGGGATTCATATTCCAGACAGGTAGTGAAAACTCTGAAGTAGGAAATGAACCTGGGAGTGGGTTGCCTAGATTTCCAGAGAGGAGGTGAGTGTGAGGATACTTAGAGAATAAAGAAGCAGCCAAGGCATTGGTACACGGCGAAGAGGGAAGGGGTGGAAGGAGAGCTTTTCAGTTATCAAAAGAAAAGGCGGGGAGTATAAGAGTTGGGAGGACAGGCATGTTTCTGACAAGGATACTTTTGACAAGGATCCTAGGTGGGGTGGGGGAGGAGTCCTGAATCCCTGTGAGACTGAGGAGGCCCCGTGTTCCGTGTTCCACTCGTGCTGCTTCAGCCCTCCCACTGCCAGGCCACCCGCGAGCCTTGCTGAGATTATCCAAGCGGCCTGTTGCACTCTGCTGTGCTAGCTTGCGTTCTTCCTAGTTCTTCCCAGGTGGACAAAGGTCTCACCAACGGATTATGTGTCCCTTACTGGCTGTTTCTTCTCCACGGCAGAGACGCTGCCTGGGAGCTCGAGCCAGGGGCTTTCTCAGAGTTGTATCAGCGCTATCAGCACTGTGACGCCCCCGTGTGCCTGCATGAACAAGGCAGAGACAGCTTTGAGGACGAAGGGTAGGGAAAGGCCCCCCCCCAGAAAGATCTCGCGTCAGTGCCATCTTAGGGTTAGAGCTTGGCACAATTTTTAGGAGCAGGGAATGCACTTTTGTCTGCAGATCTCAGGGTGGGCACAATTGCTAAGTCCCACTCTTGAGCAGCCCAAGTCTCACTCACACATGAACAGGTCTCTGCAGGGTCTGCTTCTCCTTGTGTCCAGTGAAGAGTGGCCAGTTCCTTTCCAAATCCGCCTTTTGGGTGTCTGTGCCTGACGGTGGGGTCCTGGGATCAGCTCCCAGCCACACATCTGTCATGGGTAAAATGGACAGTAAGAAATACCAGGGAAGCCCTCAGCTAAGGCCTAGCCTGTAGCTAACACCCCGAAAGTGCTAGTCAGCGTTATATTTGTGCCCACGACCCTGCCTGGTTTTCTTGTAGGAGCTGGAGTCTCATTCTGTGTGCCACGTGCGGATCCCACGGAACCCATAGGGACTGCTCCTTTCTTAGATCCAACCATAAGAAATGGGAGTGTGAGGAGTGTGCACCTTCGGCGGAAGCCACAGGTGGGACTGAGGGCAGGTCGGGTCTAAGAAGCGCGGTGGGGGTGCCGGCCTGGGGGTGCCTGGGAAAGAGGGCATGCCACCAGGATTTGGGAAGGAGAGTGGCTGGGGAGGGGCTTACGGATCTGTGCCTGGGAGAGACCGAAGGCTGTGTTTCCTCCCCCCTTTCTTTCACCACACACCTGCAAACTCAGCTGACGCCTTGCTGCAGCGTCACCTTCCACTCTGGGAGGCATCCCTGCAGACACCAGCCTGGGACAGAATCCGGGCCGTTCTTGGACTGATTGGCCAGGACCTTCCTTATTAGAGAAACCAGAGTCCTCTGATGGCAGGAGGGGCCACTCCTGGTGGGCCTAGGGTGTCAAAAAGCTACAAAAAGTTCAAATAACAGCTTCTGGGTAGTTGCTGCCAAGCACAGGGTACAAAGCTGTGTTCCTCCATTAGGTTTGGGGGAAGGAGCAGTTTGACACTGTGAGACAAGGAAAGGGGTCCAGCAGTGAGACTGAACCAAGGAAAGAGAAGTCCCAGGGGAGCGTGAGGACAGAACAGTCCAGATGCCAGCGCGGAATGTGTGTGGCTACGACTGCGCCTCTGCTCTTCCTGCCTGATTCCCAGAGGCCCTTTCTTTTCTTCTTCTACTGAGAGTCTTCCACCTTAATCTGATTCTCATCTGCCTCTTCTCACTTCACCCACGTGTGTTATGCAAATAAAAGCTTGCTCTCCATTGGTGTCTCCTTATAAATTCACTCTGGATTTTATCTAGCACACTAAGGAATCTGGAGGGAAGATTGAGGAAAACTCACTCTTCTAATCTATAAAATGCAGTGACTTAAATGTAGAACTTTCAACTGAGAACATAGACACGTTGCTTTGGAGGAAAGCAGTTTGCAGGGAAATGGACTTTACGGGGGACAGAGATTTCCTCATCGTGCAAATAAACACACAGGTTCTTATAGGAAGGTGAGCAGCAAAGGAGTCCACACTGGCCTGAGAATAGGCCACTCTTGCAAAGCTTGGGGCCCTGGACTCCAGCCGGTCCCGGACTGCTGTGCTCACAGGGGCAGAGGGAACTGCGCTGTAGGCAGTGTGGTCTTCAGTATACCTCCACAGCACAAGTGAAGACGTGCCTCCACGCAGTGGCCTGGTGGCTCTGCCATTTCCTTCTGGTAAGGGAGCCGGGTCTGGACAGTTACATTAAGCAAGGCATCTAGGATGAGAATCTGGCTGAAGGTCTTGGGAGAAATTGAATCGAGTCTCTCACATTTGTTTGTTTTAGTGATTTTGTGGGATTCAGATTAGCAGGGGAAATTTAGGACCATTGCCAGATACTGAGTTCTCAGAGTCGCACTGGGTCATTGTCACCAATGGCAGAGGATAGGGTTCTTGTTTCAAATGTTGCTGATCCCTGAAAATTTAATCGATTTGTACATGGTGATCGCCTTCAAATTTGACCAGATTCACTTGGAATCACACGGCGCGGGAGGAGGGATTATAATTTGTTCTCTTTTTGTTATCAAAGTATACAGGCAAAGTAATATAGACTTTAAAAAGTCTTAAGTCAAAAAGCACTAAAAGGATTGTAATGAAAGATAGTCTCCTGATTCGGCCCTCCCTACCCCAGTCCTGATCCCTAAAGGCAATGCCTTTCCACTTTTTTAGCCATTTCTTGATTTATTAGACATTATTGACTTCCTGTTACATTACATAAAGATCTAGCACCTTTAAAACCTTCCCATTTTCATTCCCTTTATCTTTTATTGTTGCATCACAATTTTTGTTGAATTAGCCTTCAGCATTGACATTACTATGACTATGTAAATGCTGTTTACCACTGAGCCAGGCAGTATGATTATTTTTCCTATACATTTTTTTTATTGAAATAAATACCTACCTCTTTTTCATTTGCTACATGCCTATGGATAATGTTCCACATGATTATTTCCCTCAAAATAAAATTTTCCTCAGAGGCTAAGCATCAGATCACTACAAGCGGCACTTCTTTTCTGGAAGATCTGCCTCCTAGAGCCTGCCTGCTCCTTCTGAGGCTAGCTGCTCCCGGGGCCTTCCACGCAGCTAGCTGTCATCCTCAGCCTCCCCACGACTACACCTTTTTTCTCCATTTCCTCTCCCATGGGTTTGATGACTCAGTGCTATGCCCGGTAACCTGGGCAGCCAAGGACACTTTCTTTGTCAGAGCTCTGCAAGCGGCAAGAGAGTTTTAAATTGTGGATTTTCATATCAAAACAAGTCATATTTTGCTTCTCCTTAAGACTCAACTCTTGCAGTGATCATTCACAACTGAAAGACACTTTCAAGATTAAGACTTTCGTTTCTTCATCTAGAGTTTCTATCACTTGGGTCTCCAGGTATATTCTCAGACATCTGGGGTAGTATCTTTTACTTTAAAAAGAGTCCATTTGTGTACTAAAGCATGAGAAATAGCTTAACTGAAAGTAATAGTCCGCTAACAGTGTCCTCTGGACTCTAGCTGCTGTGGGTGGGAGGTGAAGCTTCTGGCAGAGGTAGTGGGAGATAAGGGGTGCTTTTTGTCACCCAGACATCTGTCCAACCTCCGTGTATAGTTGGTGCACATACACACACACACACACACATCTATTAACTATGTCTTAATCTTTATAGCTTTACTGTCCATTGAGTTAATAGGTAACCTCATTCTAATAGGCTGAAAAGTCCAACTTTGAACTGTTCTGTTCTTCATCTGGGCCTAATTGGTCATTCTCTACTAAATAGGCTTTTTACCTTAAGTAAACTTTTAATTTTGGATAGTTTTAGATTTACAGAAAAATTGGAGAATTAGTACAGAGAGTCCCCATATATCCCACACCCAGCTTGCCCCGCCAGTAACGTCTTACATTAGTGTGGTATATTTGTCACAATTAATGAACCAATATTGATACATTGTTGTTACCTAAAGCCCATACTTTATTCAGATTTCCTTAGTTTTTGCCTAATGTCTCTTTTCTCTTCTAGGACCTCATCCAGGATACCACATTGCGTTGAGTCACCATGTCTCCTTAGGTTCCTCTTGGCTGTGACAGTTTGTCAGATTTTCCTTGGTTTTGATGACGTTGGCAGTTTTGAGGCGTACTGGTCAGGTATTTTGTAGAATGCCTCTCAATTTGAATTTGTCTGATGTTTTTCTTATGATTAGACTAGGGTTATGGGTTTGGGGGGGGGGAGACCACACAAGTTAAGTGCCATTTTCATCATATGTCAAAGTCACATACTATTAGCATCACTTATCACTTTGATGTTGACCTTGATCATCTGGCCAAAGTAGTGCTTGTCAGGTTTCTCCACTGTGAAGTTACTCCTTTTGCCCCTTTCCATACTCTGCCTCTTGGAAGGAAGTTACTCTGCCCACAGTGAATGGGTGGGGACTTATGCCCCCTCCCTTCTCGAGGACAGAGTATCTACATAAATAATTTGAAACTCTTCTGCATAGGAAATTTACCTATTCTCTCTCTCTTGTTTATTTATTCAATCATTTGTTTATATCAGTATGGACTCATGGATATGTATAGTCTATTTTGGGTGACAATCCAGTACTACTTTATTTATTTTGTTGTTCAAATTATTCTAGCTTTGGCCATCGGGAGCCCCTGTGTCCTTTTCACACATCCTCATTATTGTGTGTTTTGTTTTGTTTTTTGAATACTTCGTTACTTTCTGGCACTACAATATGCTCCGGGCTTATCTTACATATTTTAAATATCTGTTTTCATAAATGATGTGTCTATTAGAATTAATTACTGTTTTATAGCTTGGGACCTAGAACAAATAATTCAGTTGGAGAGGGTAGAAATAGATGTTAATAAAAATTCACCAAAGTACCTGATGTCCTTCTTCTAATTCCTACCTTTGTAGGAATCATAAATTAGGTCCAGAAACCTCAGAACCTCCTTCCTTTTATACTCAACCACCCTCTTGTCAATTTGCCTGTTTTTAAAATGTTTGCCTTCTTTTCTATCCCATTGCCAGTGCTCAACTTAGACCCTTATGCTTCACAGGATTGCAGCAAAAGCCTTCTCTCTGCATGGTTTACTGTGTCCACTTACTCTGATGACACACCCAACCCTTTCCCTTCTGCTAATTATAAAATATCTGTTAGCTCTTTACTTAGGGTGGCCTCTACTGAGATTGGCATCCAAGGGCTTCCACAAATATGATCCCAACAGCTGTGTCTCCCAGGACACCACCCCCCTCTCCTAGAACTCTGTCCTGGCTACCCAGGAATACCAAGCCCTGAGCATGGGGTTCACAGCCTTGAGAGCCTGAACCTCTATGCACAGCCTGCTGAGCCCCACGTAAGGACCACTTCTGCCTCCCTAGGTACTCGCACTGGACTCTGCTTATACCCCTATTATAGCCCACGCCATTCTCCATCTGGTCCTACACTTCTGGATCTGTCTCTCCCACTAGATTGGAAGCGCCTTTCAGAAAAGAACCTGTCTGTCGTATTAACCTTTCTCCTTCTTCTGGTGTCTGGCTCAGGACCCCACATTCAGAGACAGTTTAATGTGTACTGAATGGATGGATGTGCGCGTACCCTGTATATTCATAAACCTGTTGTTTTGCTCTCAAACACCGGAGGGCACTGTTAGCATGTTGAGGAAGAAGATGATAACCTCTTAGACCTGGAAGGTTGCAAACGGCTAATGAAATCTTGCTTCTATTTTGGGATTACACAGGATTTACTACTCTTCACTTGTTCTGAGCACACCCTTCAAGTTCTGAGCACACTCCTTCAGAGTGAACAGATGAGGTCATGTCCATCCGTGAGGTGTACTCCTATTGGCTTTAGAGATAGTATGAGAGTTGCTAATGACACTTTCTTCACAGGTCAGATCCTCAGACAGGAGTGCCTTCGTGCTCTCCCCAGATCCAAAGCGGCCCTTCTAACCCCAGCTGCCCTCCTCCATTTCCAAAAATGGGGACTCAGTGCCAAGGGGTATGGGTGACACGGTTCTGCCCTGCTCTCCTCACACACGCACACTGGCACTGGGCCTCTGGGTGGCGGTTTAAAAGCTCTAAGACGTGTGGGCAGGGTGGGAGGTTGTTATGAGAAACAGTACCTACATGGGTGACCCCGAGGACACTGCATCAGCTCCCTGTGTATTCCCGGCATCATGGGGTCCCAGATGTGAGAAGGCTCCCCTAAGCCAGGGAGCACCATTCCAGAGCGGTCAGCTATTTGCATGCGTCTCATACCTTGTACATTCCCCCGCAAAGGCAACATGGAAATTGGAGGCCATAAATCAAAGAGTTGATGCTTTTCCGAAAAGGAAGAATCTTGTGTTCCCTCCTCCCGCGCAAACCCCCTCCAGCCCTGGGTCCCTGAGCAGAGGTAGTGTTAGGCCCGGGTGGAGGAGTGAGGCCCAGGTGCTACTCCCATCTTTGCTGTAAACTTGTTTCTTGCCCTGCCCTGCAGGTACCCCTGGTAAACAGGAAGGCATTGAGCCATCAGTGTCCATCCCTCTCGAAGCATCTGACACATGTCTGGACCATCAAAGCCATACCCAGCCCCCAGGAGCAAAAACAATTTCCCATTGTGTCACTCCCCTTGAAAATCATGGATTTGTAAACAGGCCCTTACATTTTGACAGGTCCTGCCCTAGCTTTGTGGTGTCGTGTTGTTTTTTTGTTCCCTGAACAATGTCCTTTCCAGTAGGGCCAGCCGTTCACACCATTGTCTGAGACCCTTGGACTACAGGAAACAGCACCAGATTCTTATCAGCTGGGAGTGGGTGGGCAGGCAGAGTGAACAGATGAGGTCATGTCCATAAAGCAAGCTGCTGGTCTGCATGTCATTCTCCTGTACCTTTATCTGTGAGAACAGAGCCCGCCATCCCCTTTGCCTTCCTAACAGGCCAATCTGGGCTTTGAGGCCGAGTGCTAGCCCTCCATTTGATGGCAGACACCTGGACTCTGCTTCACTTTGGAATCCTTGCCAGCCCACAACTGTCCCCTTGCGCTGGTCTTCCATCTCTTCCCAGTGGAATGCTCATGGCAGTGAAATATACCTCACTGGTGTAGATTAGGGAACACTCGCATCATCTTCCTTCCTGGGGGAAAAAGTCAAGACTGGTCGGTCCCCAGAGTCCCTGAGTGCAAGCTACTGACCGACTTGCTGGTGGCCTGGTGTGAGGAGAAAGGCAGGCATCCATTAAGAAGCCTCCGAGTCCCTGGAGACTCTACAGCATTTCCCATCCTTAGTGGAGAATGATTTTTTTTTAAGGCTGTGTTGAGGAACCAGGAGTTTCCTTAATGAAAATCCAGCATGGAAAGTGAAAGTCTTCATTAGGATGTATGTAGCCTTTAAGTGAGAGGCCCAGCAGTGGTACCCGTGGCAAAGGTGGCAGGAGCTGGGCAGTGGGAAGTAGGCACAGGGCCACAGCAGCCGTTGCCTCACCTCCTGTGCACCAGGGGTGTGGGTGAGTCCGGAAGAGGAGCCAGGGTGGGGGCCCAACAATCCCTGAGCTCCTTATCAGGTATTGTATCCAAACCTAGCCCCACCTACTCATTCTCTCTCCACACCAGGGCCAAGTTTGTAGTCACAGAAAACCCTAGGGATTTGATCTTAGTGTGTATTGAACTTTCTCCTTGCAAGAGCCCCTACAAACCAGGCCTTGGGTGAGGCTGGAGTGGATCCTTAGCTGGGGTGGAAATTGGACTTTCTGAGCAACTCTTTTCCTAGTTCTAAGGAGATGTCGCTGACTGGCAGAAGCATGCTAGAGATGGCCCAGCCATTTCTAGATACATTCAGGGCCTCTGCCAGCTGGAGAGGTCAGCCTGGCAGGGGGCAGGCCAGGTTCCTGATGGCTGCTGCCTGCACACTCCTCCACTTGGGAGATACAAGGCGTGTCTGGGACCTGAGCAGGGCTTAGCTGAATGAAAGGGAAGCAAGCACAGAAGCCATCTGAGAAAGTGAAAAGGGCTGTTTTCCTCCCTTATTGTACCACCTGCATGCTCCTTACCCTTCCTTAGAAACTAGTCAGTGGCTTTCAGGACAGTCACAGGCTTGGGGTGAATCCTAGCCCTCCACAGAGGATCATGCCAGACACAGGAGGAGCAGGAAGTAAGCTGGGGAGACAGGCTGAGTGTGGAAGGCTTGGAGCTAGAGGTAGGGCCGTGTCCAGGCCCAAGGGTCAGCAGCCTGGCAGCTTGGCAGCCTGGTCCTGGGGTCACAGGTCCTGCTCTGGTGCCAGCCATGAGAAGCCGCTGTGTGGCTATTTCATCTGGGAGGTCAGGGCCTCCAGAGTTTACAGGCTTAGAAGGCAGAGGTTAATAAATTAAATTAATCTCACATGTTAAGAGAAAGAGTCTAATCAGCAGTTTCCCAAAGTACACTCTCCAAAACATTAGAAACATGAGATGGTATTGCTCCATGGGAAAAAAGGAATAAAGGACCAAATGTTTTGGAGAATTGTGTAGCACACAGTAGGCATGCAAATTAATAAGAGATCATTGTGGGTTTCTCAGGGATTTCACAGGGCAAGCAAGCAGGCAGTGCATAGTTCTCTGGGAGCTAAGGAGGCAGAAATCCCTGGATTTACTTGACCTTATTTTTGTGTATGGGGGGGGATAATTGTTCTACACTACACCATTTTGGAAAACACTTAACTAATGCCTTTCTCAAAGCCCCTTCCCATCTCTAATGTGTTTGGGAAATCGTGAAACAGAGGCCCAAAGACCGGGGAAGTGTGAGACGTAGAGGAAAAAGCTGGCAGAGAAGATACAGTGCAATGCTTGAGGCAGGAAATAGGGCTTAGGATGGGAGGAAGGAGTAGGAGTGGGAGGTCCGGGGGAGGCCAGACCTGAGGAGTCTTCAGGGCCTGGGTGGCAGTTGCAGTGAGAACAGAGGCGCTGTGCGCCCTGGGGAGAGCAGTGTGTGAGGAGAAGGGGCCGTGGAGGTCGCCTTTGCACACCCCGCCCAGACCAGCACTCTGTGCCCTGATGACACTTATGAGTAGGTGGTGATGGTAGCCTGGGGAGGGGGGGGCAATAGGGTTTCGGGTTCTATCAGGCCTGAGTTTTGTGCAGGAACCAAGAGCAAAAAGAGGGGCCCGGGCTAAGATGGTACTGATGACTGGCCTGTTAAGCCCCCCTAATCTGTAGCATGGATTGAGGGCCCATCCAAGCCAGAGGCCTATCTCCCTGGCGAGATGGGGTGATGTCTGTCCCTACCTGTTCTCACCTCCCTCCAGCACCAGCGGTCTGCTTTCTGTGCAGTGGCAGAAGGTCACAGGGCAGTGGGAGCCGTCCTTGGAGACACCTTCTACTGCCGTAGGCCAGCCTCTCGGGGGCCTCCCCTCCTCCCCAGAAACTGCAGCCCCCACAGCACAGCACGGCCCCCAAGGCAAGAGCACAGTGGCTGTAATAAACATTGGTATGTGGTTTGGGATGAGGACGGCACAAGGCCAAGGGCTGCTGTTACAAATGTCAAGTGTTACTGTGAAAAAGAGCAGGGCTGCCTACGTGCCCAGCCGCCCTCTGCCAGCATTTTTTCTTTTTTTTCTGGCTCAAAATCCTCCTAAAGTTCCAAGAAGGTCATTCTCAGAAGCCCAAAAGGCAGGATTTTCCTAATTTAATGAGCAATTTCAGCTTCATAGACAACGCCCTCTGACTCCTTCCTTCCCTTGATGCCCATCCTCCCTTCTGGAAAATACCACCTAGGGTGGCCTTCTCCCTTATGGAATGGATGGGGAAGGCTCCACATTTCCAGCTCACACAGATGGTATCGGTCAATTCAGTACAGAACTACACAGATACAAGAATGATGTAATTATGTGGTGTGAATATTAACTTCATTCTTTCTTTGTATGTTCTGTGCGGTAGACTCTGCTATCCTCACTAGAGCTCAGGGGCGTCATGACAATAAGAATAACAATAGTAAGTAGAGGAAGTGTGCTCTGAAGACAGAGGAACCACAAGGCCCATCTCAACATATGAATACAAAAATAGAATTCACACACAGAGGCGTTTCCAGGAGTTAATAACACACAGTACCGTGGGGGTGGGGAGGGTGGGGAGTTGGTATCCATCATTTTCTAAGTGCAGGTGTTCATTGTTCAGGATTATGAGCTCCTCCCTCCATTTTCCAGAGTAGCTTCCCCAGAGAACCCTGCCTGGAGTCAGCCATGCCTGGGCCCAGCCTCCAGGGCACGGAGGGGCCTGGTCATTTCCCTGGGACAGAGGGGCAGACCTGGCTGTGGCTCTGACCCATTTCCTGGGGCTCTGCGCTCAGTCCTCACCCTCTTCCACGGCCTCTATATTCCCTTCCCTTTTCTTCTGTCGCCCACAGTCCTCCTCTCCTCTTCTTCTACCTGCTGACAGCCCAGCCATAGCTACACCAGGCCCCGGCTTCCCCAGGCATTGTCAGGTTCGCCACAGCGCTTCTGGTTCACTTACTGTGCAGTCAAAGGAAGGAAGGATCCCTGTTTCAGACCTCAGCTGGGACTTGTGGGGCAGCACTTACAGGATCCAAGGCAGGTAGTCTGGGTTTGAGTTCAGTGGGGCAGGAAGTCCTGTTTTGCTTTTCGTCTATTTTTACTTCCTTTCTTCATCTTGGTTTCTAATGGAGGGAACCTCAAACCTGGTGCTCTTGTCTCCTTCCTGCCAATTTTGTGTGTCACTAGCTCGTTCATATACAAACTGGGAATAACTTTTCATTTAGTCCTCCTCCCACCCTGTAGGCTCCCCAGCCCAAGAAAGACATTACTGCTGATGGCAAAACACCTCCCTACACACCCAGACAGAATGTGTTCTGGCCACCTAAGCCTCAGCCCCAAGAACCAGCAGGACCTCCAGTTCTTAGCAGCTTTTTTCCCCTATATTTTTCCCCTTAAAAGAAACAAAAGTTTCATAAATGAATCATCCATCATCCATGACCAACGCTTATTTAGTAGAAACCAAAGGATCCAGGGTGGGAAACATCTGGCCTTCCCTGTGCCTGCTGAACTAATTGATACCATCTTGAGTCCGTGAGCGCGCCTGCTCCTGGGTCCCATAGCCGAGGGTCTCCTACCCTCTCTCCATCTCAAAAGCCTCTCAATCCTCTGTGTCCCCAGGCGCAGCCCTACCCCTGGTCCTGCCCACCAGCTGCAGCTTGCTCTAGAGCTGCCACATTCCCACCTTCCCAGGCTGTGGGAGTGCTTGCATTGCTCTGAAAAAGATGGCCCACTGTTCCCCAGTTCCCCTATCCCCATCTCTAGTCAACAGAGGTGGGGATGACATTCTCCTAGAATCCACCCTCACCCAGCTCATCAGCATGGAGACCCTGCTGGTGGAGAGGAGGAATCCCATAGGAGGGTGGCATCCCAGGAAATCTGGCCTGCAGCTCAGAGGCCTGGGGAAGGGAAGTGCAGCTACGAAGCCCCCTAGGTTTATGAAGTAGGACCTGAGGCCCAGCCCACGCCCAGGTTGCAGGGCGCTCTAGCAGTCTACATTTCTGTGATTATGAGATAGAGAAGAGGCAGTGGGCAGTGGAAGGGTGACCACCAAGATATCAGGGCACAAAGTGGGAGGGTGGGTCTTGCTGTCCCACTTTCTCAGCACCTCTACCTTTGCTCCCCAACTCAGTATAGGTCTTCTTAACGGGTACTAACTTAGAGGCAATGCTCACCCTCCTCTGGCTGCCTGAGGGCCCCCTGCCCAGACACCTCCTCACAGGCACCCACACACTCACACTAAGCTCACTCAGAAAGGCCATTGTTCTGCAGCTGGGAAAGAACCACCCAGCCCTCTCCCCTCTGGGCACAACCGGAAATGTGCTCTGGGGGCCACCTCTGAAAACAAATAGCAGGCCCATTGGGGTTGCCAGTGGCCAGAGGGTGCTGGCGCCAACTGGAACTGAGAGCAGAGTGGGGCAGAGGATGGACACATCCCTCCATCAGGCCCCCAGCCTTTCCTGTGGGGACCTTGTAGAGGTTTGGGGGGGCAGAGACTCCCATCTGAGAGGTGATCAGGCCTGCTGGCCCCCTATGGCCTGGCTGGGTGGGTGGGAGACACCGGTGGGGGCTGATGCTGGGCCCCCCTGGCCCATCCCAACCATACCCTCCTTCACCCTCTTCTATGTGGCTTCCACCTCCCGGGGTGTCCTGTTACGCTCGACCTGCATCCGGCTCTTCACCTTCTTGCCCAGCTCCAGCCCTGCCCAGCTCTTGCCCTTGGCCTGTTTGCTCCGGCCCCGGGACGAGCACCACACACGCTCACAGTACTCATCTACCCGGGGCAGGTTGGCGAAGCCGATGAGCTGCAGAATGTCCTTGTACCAGGCCTTGGGTGGGGTGGAGGCCGGGCCTCCCTGGGCAGCGGGCACCTCTGGCCTCGGCCCCGTGGGGTACAGACTGTTGAGCTGTGTGGCCACAATCACCTCCAGAGCCAGGCGGACCACTGTCTGCGAGAAGCCGTGCTCCAGCGTAGCGCAGGTGTAGGTGCCGGCATCTAGGCGGCTCAGCCTGCGGAACAGCAGCCCCTGCTCTGTTTGCAGGACCCGCTCGTCTGTCTTCACCTGCTGGACCCAAGGGAGGAGGTGAGGGGGCCGTGGAGCAGGGCACACACCATCAACTTCTCTGCACCCTGCTTTTCCAGATTTGCCACCACAGGGCCCAGTACTCGGGCTCTTCCCCTCACCCATTCTCTCCTTCCCAGGACAGGACCAGCAGCTCGGCAGGCTCAGCCTCACCTGATTGCAGGCTGGGCCTCACCTTCCCATAACCCAGGACATGGCCTGCAAAGGGGGCCTTTCAAAGATTTGGTTGACGGGTTTCTCCCTACTCGGAGCTTTGGGGCACCTATCGTGGCTTTGGAGGAGGGGCTGGCACACATTCCCAGTGAACAGAGAGGGTATTTATGGGTTTTAACTCAGTGGGCAGCTGTAACCTCAGCCCCAGAACTCCCCTCCATTCTATTATATGTGGTCTGTATTCTTCACTACCACAGTGCAGGGCTCACAGCCGCAGCCAGAGGCGGGCCAAGTGCCCCTCACGGTGTGGGAGGGCAGTGCTGTTCTGACCCAGCTAGTCTCTGGCTCGGCTGCTGTCTGGGCTTTAGTCTGTGTCTGTACTTTTAAGGCTGGCCTTCTTGGGCTAGTGCTATGTAACTTCCTCCCATTGCTCCCCTGGCCCCTGGGGGAGTCTCCTCAGTGCCCAGCCCAACAGGGGCCCAAGGCTGGCCTCCCCCAGTCCCCAAGCTGGAAAGAGAGCCCCTCCTGTAATCAACCCACTCCCTCCCCTTCCCCGCCTGTGGGAGCACTTGAGAATGGTTCTTCACCCTACCCACCCACGCCTATCCTCAGGCCCCAGACTGAAGCCATCCCTGGGGTTGACAGACCTTCCCAGATGGGGGAGAAGAGGGTCTGGGTAAGCAATTGGACTCCAGGGAGGAAGTGGGGGGGTCAGGAACGGGGGCAGTGAAGGCCAGGAGCACAGGCCTGGGGCACAGGAGGACCAAGAACCTCTGGGGAAAAATCCCTTCAAAATGAGCCATATGTGTAAGCATGGGGGACTTCCTGACCACCCAGACCCCCTTGCCTCTCTTCCATCTCTGCTACCCACCTGTGAGGGCTCAGCTCAGTGCCTTGGGAGTTGGTGGGCTCCCTGTCACTGGACAAGTTCCAGGCATATCTGGCCTGGGCGTTCCCAGATAACAGGGGCAGGGGCATCTCCTTCCAGGTACCCCAGGGGCCTAATACACACTTTTCTTTAGTCGATCTTGTCAGGTTCCCCTCAGAGCTCCTTCCTAGGGCTCAGGACTTGGGGGTTCAAGGAGGGAATGTGACCTTAGGACACAAGCAAACTGAAGGAAGGTCCTCACTCACCTGGTCAGGCCCCTGGTCCCCCGGCTTCTGCAAGAACCATCGCACAGCTGCCTGAGGAGACTTGGGCAGGCACTCCAGGAAGGTGCTGTTGTGCTCCGTGCCGTAGACGGTGGTGGTCGCCAGGAGTCCTGCAGCCTCCTCTGGAGGGAGGTGGAGGTGGGCTCAGCTCAGGAACTATGGGCCCCTGGGGCTAGCTGACTCCCACAGCCCAGGAACCCCCACCAGTCTGATAGGGACCTAGGTGTCTGTTAATACCCAAGCCAGTCACTCTGTCCAAAGGTCCTATACCCATTCCCTGGAGGAGATGTGCAGATAGGGAAACTGAGGACTGTTTGCTACCACATGACCAGTCTGAGGCCCTGCTTCACAAGGGTTGAGCCCAGGCCACAGGGGTGAGTGAGCAGACCCTTGTGAGAGCCCAGCTGGCACTCCCATGCCTGTTGCCACTTACCATCCTGGCTCTGGCCCAGACACTGCAGGGCAGGGTTTCCATGCCGGATATCCTGCCGGCGGAAGCGGCGCTTGCTGGTGCCCGGCCGGTAGAGGGTGCAGGACGCACCATCCCAGGCACAGTACGGGTCCCGGGCCAGACAGCACTCTGCACATGCACTGCCATACGTCGCACACTGATGCAACTGCAGGCGAGCCACACCCAGCTTCGAGCCCACGTACAGCATTTGCTGGGGAGGGGAACAAGGAGAGCCTGCTGACCCGGGGCTTCCCCGAAGTCGGTGGGCTTGCAGCCCCTGAGCTTTCCTGAGATCCCTGCCATTTGCAAGCTAGCTTCCAGAACCTCTTGAGTGCATTCACAGAAACAAAATGTTTATCACTCACACATTATACACGTGTGCTAAGACATGTAGGGGAAGGGGCAGATGCAGGCTCTTTTCTCTAAGGGGCTACTCCAGGCTCTCCCTGCTGCTGACCTTTGCCCTCCAACTCAATGGCCTTTATCCTGACTTGCCTTAGAGGTGCACTGTTTTAAGCAATCCCAGTACCAGAGATAAACTTGGGCACATAAACTTGGGGAGATGGTATCTGCCATTTGCGAAAGGGCACAGGACTCTAAGAAGTGGCTCCCCTGTTTGATTTCAAATCTGCATTTTGATTTCAAGCACATGTTTTGCCTCCCCCAAGACACCAACCTTTGTGCCTCTCCCCTTACCTGAGCATAGCCTCACTCACTCAGGGCTTCCCACTGCCCACTGGTTTAATGAATGGGAATCTCAGCTCCCAGCTGGACTCTCAACCCTCTTAGCAGGGCCTAATCAGGCAACCGAGGCCTGCTGCAGGGGCTTCCAGCATACAGCAGCAGGGCTTAAGGAAGCTTTGGGCCAGGGAAGGGGAAGAAGGAGCAGTGGGGAGGGGCACAGCTGCTCTTACCCTTTTGACAGAGATCTCCATCTCAGTGATGGCTGTGGGCACCTGGGGAAGGAGCAGGGTCTCAGTGGGGGGTGGGGGGGTGGAGAGAGCCCTCCCCTGCATTCCTGCTTTCAGCCTCCTCCAGCCCCTGCCTTGGTCAGTGCATGCCCTGGCAGCTAAGGCCAGTCTTTCCCAGAGGTCCGGTTACAAGAAAGGTCGCTTTGCCCTGGCTGGTCTCCAAGCAGGAGGCTTGGCTAAAAGAATAAATCCCCAATGTCTCCTCCCACAGCCCTGTTCCCCAGCAATGAAGCAGCTGTCCCAAATCACCATCCCACGTCTGAAGGCACAGCAATCCCCCAGATACACCCGTCTGATTCTACAGAGGGGCCAACAGAACGCCTTGGGCACTTAGTTTCTCAGTCACCCCTGACTTGAGCCAGTCAGGGCTTTGTCAAGGTGTGCTCACCTTGGCCATCCCTCCCTGGGCCCCCCACCTTTCAGCTTACAGACTGCATCCCCAGGCCCCTCATCCATTCAGAAGCATCAGCAGGGCCTCTGCAGTGGGGAATGTCATCACTTTCATTCCTCACTGGCTGCAAGTTCAGTCACGATGGGCCCATCTCCTGTGCTTTGCCCCTGCTTCCCAGTATCCAGGCCTGGACCCAGTGACTGGGCTTGAGGGGAGCCGCCCCGTCCCCCCCTCACCTTAAACACCTGGAGCTCCTCTAGAACCACCTCCTCAGGCTCCGCCGAGCCCCCAGACGGCAGGGCCATGACCTTGAGCACCGAACCTGAGTCTGGGGCAGAGATGACAGGGTGAGCAGGAGAGAAAGAGGCAGCCAGGGCCCCTGCACAGCTCCCCGGCGCGGCCGCTGCCCTCAGTCCACTCACCAGTCCCCAGGAAGAGGACATCGTAGGTCCCATCCTCTGCCTCCACGCGGTCCACCACGATCTGTCGCAGCTGCTGGGCCAGGTGGGTCTTGACGAGGACAGGGCGGCCCTGCCGAGGTCGTATCGACCGGAACATGAGTGGGTGGGCTCGGGCAAACTGTAGTACCTCATCTGGGTAGTCCTTGGTGCTGCCAAAAGGCCGTCCAGGCTGCGCGGTCATCTTGCTAGGGCACTGTAGCAGCAGCAAAGGGAGCACCTGGAGCCTCCTGGGGTCACACATTCCCCATCCCAGCCTGCTCCCATGCCCCTCTGCCTGGGCACACCAACCTCCGAAGGACCACGCTTGGGGTACGAGAGGCTCCTTAATGGGGTCAGATGCCCCATCTCACCCCTCCCGCCCCTCTGGAGCCCCAGGCCAGAGCTGCTGTGGGGCTGCGTGCAGACGCAATGCTGTCCCAGGGTAGAGCCTCCTGGCATCTGCTCAGCCCTCTTCCCTGGCTTGGCCACGTACTCACCACTCCAGGGCGGGGGAAGGGCACTTTGCCCCCATAGGGTCCCCACTGGTGCTGGGGACCATCTTGGTGGGCAAAGGGTCCCCTGAAGACTTCCCAGATGTCCGCCATGTGATACAAGCAGACTGCAAAGCCCTGGAACACAGCGCTGCCGAGGGCAGAGAGGGCCAGTCAGGCCAGCGTGGCCGTCATGGGCAGGAAGGGGGTAGCCTGGCTCTACGGGCAGGGCAGAGGGCAGCGGTGCCTGGAGTCAGGAGAAACCGAAAAACAAGGACACCCAGGCAAAGGTAAAGAGAGAGAGACAGAAAATACAGCCAGAGTCACCGAGTCAGGGACAGAGACGGTCCCACGGCTATGCCAGAATATGAAGGCAGAGGCTCAACAGAGGATGCAGGATACAGAGATGGGCGTGGGTAAGGGGAGCCAGTGTACCCACCTGACCATGCTGAAAAGCGCGTACACTTCCAGGCTCTTGCCTGTTTTGGGCCACAGCAGGAACACATCCTCTGGGAGACAGAAAGCCACTGCCAATGTCCCCTATTCACTGGCTCTGCACCCTCCCCACTCCTGTACCCAGGCCTGCCCCTGGCCACGCCCTTACCTAGCTGGTCAAAGTGGGTCTCAGCTCCACCGGGGCCGGGCACAGAGCAGACCAGCCTGGCCTTGAGAAAGGTGCTCCATTTGTTCACCAGCACTCGCTGGCCACCAGCGTCATTCTGTGAGGCAGGAGGCCTGAGTCAGCCCTGGGCCCTGGAGGACAGGCCCCTGCTCCTGCTCCTCCCCCCTCATCCTTTGGGGGAGAGGCACAGACACGGACTTCACACCCTCACCTCAGTTTCTCTACTGCTGAGGGTGGGGGCAGGTTGGGGAAGAGGGGTGTGGCAAGGACCTGAACCTCACAGCCCCTGCACAGCTCTCACCACGCAGACACGGCCCACGCGGCTGACGGTGACATAGCCTGGGCCACCATCAGGCGAGGGGACAGTCTCCGAGAAGAAAAAGTACACCTTGTCATCATTCTGGTCAGAGTTGTCAGCGATTCGGGCGGCCATCACAAATCTGGGGTCTGCAGATGTGTGACAGGGGAAGCTAGTGGGGGGGCTTCACAGGGGAGCATGGGTGGAACTCAATGCGGAGCAGAAGAGGTACAGGGACCCCAGGCTGGAGTCCCAGGGGGTAGAGTGGGGATGGGCTGCCCCTCCAGTCTCCACTCCAACGTCAGCTCTCCCATCTCCTACCAATGCTGGGGCAGACCCCAGCCAGCCTAGCCTTGAGGAAACCCCTGGGCTCACCGTGTAGGAGGTTCTGGTCAGAGTCAGAACGCAAGGCTGGCCAGGGACCCCCACTCCGGAAGATCATGGCCTCACGCCCCAGGAAGTCGGCTGTGAGGCCTGTGTACAGCTCCCCACCTGGGGTAGGGTGGGGACAGAGTCAGGAGAAGAGGGCCCACTTACCATCCTTTCCCAAAGACCTTGGCAGGCTCCCATCCTCCCGGTAGCCACCCAGGCCTGGGCATCACCCACCTACAAAGGTGCTGGCGAAGGGACGGCTGGGCTCATGTGGGCATCGCCCCCGCCCACTTTCCACACTGCCCGGCTCCAGGCGGAGCACATGCTGGGGGGAAAGGGAGGGGGGGAAGGAGGGGAGTCACCTGGGAAAGCAGCACTAGCCTCTCCCCACCCAGGCAATGGCCATCACATGCAGCTCAAGAGTGGGTGGGGGAGTGGACGATGCCCTCAGTTCAGGGCCTTGCCAATGGGGTCAGCTCCCTGGCACAAAGGCGCCTTTCAAGGCCCCTGAAACCTCTGCCCTCACCCAGGCTCAATTGGGAGCATTCAGGCAGCCTGGAGGAATGTCACTGCTTCCCAGTCCTTTGTGGGGCCCGCCCTAGGCTTACCTCCCCACGATGCCCAACCGCCACTAGGGCACAGGTGGGCTGGAAGGCTCCAGTGCCACAAGCCAGCAGGTGGGTCCGGTTGTACGGTTGCAGCACCCGCACGAAATTGGCACACTCCGTCTAGGGGGCAGAGGGGCAGGAGATGAGGGGCTGCTCACCATTTCTTTGGGCCCCAAGGCTCAGCCCTGCCTGGCTGATCAGCTCTGGGGTCTAGGCTGACATTCTTCATGGACTGCAAGAGTCCTCGGGATCTGTTTCAAATGCCCCCAGCACCAGCACCCTGGGGAGTGGCCACAGGCTATTCTGGGATGTTGGTCAGGGTTGGGGGCAGTCACTACAAACAGCACTCACCAAAGGATCTCTTCCCTTTCGAACGCACTCCTCCCTCTGTCCTGGCTGCGGTGGCCACAGGACCTGAAACACAACCCGGCTGACGCCTGACCTCGCAGCCTCAGTATCTTCATCCAGCCCCCCATCTGGAGTTGCCCAGCTCTCAAACAGACCCTCTCCCCAGGCAAGTCAGCTCACCTCCCGGGGATCTGGCCATGCCTGGTCCAGCCGCAGAGAGTAGATGGCATCTCGACCCCCCAGAAAGAGGCGGTCCCGGTACTCATCCAAGTACATAGCTCGAAGGTCCAGGGAACCCCGGGGACCGAGAAAGATGGCAGAGCGGTTGGCAGACAAGAGGTCTACAAGGGAGCAAGGGAGGGGCTCAGGGCCCGCTGCTCAGCCAAGGCTTGGAGGTGGAGGGTCCCAGCTGTGCATTTACCCCACACACACTCACATCTGGAAAATGTTTCCATCCACAGGGCTGCTGGAGGGCTTCTGGGAAATGGCTCCTTGGGGTGGGTGGGACAGGGGCTCTGAGCCCCCACCCAGAGGCCGCCTCCTATCCCTCCATTCCTTAGCCCCTTGATCTTTTAGTTAACCTCTCCTTTCCATTGACCCATCTATGTTCTACTCAGCCCCCAGGGAAGATGGCCCTACTGTCAGAACTTATGGCAGCAAGCTGGGCAAAGTGCAGAGAGAGCCTGGAGGAAGGGTGAGTGAGCCTGAGCCGTGTGCAGGTGGACAAGCAGGGGAGAGCATTCCCAGCAGAGGGAACACCTGGCAAAGGCCTGGCATGGGAGAGGCCAGGTTTGGCCAGGCGGAGCTCCTGGCTCTAGTCCAGGGATGTGGTTAAAGAGGATTTTCTTCTCCATAGACCTGCCCACCTAGGCCCTAGGGAAGGGGGATGGCTACCTGGGATGCTCGTCCTAGGAGTCAAGGATGGAAAAGGTCCTTGGGATTGGGCTAGGGAGGTGGAGGGAATGGGTGGGCAAGGGGCAGAGAGCAGGATGTGGTAAGAAGGGGTGTTGGCCACCTTGGGAAGGCCGAATATCCTATGCCTGCCCAAGGGGTCATCCTTGGCCCAGCACCCACTCCATCCCCAAATTCATTGACAGCCTCTTCCAGGAAGCCCTCCACGGCTGACAGTACTTTGGAGGGATTTGCCCTATATGGGCTTTTTCTTATAGCCTGACTTCCCCCCAAAACAAAAGCTCCAAGGGCAGAACACATTCTCCCCCAAGACCCCATTTTCAGACTCTCCAGATTGGATCCATGTCTCCCTGCTCAGACTCTCCCGAGTAAGCCTGGGTCTCCCCTCTTGGACTGGGGTTCCCAGGGAAAGGTGATCACCTCTCTGGCTTCTCCAAGAAGAATCTGTGGAGAGCTTGTGTCTCAGGGACCTTTTCCCATGTACCATCTCTGCAGATTCAGAGGAGGCCTGTGCCAGCTGTGGCATAACCCATCAAGTTAGATATGCAGAGGAACCTCCTCGGCTGCTTTGAAGAAGGAGGAGGAAAGGCCAGCATTGGGAAGTGGGCTGCAAGAGGCAGGTGGGAGGGCAAGCCTGCGGGGACAGGTGAGGGGCGCCATTGCCAGGCGGGAGGAGAAGGGCAGGATCCTGCTCCCCCAGCTGTCTGCCCTGGGTAAGGAGCCCCGGCTGAGTGCAGAACCTCCAGACATGCCCTGTCTGCCCATCCCCATTGCTCTCTGCTCATCTGTACCGAGGTCTCTCAGGGTCTTCCTCTGTCTCTCTCCTTTTCTCAGCCGCCCCTCAGGTTTTCCTCCTGCGTGTCTCTGTCTCTCCTACCTCCACCCTGGCCATGCCTCCCAGGCAGGACCTGTCCCTCTCCCCCCGCCTCTTTCCCAGCGGCCTGCCGCTGGTGGCAGTCAGAGCACTATCCCAGGGAATGACTGTGAAGTCTTTCCCATGGGCTATGCAGGGAGTGAGAGCATCCCTCCAGCTGGCAGAACAGATTGCCCAGGGCTGGCTGGGGCCCCACTGCTGGGTGTGCTGTAGGGTCTGGGGCTCCCACGGACACGCACACACGAACAGGGCACACCCACCCGTACCTCGGTAGGAGAGCCGCAGGCGGGGCACGCTGGGGCCAGGACTGGGGCTGCCCCCGCAAAGCAGGAGGCCCCCCAGGAGGCAGCAGATGGACCAGGCCGAGGGGACCATGCTGGGGGATCAAGGGCACGAGGCTGCCCGAGAAGCCAACCTCTAGTCCTGCTGCTGGTTGTAGTTTGTTCTGTTGCCGCCAGGCCTGCCACTTATAAGGCAGTGGCTCCACCCCGTCCAGGGCCAGGAAGGCGGAGGAGGAGGAGGGAGGGGCAAGGGCCCTTGCCATCCACCTGCAGCTGCTCCCTCTTTCCCGACTGGCCTGGATGATGCCTCTGTGTCAGATTGGCTGGTTTCACAGTTCACCGTTGGGAAGACTCATTCCCAACTGGGTGTGGGCAGTTGACACAAAAATGTCCACAAACCCAAGTCCCCAGGCTCTAGCAAAATGTCAAGGGGGGAGATACCCTGGAAGGGAGGTCGGAAGTCAGAGATCAGAGGTTGATGGGCTGGATGCGGGTCTGGCTGGGCTCTCCTTTGCTCCCTGACCCTGTAGCGCCCATGACAGAGACCCCCACAAACCGACTCTAGGTCTAGGTCCCTGATACCAGGAGGGTTCAGCCCCCTGAAGCCTTGGCCTGGCTCCTTAGCTCCCCTGGCAGGGCCCACGTTACCTGGAGCAGGGTCATTCCAGCCCAAGGGGCTCTATGTTTTGGGTGCAGGCTTGAGGTCTGCCATACTTTACAGAACCGGGATTGGCAAGAAATGAATGTCTGGCCTCCAGGCCCCATCCCAGGTGACTGGGCAGGGGACCCTCCCATTATCCTGCGTCTCTCAGCCATCAAGTCTTTCCAGAGACCCAGGGCCAAGAGTGTCACTCAGTGAGTGGTGGGTTCTTCCCAGAGTCTACCTCTGCTCTGTAGGCCCTATTTCTATGATACCTCCAAAGTGGGGGCACTCACACCCCCACTCACTCTGCCTTGAGGTTGGATACGGGGGGCAAGAAAGCCACAGAAGAGAGACAAGGAGAAGAGACTGAGGGGCTGAACTGAGTCAAGTGAGGGGACTTCCCATGCCCCATCCCACAGCAGCCCCTGTCCCTACCCCACCCCACAGCTGCCACTCCACCCCACCCCAGATCCTTATACGTAGAATCTGAGGCCCTAGGAGCTGAGAAGATTTCAACTTTGAGCCAGAATTGGAGCGCCCAGGATTACAGAAACTCCTGAAAGTTAGGCCTCCCTGATGGGCCAGACTGAGCCCTCAAATGGTGGTCAGGAAACTTGGGGGCATCAGAGAGGGAAAGACCAAGCCCAGGCCACACAACAGGCTAAGAACAGAACCTATCAACCCTGCCCTTTCTGGGACTGTCTTTTGCTTCTGGGGTTGCTGGGGGGAACCCACCTCCCCTCGCCATCTCAGCCCTGGAAGAGAAACAGGTCAGCACCTTGAGTCTGTATGAGAAGGACCCAGGGACCTTGAACCCTGTCTCCCTGTCCCCACCTCCCCCTGACATGTATATATACATACACATATCTCCTCAGGGGGGAAAGGGGTAGCTGACCTGGGATTGGGTAAGGGGCTGCTCAGGGAGGCCAATGACTACCCACCTCTGACTCCACTGGAGAACTTTGGCCAAGACCCTTCCCTCTCTGCGTCTCTGTCTCCTCCTTTCAGGGCCAGGAACCATTTACCTTGGGTGTAACAGCAGTATAAACTGGTGAGGAGTGCTTGAGCAGGAGCTGCCATGATGGTGATTATATCCTGGTCCCTTGGAGGGGTAGAGCCCCTCAGCCTTTGTCTCCATGGAGAGATGTTTCAGGAGGTACCCTGGGCTGGGGGCCAATATCCGCCTGGAGATTGAGCCAGACAGCATGTGGCCACCAGCTGTGGGCAGCAGGCCAAACAACTTTTCAGCCTGCCAGCTCGCCCTGGGGGTCTCAGCTCAGCCAGGCCCCCAGCTGAGGCTGCAGGGGAGGCCTGGATCTACTGGGGCAGAATGTGGGGGACAGTCCACTTCACACTGTAGGAAAACAGTCTGGGGTAGGGGCTGGGAGCCCAAACTCTAAGGTTAACTAGTTGTGTGGCCTCAGGCAGGTCCTCTCCTTCTCTGAGTCTCAGTTTCCCCATCTGGGAAGAAGGTGAGGATCTTCTGTAAAGACACGTTTGCAAACTGCAGATGGAAAATAGACCCAAAGGTGCTCCTGATTTCTCAGGTCAATTGGCCAAGACACGTGCCTCTTGGGCCATCTAATGGACAAAGTGGGAAATGCAGGAGATCCCAAAGCTGTCCACTATGTCAGGCCCTGTTGGGGCAGCAGGGCCACCCAGGAGAAACTGCAGCCTCTTGGGGCAGCAAGCAATGAACAGGCAACCATAATATGAAGAGGCAGGGGCAGTGAGAGACGGTCCAGTGATTGCTCCTGGTGGAGGAAATCAAGGGAGGCTTCATGGAGGAAGCGCTATCCAGGCAAAGGATGACAGCCCAAACGGAATGAAGAGGACGGACCGCAACCAAACAGTCAGAACTACGTGATGTACGTAGAGGAGTGCAGTGCTGTGTGCTGGTGGGAGCTGGAGGCCCTTGGCTGCATATCCATGTGTGATGTGTGTGTTCATGCGTCAGGTGCCACCAGGTGGGTATGTGGAGGGTCACAGCCTGGCCTCTCCCAACTAGAATCCCAGGGTGGGCACGCTTAGAAGGAAGTCCCTCTCCCACCAGCCTCATTCTGGAACAGAGAGATTGAGACAATGCCACAGGGCTCTCTCCCTCTGAAGCTCTTCTTCAAGGCACTAGCCAGCCACCCCACCCCTCTATAGAGCTGGCCCAGCCATCCTCCTGTTTCATTCACAGAGGGCTTACCTCTTGGGGTTTCTCTCTTCTCCTCTCCCAAGCCCAGCAGGATCCCACATGCGTCTGGTGCCCCTGGCCTCTCAGGTCCTGGTCCTTGCCTTCCTCCAGCTCATCCTCCGTCTCCACCAGTAAGGATATGACCTGCTGTATCAGCATTCAGCACACCCCTTCCTCTGGACACATGACCTGCACTCGGTGTCCCCACTGCCACAATTCTTCCCTCGTTGCCTTGGGCCCCCTTTCTGTTCGCCCCAGCTTGCATGCAGGCTCAGTGCTATAACCACACCCTTAAAACACTGCCCAGAGGCCTGTAGCCACTTACCTTCTGCAGCTCTGCCCTGCGTCTTACATCACTCCTTTTCCAGGTTCACTGTACTGTTCCCATCAGCAGTCAGGCCATTCCCTGATTCCCCTCCTGAAATGAGCTCACATCCCCCCTTGGCTTCAGTCCATTTCTCTCTGTTCCCTGAGCATTCGTAAAACTTCCCCAGTGTTGTCCACACTCTCCATTTCCCCTTTATCTCACTTACTCCTTTGGCCCTGTCCAGCCAGGCTCCCATCCTACTGCTACGATGAAACCTCGTGTCCAGGTGGCCAAGGCCTCGAGGACTCCACGTTCCTTATTCCCAGAACCATCAGCTGTCTTCCATGCCTCCTTTCTTCCCTCCTGGCTCTTAGGGCCCCTCACTCACCCAGGGTCTCTCCCACCTCATCGATCATGTCTCTCCCCCAGACTGCCTATGGGGGCTGCCCAGTGTCCAGTCCTGGGCCACCTCTCCCTACACACTCTCTCTCCGGTGCCTCATCCAGGATCAGGCCCGGGGAAGCACTTATTCTGATGACACCTGAGTTGATAGCTCTCCTTCTCCCCTCTCACTTACATCTAGCCGTGCTTTGACATCCCCACCATC
Source organism: Rhinolophus hipposideros (assembly GCF_964194185.1). NCBI lineage: Eukaryota > Metazoa > Chordata > Mammalia > Chiroptera > Rhinolophidae > Rhinolophus > Rhinolophus hipposideros. The sequence continues at coordinate 20,493,728 of NC_138060.1, read as the reverse complement.
CTATCCAGAGGCATCTCGACTTTGACGTGGACCAAGGACTCTCCATCTCTCATATGATCACCCTGCCAGAAATGCATAACCCAAATCTAATCTGGAGGAAACCCCAGACAAACCCAAATTGCATAAGATTCTCTACAAAATAATTGGCTTGTACTTTTCAAAAGTGTCAGGGTCACGAAAGATGAGGAAAGACAGAAACTGACAAAGACTGGAGGAGAGTAAAAGGATAGGATGACAAGATGCAGTGTGTTATCCTGGGTTGGATTCTGGTCCAGGAAGAGTACACTCGTAGGGTAACTGACAAATCTGAGTGAGGTCAGCAGATGGTTAGTAGTGGCCTGGGCTTAATCATTGTCCTACGGCTATTTAAGACATTAATATTTGGGGAATCTGGGTAAAGTGTTAATGGGAGTTCTTTGTACTATTTTTGCAAGCCTAGAATTTCAAAATGAAAAGTTAAAAACTGAAGGAAAAAAAAATCTAAAGGAGAAAAGAAACCTCTACTTCCCAATACCCCACGGCCAAGAACCTGTGCCTCTCCCAGGCTTCCTTATCTCAGGAAATCGCAGCTTCTTCCTTGATGTGAAAGGTCATCTTTGACTCCTTACTTTTTCACACCTCACATTCAAGCCTTCTAGTTCCAAACATGCCCTGAATCCCTTCACCTCCCTCCACCCTTCTTGCCCCACTGTGCTGAGAACCACAAAGCCATCTCACCCTAAGGTTGCCAAGGCTCAGCTCCCGGCCTAATACTGCCTTTCTCCTCCTGCAATGCTCCAGTCTCTTTCCCCATGCCCTCACATGGCTGGTTCCCCGTGGTTTACTTCAAGCCTCAGCTCAGTGCAACCTCTTCCAGGAAGCCTTCCCGGACCACTCTATCTCATAGCCACCACACCTCTACAATCCTCATTCCGGCACTGTGCTGGTTTCCCATCTCCCTCTTTGTCTTCCTGAGTTGACTGTAAATTCCATTAAATTAGGGACTGGACCTCTCTCTGAAGGGTCCCAGCATCCAGCCTGTGCCAGGCACATGTTAGGTGTGACTAAACCATGGAATGGTACACTGGCTGGTAGTGTTGCCCACAGTGGCCCTGCCTCCTCTCCTGAGATGTCATTTTTCTTGGGTGCACTCGTAAGTCCTTGAGTTCTCCAGCTCCCGAGTTCAGGCCCCCTTGGAAGGACCCCTTCTCGTCTCCCCCCAGGTCTCTCTAGGGACCAGGAAGCTCCCACAGGCGCTGGGCTCCACTGGAGGCATCTCCAGAATTCCAAGACTGTCTCTGGAATGCTGGGCCTGTCTGGGGAATGCTAAGGCTGGGGCACAGGTGGGGAGGCTGTGGAGTGGCTGGGTGGAGCAAGGACAGCTGCTGACATTCTGACGGGAGCCTAGGCACATGGCAGCTGTCCCTCCTGCAAGCACCCCTGCTCACACCTCTACTTCCTTGCTGCACCTGCCTCCCCCCAGACCAGTGTCACTGTTGTGGCTATAGCTCTGGCCTGGGCACCCCCACTAACCTGAGAGCCGCCAGGCCTCGGGCCTCCATGTCCTGTCAAGGAAGGAAAGTAGGTTGCTAGAGCCTCTGAGATTCACAGGAACTAGAAATTATGCCCATATGGACCTGGTCCATCAGATAGAGCTCTCGCTCGGAGCTAAGCAGTCTGCTCTCCCCTGACTCGCTGGAGGACCTTGACAGGTCTCTGTGCCTCTCTGGGCCCCAGGCTTCTCACCTGTCAAATGGGTGAAGGAGCTACAGTAGGCGATATGCCCTTTGGTCCCTGGGAGTCAATGTTGCCAGTGGGAAATCCAAGTTGAGTGGCAGATGGACTAGAGCTGCCGGCCCACTAGGTCCCACAGTGCCCTGCCCAAGATGGTGCCCTCCAACAAGTGCCGTGCAGCAAGACGGAGCTGGGGCTACTGTGCCAAGTGGCATCTAGGGCGTAGCTGGGTGCTGCAGCTATTTCTCCAAGAACAGGACCCCTTGGCTGCCACCTGGCTGACCAAAGTCATGCTTCCAGGATCCTGTTAAATGCAGATTCCTGGGCCCCCAGAGACTCCAAGTGATGAATCACTAGAGATAGGAAGGGGGCAGGCAGGATATGGAGCGTGGGAGTCGCTGACCTAGCCTAACCCTTCCCGCAGAAGGTGGTGTGCAGGGGAGGTTAGAGCCCAGGCTCTGGCATGGGGAAAGTCATCAGGGCTGGAGTAACCCTGACGCAGAGCGTCCACAGCCCCTGGAATGAAAGCCAGACACCAGGCCTCCAGGGAGCATGGCTTTATTTGCATTCCTAGGACAGGGCTGGGGAGGGAGTCAGGGATTGCCTGCGGTCAAGGACACGTCCAGGCTCACATCCTGGGGACACCGGCCCCTTGCCCCACCCCAGGGCCCAGCTGGAGTTGGAAGGTGGCACAGGCAGCTCTGGGAGAGGGTCGGCCTCTACTCCACCCCCTTCATGAACTCCAGGAACTCTGTGGAGAGAGTGGCAGGCATGGGTCAGAGGTGGGGGCTGGCAGGGTGTGGGCAGTGGGAAACCCGGTACATCATGCCCTCACCATCATAGTCGATCCGGCCGTCATTGTTCTTGTCACCATCCTTCATGAGCTCCTCGATGTCGTCCTCCGTGATGGTCTCGCCTGTAGCCTGAAGCATTGTCTTCAGCTCTTCCAGGTCAATGTAGCCGTCAGCATTTCTGCAGGGAGTCCGGGGCAGGGGTGGGTCTCAGAGCCATGGACTGGGGAGGGGAAGAGGCAGCCCCACACACGACCCAGGGAAGCAGGGCCACTGAGAGATGGAGCATTCCACTCTCCCATTATACAGAAAGGGAGACTGAGGCCTGGAGGTCACAAGATTGTTCCTCTTTCCCCAGCTCTGCTAGAGCTGGTGTCAGAGGTCAACGGTCACATGCTCACTTGTCAAACATGCGAAAGAGGTCAGACAGCTCCTCCTCAGACTTTCCTTTGCTGTCATCCTTCATGCACCGAACCATCATGACCAGGAATTCATCAAAGTCCACTGTGCCACTGCCTGGGGGGTAGGTGACACGGCCATTAAAGAGGGATTGTCAGAATGACTGGTATCGCCCTTGACCCTAGACCCCGTTTTTCTCACTGCATCCACACACCAGCAAGGTTGTCATTATGCCCACTTTATATATGAGATGACTGAGGCTCAGAGAGGCTAACACAGTTCCTTCAAGAGCACAGGATAATAAGTGGCAGACGCAGGATTCAGGTCCCCCGTGATGCAGGGGTGCGATGGGTCTGGGGTCTGTAGGGCAGAGGGGCTCACCATCCTCGTCCACCTCGTCAATCATCTCCTGCAGCTCCTCAGGTGTGGGGTTCTGGCCCAGCATCCTCATCACCTTGCCCAGCTCCTTGGTGCTGATACAGCCATCCTCAGCGCCCAGCACGAAGATGTCAAAGGCTGCCTTGAACTCTGTGTCCAATGGTGGGGGTGGGGGAAACAGAGTGGCCAGGGCTCAGCAGCCAGGACCCCAAAAGGCAAGACCCCTAAGGCCAATCTGCCCACTTCCCTCTGAGCCTTTGAGGTCACAACGAGAGGCACCCCAGCCCCTGCTCTCCATCCTGGGGTCCTCCTGTTCCCACAGCCCGGCCCTTCTGTTTCCCTACATGTGTGTTGGGGTACTCACCATTTTTCTGCTCTTCTGTCAGCTGCTCTACCTAGAGAGAAAAAGAGGTCTCAGGACTCAGGCTCCAGGCTTTAGCTGCTGTTGAGGAAACCAACCCATTCCACAGGTGGGAAGACTGAAGCCAGGAAGTGGCAGGCCATTTCCAAGTCACATAGTGGAGGCCTCAGCCCTCCCTTCTTGCCCCCAAAACCCTGAGGTGACCCAGCTGGCCTCACTGAGATTGGGCTCAGGGCCAGGGTGACAGGTGGGCAACCCTTCAGTGACAAGGTGACCCTGAGTAACAATAGTTAGTGACCATTCAGTGCCCTATTGGACCCCTGCTGAAACCCAAGCTGGGTGGCCCGAGGGACAGCTGTCCCTCAGGTTGGGACAATAAACCCAGTGTGGGGGTAGGTAAAGCCACCCACTGTAACTTGACCGGCATGGCCACTGGGCTATTTTTAACAGGTGACAAAGTTAAACCTGGTGATTGTTCTGGGGACTGTGGCATGCAGGGGGTGGGGCAATGTTATCTAGCCCCCTGGCCTGCTGGTGCCTCAGGAGCCAAAATTAGTCCCCAGCCCCGCCAGGCCTTGTATGGGCACAGGCGGAGGGCTGCTCCCCCCAGCTCCATGGACTACTGCAGGATAGGAAGGGGTGCCCCCAGAGCCAGCTATAGCCCTTCCCTGCCTAGGAGTGGGACCACAATCCCAGGGCTAAGGGAGGGGTTCCCTTGGGGACAGCTGTCTATACCAGATGTCCTTGTCTCTGGTGCAGGGAGAGGTCAGCAAACCAGCTCCCCCCCCCCCATACAATAGCATCTGAAGCCCCTCAGTGACCCCAGAAGGCTGCAGGGACTTGAGGTAACCACTCTCCAGCTCTCACCCCTGGCTAAGCCGTTGAGCCCAGAGCCTACCGGGCCAGATGGGGGCTTGGGCCCCAGTTCTCTGTTCCTTCTTTCCAGCTCTCCCCCATGCCCAGTCCTTCCCTGCCTGCTTCAGACTTCAAAGTCTCTTCCCTAGCTCAGGATTCTGACTCTGCAGCCCCCTCTTTACAACTCCTGTCACCCCCTCCCTCCACAGCATCTTCAGTCAGCTAAGGGGCTGGAGGGGGCTGGGGGGATTGTGAGTGTGTGAGAAGCAGAATGTGAGGGGCAGAAATGTGGGTGAGGACAGGGAGACAGCGGCTGAGACTCAGACTCAGCTTGGAACAAAGATGAGAAGAAGCCGAGAAAAGCAAAGCTCCAGAGACCAGAGACACAAACGCAGAGAGATGTGGCTGAGAGACCACAGATGTGGGTACAGACTAGACGCTGGGAGACAGGGACGGACATGATCCTACAAGGTGTGACCTCCTCCTCTACCCACTCTCACAGATCCTCCCCAGTCCCTGAACCCCTTCAACACCCAGAACACCAGACCCACCATCCCCTTGAGGCCCTGGGCTGAAAGTATGTGGGTCCTCTCCTGGGTCCCCACCACTTCCCTGGAGTGACCTTGCCCTCCCCCCGCTGCATTCTGAGATGAGTGCGCCCGCAGCGGGTCCACCCAGCCCAGTCCCTCACCGCAGCCTTGTAGATGTCATCCATGCCGGCGACTCTCAGGGCAGGCTGCTGGGGTTGCCAGGCAGTCCGCCCTGGGCTTAAATAGCCCTGCCCCAGCTGCACTCCCGGCCCAGCCCACCCCAGCCCAGCGGGGAGCATCCCCCCCCCTCCCCCGGTCCTGGTGATCTCAGGCTGGCCTGAGTCCCTGTGTCCTCTGCCCAGGACAAGGAGATGAAGCCCTGTAAGGACCAAGTCTCTTTCCCCTTGTTCCCCCATGGCCTCTAGGGGACTCCTTGGAAAGTTTTCTTGAATGAATGAAAAGATGAGCCCAGGACAGGACAGGAGCTGCAGAGTAGTGGGCCCCAGGCCAGGCCCCTACACAGCAGCTCAACCTCCCATCCAGTCAGGAGGGTGGATGACATTACTCCCACTTTCCAACAAGAAAACTAAGGCTCCTGGAGGGGTGGTGACTTGGCCAAGGTCTGGCTGATTTGGCAGCCCCTGTCTTAAACTCTGCAGTAGACGGAGGGCAGCTGTATGCAAGGAGAGGTTTGGGAGTATAGGGCCCTGCCAAGGGAAGCCTGGAGTGGTAAGCTCTGAGTACAGTGCTATGAACTGGCAGATAAGTCCCACCTTAGGACTGAGTGGTCTGGAGCCCTTCAGCCAGGGGTGCCAGAGGAGCCGTAACCCGGACCTCTCATCTCCACGTAGTACTGTTCTGGGTTTGGTTAGCTGCAGTCAGTCTGTGCCAGACGCTCCCCTCCTTCCCCTCCACAGCTGGGCTATTACCTCCCTCTTTCAGGTCCAGGTCTGCCTAGGGGTTAGGGCTCCATCTCGGTGCCTGTGCTTCCCATTCCAGCACTGTAGTTCCTGGGTCCAGGGCTAGTCTGTCACCCCCTTTCAAGCTCCGGTAGGTCACCATACGTCTTGTGCCCCATGGGCAGCACATAACTCTTCCTTCCACCGTCACACGCCCACCACGCAGAGCCCCGTCTTGGTAACCACATCAGCTCCCTGCCTTGTGAACCGGACACTGCATGAATGAACCCACTCAGTTCTCCAGCAGCCCACGTAACAGATTTGCGAGTGTCGGAGAGGTTAAGAACTGGTCCAGAATTACTCTGCCCCTGTTTAGGCTCTCCGCACAGCTCTTAGCTTCTTCAACCCTCTCCAGCCTAGAGAGAAGGAGCCTAAGAGCTAGCGCGATCACTGCCTCCCTTTTTCGGAGAGGGAAACTGAAGCCCGGCGGAGCCGCGACTTGCTCAGGGCAGCCGAGGGCGTGTGGAGCTTTCTGCCCTCCCTCCCGGGCACCGACAGGTAATGCCCAGAGCTACCGGCCCGGGGCCTCAGTTTCCCCCTGGTTGCTAGGAGCGCGACCGACCGCACCACCCTGAGACAGATTACGCAAGCGGACAGGCCCGCGCACGCGCGCCGTGAGTGGCTGCTGTCAATTATGCGCGAGGGGCGGGGCGAAAACGAGAGGAGGCGGCGGGGCCAAGATGGCGGCACCGGGCGCGGCGAAGGCGGGGGACGGTGGGAGCCGGGGGAGGGTGGGACGCTGACCCCGCCCCCTGCTGCTGCCAGTCTGCGCCGGGAGGCGGTGGAACCCGGAACATGGCGACTGTAGCGCGCAGCTTTGGGCCGGAGCGGGAGGCCGAACCGGCCAAGGAGGCGCGCGTCGTGGGCTCTGAGCTTGTGGACACGTATACGGTGTGCTGGGGCCGTGGGTGCCCGCGCCGGGGGTGGCGGCTGGAACCCCGAGTCCGAGTCGGGGGGTTGGGGAGGACGTCTGGGTTCCATTGCCGGGGAGGGATGGGTAACGGGCCAGCGGTTTCGAGGAGGGGGCCGGGGATAGGGGTCTCTGGGGAACGGACCTGGGCCCCGTAGGCCCGGGAAGAGCGCCCTGCGGTGGAGCCCAGGGAGGCTTTGGGGGAAGGAGGCTAGGCTTGGGGAGGATCTGGGGATAAGGGGGTCTGGGGAGGAGAGGGCGTCTGGACGGGACGGAGGGTCCCCCAGATCCCCCCGGCGTGGAACGGTGCGGGCCGGGGGGGGACAGGAGACGGGGTCCGGGAAGAGGGGGTTAGAGAGAGGATCGCCGACGGATGGGATCGGGGGAAGGGCCGCGAAAGAGGAGGGGGCCGGGCCTTGATCTGGGGGACCTGGGGTCGCTGTAGAGATTTGCTCCAGGTCTGGGGCCCGGCGGTCTGGGGTTCAGGCCGAGACTAGAAAGAGGTCAGGGTGGAGCCCACACACGGGGGCATTGAGGGTTTCGCCCAGGGCTGAAAGTGCAAGACCCTGGGGCTTTAGGTGTTTTCATGGTTTTGGGGCGAGTTGGGGCAGCAAGCCCCTCCCACACACAGTCACACACAGTCACACAAACACCCTTCCAGGCTATAGGAGAAATGGAGGATATGAAAGGGGGGAGAGTTTAGGGCAGTGATGGAACCCTCCTGGGACTGAATGGGGTTGGACACCAGGCCTATGGATCTGGTAGGCTGCCTGGCAGGGTCTGGTCCTGAGGTGGGGGCGTAGTGAACACCTCCCAGCCTCCTATTCTTTGTTCCCAGAGGGTGGGGGTCTTTGGCCCTGCCTTCGCCCCACCCCCTTGGCCCTCATCCTAACCCTCCTCCTGAGGGTCGTTTTGCTGGCTCTCCTTTCTTGGGCAGGAGGGGGAGGGAAGCTGCCTTGCTGGGAAGAGGGGCTGGGGGCGAATCCTGGAGCAACAGGCCAGCCCTGGAGAAATGGCTGCTTCTCTGTGGAGGCTTCAGCTGAGTTGATTGATTTCTTCTCCCTCTTCCCTGCTTGCTGCAGTGAGGGGTGGGACACTAGGACCAGGGGTCCTCCTCCAGGTGAGGGTTGAGGTCTCTAAGCTGATGGCTGGCTGGAAATCACCCATGAGCAGCATTCTGCTGGAGGGTCAGCTCCAAAAGCTCTCTTTATTGGCCAGCGCTGAGCCACTCCTCTGAATGGGTGTGGGGGATGTGATGATCCAGGCCAACCTACCATTTGGCTCCCGGTGTGCTGAACTGAATATTATTAACACACCTACTTTTTATTGAACACTTGCTGCATAGCAGGCCCTGTACAAAGCATTTTACATGCATTACCTTGTTTGATTCTTAAACCTACCAGATTTTAAGATGGAAGAACTGAGGCTCAGAGAAAACGCAGGCTTCCCAGTCACTTATATAAGTGACTCATCCATAAGCACAGCCAGGCAATGGCAGTCAGGTGTTGACCTCAGGTCTTCCTTGATCCCAAGGCCCATTCCCCTGACCGCTAAGTCATTTTGCCTTCTGTTAGGGCTTGATAGTCCATCACCATCCTCCTGTCCCACCCATCCATTAGCTTCTTGGTGCCTTGACTACTGGCTCAGCAGCAGAAATCGCAGCTGTGATCCAGCTGAAAGGGTTAGGATAGGGCTTGCTTCCAGGATGTGGGCAGGGCACCTAGGAAAACATACAACAGAGAAGCTAGCCCTGCCAGACCCGGCCCTGTTCTGCCTCCCTCAGAAGAGATGGCCTTGCGTGCAGCTCAGGTTGGATTGGGCATTAAATTACCTGGAGACTGGAGGTAAAAATCTAAAGAGATGGTTTGATATGATAGTCACCTTTTCCGTTCCTCTCTTTTGGATAGAGCCACAAACCTCCTGTGTGCCTGCCAGATACAGTGCTAGGGCCGTGGAGGAGGCTCAGGGGGCCCTTCTGTGCAACAATAGTCAGATGTAGAGGCTGGTGGGGAAGGGCAGCCTAACTGTCTGGTGGCTTGAGAGGGTCTGGGTATCCTGCAGCTATTGCTGGGGGCGGGCTGGGGCTCTCCTTGTTACTGACTCGGCAAGGGCTGCCTGTTTTCCCTCGTAGGTTTACATCATCCAGATCACTGATGGCAATCATGAATGGACAGTCAAGCACCGCTACAGTGACTTCCATGACCTGCATGAAAAGGTAACCCTTGAGAGCTGGGGGACCTGAGTCTCAGCTTTTGGGGCTTTCAGACCAAGTTCTCATTGTACCGTGTATTAGTTTTAGGGCAAAACAGGCTCCATGCCTTTGGTGTTCTTTAATAAACCAGTTTATTAATGTAACTGGCAAAAAAAACTGGTGGGTTCTGGGTTTTAAGATTGCCAATCCTAGCTTGGATGTGAGATGCTGGGACAGTTTCCCAGTAAGGGAACAGGTTTGAACTTGTTCGACCTGATTACAGCTATTCCACAGCCTGTACTTTAAACTGGCTATGATTCCATTTCTTTCTTTTGGAGAGAGATACCTTTGTCTGGGTCATTTGCAGTCTGAGTGTTTTAAAGACAGACCACTCCCCTGATTGGTTTTTGTCCTGTTTTGGAAAAGATAGTGATTTTAGGGGACTTTTTGAATGTCTCTATCCAGAATCTCCAGGTGGAGCTCCCTGTCTGGAATTGTATTGGTATTTCTGATACTAACTGAACTTAATGCAGCCAAGCCCAGAGGCACTGGTTTGATCACTGATCCTGGTAGTGCTGCGACAGGGGTTGGGGAAGTCATGACAGGCTGCTTGCTCTTGGTCTGTGCTTGACATGCTTATGTTTTTTTACAGCTTGTTGCACAGAAGAAGATTGATAAAAATCTGCTTCCGCCCAAAAAGATAATTGGGAAAAACTCAAGAAGCTTGGTGGAAAAGAGGGAGAAGGATTTGGAGGTCTACCTCCAGACACTCCTGGCTACCTTCCCTGGCGTGGCCCCCAGAGTGCTCGCCCATTTCTTGCATTTTCAGTTCTATGTAAGTTTCTCTCAGGTTTCCTCTTTTGCCTATAAACCCACAACCACCCAAGATCAAGGAAGCATACCAGTGTAGATCTCAGCTTTGCGGGGAGGTGGGCTGGAGTTTGACCTAGAGGTAAGAAGACAGAGGAACATCACCCTAGCAGGGATGGGATGTGGGCAGAAGCATGTTCATTGACATATCTGCCTTACATTAGATAGACTATGGCCATACAGAGGTTTTTCTCCACTACAGGATATTTTGGTTAGCAAAAACCATCTGGGTGTTTAAGCTAGGTTTTCGTCCAAATGGATGGAGATAGATGAGAAACAGCTAAACACCTGGCATAGACTAGTGTTGAGTTGTTGGTTCATAGCTCAAGACTCATTAAGGGATCAGCCTGTGCTGGCAGAATATTGCTGTCTTGGGCATCATCAGGATTTAAGGTGTGAGAGAGGGTACTTAGTTTCCTCTGATGGGAGTGTATGTTGTGGAGCCACTCTGCACTCCCTTCTAGATAAAGGAACAGCTTTCATGGGCTGGTGACAGGATGAGTCGTCAAGCTTCAAGGAGGGAAGTTTGGTGGTATGAAACCAGAACATTAAAAACAACCAACAATTCCACTTCTTAGAATTTATTCTAAGGAAAAAAATCAGGCAACTGCAGAAAGGATTTAGGTACAAAGGTAGTCGTTCCAGGATTGTAGCAAGATACTGAAAACAATCAAAAGCCCAAAGGGAGGTGATTTAAAACAATCAAAAGAATACACCCAGATAATTGGATAGTGTGCTGCTAGGGAAATAGTGGTGTGGCTGTGGATATGTTGACATAGGAAAATAAGTATATTACTATGTGAAAAGAACAGTCCATAAAACAGTAGGTAGAGTATGGTCCCATTTTATTAAAAAAAGTTTATATGAATATATTTGTCTAGGAAAATTCTAGATGGTTATACACCAAAATACTAGTAGTAGTTATTTCTGAGTGGTAGATTTTTAGATAATTTACACTTAATTATTTTTCCTTTATATGACAAAGATAGGAAAGAATCCATTTCCTTTTCAGGCTTGCCTTTTAGGAAGGGAATTACGGGGTTGTGGTCTTAAAGACCCACACGTGTTTAAAACATAACTTTTCTTGAAGTATTTTCAGAGTAAGACAGCTGAACCTTTCTTGGAGTGTTAGATTGAGCCTGGACATTTGGGTAATAGCGCTAGTGTTGGGCCACTGGGTTCGGGGTGGGGGGGCACATGGGAAAAACGATGGCAGTTACACAGTTACAGATGAGATATGTATATATGCTTTGGGTTTTACTTAGCATCGACCAGCAATGTATGTAATTAGCAGCAGTTTCCTTTTGTAGATTTTTTTTTTTCATTTTCTGTCCCCATGTGAGAAAAATTTCCATTTCTTACACAAGTCTTTCAGACAAACTTTACTGGTTAGTATTTTAAGAAATACCACACTTTAAGAAAGCTTTGATTCGCTATGTAAGAATAAAACTTGGTAAGCCGCCCTTCGAAAGTATGATTCATTGCTTAAGACCCAGGTCTTGGAGGAGTTGGTCTTGCTGGCTACCTCAGGTTTTCTCATTTCTGAGCATAGAAAGGCCTGGACTGCTCTTTGGAGATAGTACGTCTGAGATGGGCCTGGAGCTGGCCCACGTGTGATTCTGGTTTGAGTCATACTCTACTGCTTGGAGCAATATGGACATGTTTGAAATTACAGTTATAAAGAGGTCCCTGGGTTATATAAATTCAAGGTGTTAAAAAATTAATTGACCCATCATTAAATTAAATCAGGGTTTCTCAACCGTGGAACTATTGACATTTGGGGCTGGGTAATTGTTGTGGGGGCTGTTCTTTACTCTGTTTAGCTACATCTTTGGCCTCTACGCACTAGATGCCAGTAGCACCTCTGCCACCCAGTTATCTGGACACCAAAATGTATCCAGACTTTGCCAGATATCCCCTGAGGAGCAAAATTGCTCCTGATCTGGAACCACTAGATTAGATCTTCAAATGAATTTGAACAAACAGGTCCTAAAGATTTGTCAGCCATTTCTACAAGGTGGGAGCTCTTACAGAAGGATTCCTCTTAACCTCTCCCATCAGTAACTTCTCTGAAATTGTTCCCAACATGTTCCACCTCTCGTGGGGCTGACATTGGACAGGGTGGACCCAGGGAACTGTATTTGGCTGAGGTGTGGATATTTTTAATTGACATATAACTCACATACCATAAAATTCCCTCTTTTAAAGTACACAATTCCCTGGTTTTTAGTATATTCACAAAGTTGTGCATCTGTCACTACTATTTAAATTCCAGAACATTCATCACCCAAAAAGGAATCCTGTACCCATTAGCAGTCATTTCCCATCCTCCCTTGCCCCAAGCAATCACTAATCTACTTTCTGTCTCCATGGTTTTATATAAATGGAACCATACAATATATGTCTTTGTGACTGGCTTCTTTCACTTACCATAATGTTTTCAAGGTCCTTTCATATTGTAGCATAAATCAGTACTTCAGTCCTTTTATGGACTGAATATTCTATTGTTTGGATATATCACATTTGTTTATCCATTTATTACTTGAGGGACACTTGGGTTATGTCCACTTTTCAGCTATTATGAATAATGCTGCTATAAGCATTCATATAGAAGTTTTCTGTGGGCATTTGTTTTTGTTTCTGTTAAGCATATAGTAGGAGTGGAATTACTGGATCAGATGGTAACTGTTTAACTTTTTGAACAATTGCTAAATTTTTTTCCGTAGCAGCTGCACCATTTTACACATTCCCACTAGCAATTATACGTTATTGCCCCAAGTCTCTGCGAACACTTGTTTCTGTCCATCTCTCTGAGAGCCATCGGAGAGGGTGTGAAGTCGGTGTGAAGTCGTGTCTCACTGTGGGTTGGATTTGCATTTCCCTGATGACTAAAGTCTCTGAGCCTCCTTTCACATGCTTATTGTCATTTGCATGTCTTTGGAGAAATTTATTCAAATCCTTTGCACTTTTAAAAATTAGGTTACTTGTCTTTTTGTTGTTGAGTTGGAGTTCTTTATATATTTTGGATATTGGACCCTTCTCAGAAACGTGATAATGCAGATATTTTCTCCCATTGTGTTTGTGGACTGTCTTTTCATTTTCTTGATAGTGTCCTGTGAAACACAAAAGTTTTACATTTTGGTGAAGTTCATTTTATTTATTTTTTTCTTTGGTCGCTTGTGTTTTTGGCGTCATATCTTGCCTAAATCAAGGTCCTAAAGATTTACAACCATTTTCCTCTAAGAATTTTATAGTCTTGGCTCTTACTTCTAGGTCTTTGATTCATTTTGAGTTGTATATGGTGTGAGGAAGGGGTCCAGCTTCATTCTTTTGCAATATGGATTTTAATGGCAAAGAATGAAAGCACTCCTTCTTTCCCAGCCAACTCTGAGATGGGGAATCTGGGGGTCCGGGTAGCTCCAGGTTGCAGTGAGAGGGCACTGGGCCTATTGAGATGGCTGTGTCCCCATACTCCTGGACCCTCAGTTGTAGACTTCCTCCCACAAGCCCTAGAGCAGAGGTTTTCAAATTCAGTGAAGTGGAATCACAGGGAGAATTCCAGCACCCCATTTTGGGGTAGGCTGTCTAACTGTGGACTTGGGAGACAGGCAGAGCCCAGTTTATCTCAGCACTGCTGTTTCCCAACAGTTTATTCCAAGTCAGACATTCTAACCTTTCTGTGTCCCAGTTCCTCTTTTGTGAGCGGGAGAGTGATGACCCCGGCCCTTGAGGATTTAGAAGATAGCACAGTGAGGGTAAAGGGCCTGGAAGAGAGATGGCCCGTGGCGAGGCACACCAGATGCCAGCCAGTGCTGGCTATCCTGGTAAGGAAAGGCCCTGAGTTCTCTTCTAAGGTAGCATTTATATCATTTTCTTATTTTAAAGCCAGTTGGCTAGAACAAAGACGCTTTCTGAAATTAGAAGTCAGGAGCGTCTCTACGTTAGTCTTAGTACCCACATGGTCATTTGTTTTAGTTGCAATGTACTGAGGCTGTAAATGGTAACAGATTTCTTTGCAATTTACAGTCTTGCAGCTCTGTTTAGTTCAAGTTTAGGCTTGAATCCCTCAATGGAGAATTTTTACTTAAGGTTGCATGGCACATAATATACCTGACTCCTGCTAGAATGCCTCCTCACAAACAGGAAATGGAAGTTAGAGACACACATGCTGAGCCTCTTTTTGTGAACCACACAGTGCTGTGTAACTGAGTCCCTCATGAATGCCCTGCTGACCAGCACTCTGTGCCAAGTGTGTGCCCAGCAGAGACATCGGGCTGGCCTGGGGTTATGCATTGAGTGCAAGCGTGGGTGTTGTGCGGTGCACTTGGTCGTGGGGCTCTGTGTGCACTCACATGCTCAGTCAGAATGGTACTTGAAGTATAAAGAATGTCTTTTAAAAAATAATTCAGACATTTGTGGCACCCTAAAGCACCTTCACGTCCCTGTAGCACAGGTTGGATGAGACGTATGGGGAGTCATCTGTCCCTGCAGGTGACCGCCTGGCAATATCTGCAGCAGCTTAGACTGAGAGCCCCCCGAGGCCCCCCTTCTCCTGTTGGGGGGGGGGAAGGGGGACCTGACTGCACACCTTTGCTGTGCACACGAGGCCACAGTGTAACCAGGATACTCTGAGGACGCAGAGTTCCTCTGAGGAGGCAGTGCTCTGTATTTGAGGGCTGGAGGCACTTCATTCCTGTCTGAGTCAAGAGATTCCCAAGGTGAAGGTCAGCCTAGGGAACTAAGTAGACAGTGTTATAGCAGCCTGCACTTCCTGTGCCCCAAAGAGTAGGGAAAGAAAGTGTTACAGTGTGCTTTTTAGATTGCTGAGTTTGCTTTTCAAAACATGCCCTCTGCTTAGCGTGAGCCCTTGGTTCTCACTGTCGGTTAGCGTGAGCCCTTGGTCCTCACTGTCAGAAATTCCAGCCCTGTCTCCTTAGCAGGACTGGCGTTGACACCGGCTGCCTGAAGAAATACAATTTTGAGAGTGCGGGTTGTTAGATATTGATGGTGGGCAGGGAGTCCTTTTCCCAAGGGAGACCTCTAGGACCCTCAGGATGATGACTAACACAGGGAGGAGGGGCAGAAGGTCAGGACTGTTACTTCTCAAGGCACTCCAGGCGATTCTAACAGATCTGGGGAGAGGGCTTGGTTCTCAAAACGGTTAGTAGGGAAATGAGCCTTTGGATCTTTCCGAGCTCTTCCTAATCTTCAGTTCTTCACAGCAGCCAAGGATAATGGAATTGAGCTTAAGTTGTTACAAGAGACTGAAGTTGAACTCATGTGAACTGATAGAACTCGTGTGAACTGATAGAGCTCTCTGCGCTGCTCCGAGCCTGCTCCATCCTTCTGATGGCCCTTTTACATTCTAGCCTGTATCTTGCCAGACCCTGAGACCCTTACTGCTGGGGCTGTGTTTGCTCATTTTTTTTCTCTTTGGCTTTTCGTCTATTTATGGGGAGGCTGGGAGTTATCCTCATACTATCTGTAAACTAGATTTTAAACAGATTAAGGAAATAAACACATTTTTAAAAAGATACCATAAAGTGCTAAAAGAAAATAAGAAGAACATTTGCATGATCTTACGGTGGGGAAAGAGGCCCCAGAAGTCACAAAGGAAAAGAATCACAGATTAAACAACATAAAAATGAAAAACTGTCTCGGTGTCAGGAAAACTGCCGTGAACAAAGGTTAAAAGGCATACACAGGGAGAAGATATTTGCAGCACATAAACAACCTTTAAAATATCCATTATGCTATAGAAGATAAGAAAGAGACAAACAAACCAAAGAGAAAAACAGGAAGAGGACGCCCTGTCTCCTGCTACCTGGCGCCTTTCAAATCCGATATGCATGTGAATTCCATGTCCTGGTGGCAGAGACGTTGCTGTGAGTGATGAAGGCAGTTGTGCCGCCTCCATCTGGACCTGCTTACGAAAAGGCCTGTTGGCTGCCATTTGTCAATTAGTTAAAATTCATACCTGCAGGATGTGGGGCTGAGGGACTAGGGACCCTGCCAACCCCACAATTACACCACTATAGTGCTGAGGCAATTGGTTGTGTAGAGAGGCTTCAAGGCCAAGTGCTTGGAAGTGTGGTTTTGCTAGTTTCTAGCCATGTCGAGTTGGAGAGTTACAGCACCTCTCACCTCTGTTTGCTCATCTGTAAAACAGGGTTCAAAACAATGTGTTCCTCGCGCAGGGTGTTGGAGGGATTGAGTAGGCCACCCCATAGGGAGTACGGAGGCCATGGCCCAGCATGAATTAAGACCCCAGCACGTTAGCTGTTGATGTGACCGAAGGCTTATCCCTGTCATGCCTTCTTCATCACATTCTAAAAGGAAATCCTTTCCTGCTTCTTCCTCATTACCCTGGGGCCAAGTGGTCCTGGTACAAGGCTTGAAAGGATAAGCACAGGAAGAGAGCAAGTGCTCACTCTTTCCTAAGACACTTTTGGAACATGAAAGAAAGTAGAAATGTTCACTGTCAGGGAAGATTGGCTTTGGGAGGTCTTTTATCCCACAAGGGTCGTGGGAGCCCCTCTTCCAGAAGAAACAGGACTTCCTCTCACCATGCCCTCTCCTACGATTTTCCAGGGCCAGTTTGGGGAGCTGCTGGCTTCCTGGCCAGTGCTTGACACAACCAAGCTTTGCCAGCGTACTGAGCCTCCTTCTCAGCCAGTGCCTTGAAGTAGCAGCATTAGTCTTGTTTCTGTTCTGCCTTTGAGGAGACACTTCAAATGTCTGTGTTACCGGGCATATTTAGTCTCCCTTTCTAAGCGCCTTGATTCATTCCAGGTTTACTCTCTCCCTTATTTTGTGTAACTGTCTGGAGAGTTGGCCTTGCAATGGCCAAGAGGGTAGATAGAGAGTGTGTGTCCTGGTGACTAGGTCAGGTGGACTCCTAACTGGGTTTTGTTTTCTCTGTAGGAAATAAATGGCATCACTGCAGCACTGGCCGAGGAGCTCTTTGAAAAAGGTATGTGGCCAGGGGGTCCTCAAAATACTCGGTGCACCTTGCCCATCCCTATTAGGTGTCCAGGGTGGCGCAGAACTTCTGTTGGTCTGTGCCAAGTAAGTCCTAGCCAGGGCCCACCTTCCTGGGTTGCGCAAGTCCCTGGGCCTGGTCCACAGTCAAGTGTGCTGGCAGCCTACCCTGTAGATAGCCAGGTGTGAGGAGCTGTGGTCCTTCACTGTGCCTGTGTCGGGAGCCAACCCCAAGCTCAGGATTTGGTCCAAAGGCCTGTGGTGGAGTTCGGGAAGGTGGATGGCATCCTGCCCTCTTGGATCTGGTTTATCCTTAACTGAGGGTTCAGATGGCAAACGGAAGCTGAGCTTGGCTTATGGCCCCGTCAGAGAGCGTGGTAACAGCTCACATGGAATGTGTGCTGCCTGTGATCCAGCCCAGTGCTCGGCATCTTACTGCCGACCCCCCAGGGGGTGCAGACGAGCACACTGAGGATGAGAGGCCCAGTAACCTGCTTGAGGGTACATGGCTGGAAGGAGCAGAGTGAGGACCAAGTGCCAGTCTCTCTGGCTCAGAATGCCCGCCTGCTCTCAGGGCCTGCACTGTGCTGGCGTCTTCGGCTTCACCTCACTGACATCTGCACCTCGGAGGTTTGCGCGTGAGTCTGTTGCTCACAGTGCTGCCTGGCATCAGCTTTATCTTGGCTCAATGCCTCAGATTTTGACTGAGTCTCACCTCAGGGATGCTTCCCAGCCACACCTTTCCATAGCCCTTCCTTCCTTTGTAATCACATGTCCTGGGTGTGCCCTGTGCTCCCGTGAGCTCAGAAGGGCAGCATCTCCTGTGCTCAGGACTGTGCCTTCGTCCTGACACCGTGCAGTGCACTTCACGGGTGTTTGCCAAGTGCTTGTTAACTGTTAGCCAGGTGGGCAGACACCCTGACCGCATGATGGAGGCGGGGCTAGGGCTGAAGGCTGACCCTGCAGGGCATGGCTGTTGCAGGAGAACAGCTCCTGGGGGCCGGCGAGGTCTTTGTCATCGGGCCCCTGCAGCTCTATGCGGTCACCCAGCAGCTGCAGCAGGGAAAGCCCACGTGTGCCAGCGGGGACGCCAAGACTGACCTTGGGCACATCCTGGACTTCACCTGTCGCCTTAAGTACCTTAAGGTAAAACTGCAGCAGCTCAGTTGTGGGCATGGTGGGCATACACCAGTGTGGAGCCTAATAGCTCACGGGCTGGCATTGTGTTGAAGGAGGCTTTATGGGCCTTCTTGGCGCTGTGCTGCTGGCTGTGAGCACCAGGGGGCAGTCGTGACCCAACGTCCCTGGCTTTAAACCTCCGCTTCAGGCTGCTTTGTTGATCGTGGTCGTGATGAGTGGGGTGCATGCCTACTCTGCCTCCCATAGCCAGGCAGAACTTCAAGTCAGATGTGGCAGTTGCTGCAGCACTGCCCTGTGAACGTGCATGGGCGTGGTGATGGCAGCAACCCTAACTCAAGCTGTACCTGTGGCTACAGGTTTCTGGCACAGAAGGACCTTTCGGGACCAGCAACATTCAGGAGCAGCTCCTGCCTTTTGATCTGTCAATATTCAAGTCTCTTCATCAGGTGGAGGTAAGGCCCAGTGTCCCCAGAGTGCAGGCAAGGCTGAGCCCTGCACAGGCGTCATTTTACCTGTGACTCTGTGGCCAGGGAATGTTTTTAATGTAAAGTGTCTGGACTTAATTGGAAGGCACTGTTATTTTCCTGTTCGTCAGTATGTGGCAGACTCCATCCAGGTAAGTAAAGCCCGCCAGAAGGCAGAGAAAGGGGGCTTGTGCTGTGCTAGTCAGCGTGTCCCTGTCCCTGGCATGGGCAGCATTGGGACAGGACAGAGCACCAGTGCCCAGCTCCTTCTGGGCCTCCTTGTTGTTCAAGTTGAAGTGCTAGGAAGTCTTCGTGAGGGTCAGGCAGAGCCAGTTCCAAGTCTGTTTCCCAAGGCAGGTCAGCAGAGGGCTTTGAGCGTTCTCTGCCCCCTGGCATGCCCACACCTAGCAAGAAATACTTGGCATTGCTCACTGCTAAACTCCTGGGTTCACGATGCCAATTTTGTTACCATTCTTAAAATGAAAGGGGACTCAGTAACAAATAATAAAAAATATATTAAAGCATCTGTTTCTTTAGCGTGGCTTTTGTGTGCAGCCCTGTGCCCCGTGTCTGATGTACACTCTTTAATGGACCCTTCCTTACAGTCCTGTGAAGCGGGTACTTTTATTCCCACTTTACAACTGAGAAAACTGAGGCTTAGGGAAGTAAGGAGGTTTGGCCAGAACTGAACAATTAATTCAGCCAAGCCTGACTCCAGAGCCTCTGCCACCCGTTGGACTATTTCGTCTGCAACCTTCTGTGCTTGTCTCAGAGACCTGGAGGACCATCTCCCTTGATGGGCACTTGTGTTGTGGGCCGAGTGAGGCCTGGCCAGCTGGAGGAATGCTCAGCCTTGCGCTGGCTCGGCAGGCTGAGGCTCCACCACTGTGGTCTGTGGTCTGTGGCACTCGAGCAGGTGGCTTGCACACACACCCCCTCCTCACTCAGGACAGTGGAGGCCAGAGAGGTGGGTAGGGTGAGCTGGAGGGCCCACTGCTCTGAGCTCTGGTCTCTGAGGCCTACACTTCTGTGTACTTGCCAAGCCCCAAATACCCCTTACAGAAAAAGTGGAGTTCATGGTTCATTGTGAGTCTTACCAGATACTAGAGAGACTGTTTCATCAGCACTTAAAAACTGGGAAAAAGAAAGACTTAGGGTTTGACGCACCTCCTGTCTCTAAGGATTTGGATTCACCCAACGGTTGTGCTCCTTTTTTGTGTGGGTGACGAAAACCCACTTCCCAGGCCTGCTGATGGAGCGACCGTGCCATTACTGAGACATGGCTCTTCCTTGTTCCAGATAAGTCGCTGTGACGCCAGGCACATCCAGGGGCTGGTCGCATCGAAGCCCACCTTAGCCACGATGAGCATGCGCTTCTCAGCAACCTCGATGAAGGTGAGTGCCTCTCGTTTCTTGCCTGGGGACTCTGCAGGGGAGCCTGTGCTGCGGTCCCCACCACCTTAGGGTGGGTGTGAGCACTGCCCTTGTCTATCAGAAATCAGAAGCTGGACCTTGCCCTGGGCCTGGGCAGCCGCACAGGACCTCCCAGCACTTAGCAGCCCCTAGGACGCTTTAGTCCACATCTCTGTCAAAAATCACACAGTTAAACGGGATATTTTGAGGAGCTGGATCCCCCACTCTGTCTGCCTCTGAAAAACAGTCACTGGTTTTTGATAAATTATTAAGCAGTGGTAAGTGGCAGGAGGTTTATTAGACAGATTGATATAAATGTTTCTCTAAGCCTCTAAAAAGCCCTGGCTTAGCACTCGTGTGTGTCTTATTTTTTGTGGACTTGAAGGAAACAGGTGAGTTGGGGATATGTTAGGCCTTGTTGTTTATATATGAGCAATAGAAAGACTTCAGTTGTGAATGTAAGAGGTTTCTTTTTACCTTTTCATAGATTGCATCTTAGTAATGTTAAAATTATTTTCCAGAAAAAAGAATTGTGGCTCCTTTTACGACAAACTGTCTGATCAAGATTTGGGGTTGATAAAATTTGAGGCTGACTGGCTAAAAAAAGGAGACTTGTGTTGAGAGCAAAGGGTGTCAGACAGTCTGAGGCACTCCCTGCTGCCTGGCTTATGGGGCCCAAAACGATCCATTGAGGAAAGGGAGGTCTTGTGTACATGGAAAGTCAAAATGCGGGGGCTCGCCTCCCTTCCCTAGAGGGGGCCCTGTGCTCCGTGCTGCTGCCCTTGTCTCAGCGTGTTGGATTTGAGCCCTGTGGAGTAATGGTTAAAAGGGTCTGCTATCTACAGTGGGGACCACAGCGCCAGCTTTGAAAGCACAGTTGCCAGGAAATGCTATGAATACTGACCTTTAGCCTCTGAGATTAAGCCAGAAAAGCCATCACCGAATAGAAAAAGGCCCCTGAGGGCTTGGAAAGCATTTGTTCCTGAAGCAGGGCCAGAGCATGTTCCAAGTAGCTGTCATGTTACTAAGCTTTTCAGTTATTTCACAATCATTTAAAGACATATGAACCAAAGCTCAATTTTAATGCAAGTTCACTTCCACATACTAAATATGCTCAAGCCCTTCCTGAAATTTTGCAGTGGTTGCGTTCCTAGTGAGTGTTGCGTGAGGGCCCAAGTGTGGAGCTCAACAGATGTTCTTACACAGGAAGTCCTCATTCCTGAAGCCTCGGAATTTGATGAGTGGGAGCCAGAAGGCACAGCCCTGGAAGGCCCTGTGACTGCCATCATCCCCACATGGCAAGCACTGACCACACTGGACCTGAGTCACAACGGCATCTCTGAGATTGACGAGTCTGTGGTACGCGCTGAGCAGCGGGCGCCAGGGCTTCTCTAGCCTTACCAAAACCTGAGGTTGGGTATTTAACTTGGCTTTTTCTGGAAGGACCACAGAAAACCCATGTTCTGTGCATTGCCTGTAACTTTTAAATTAACTTTAAATTTTTAGGGATTATTTAAAATAGGTAGTACTTAGAACCAAATGAGGCATGTTAGTTATATGTACATTGGATATAAAAACTGATTGATGAAATTTACTTCTAAGGAATGGACTGGGAAAATCCACAGATTCCAGGTGTGCCTATGTAAGAGTGACATCCAGGTGGCATCTGGGCAATAGGAGTGTGATTCCTGTATTTGTGCTTCTCAGTGGGTAGGGTTGGAGAAGCAAAACGGAAAGGCTTCCTTTTCTAGGACCTTGCCATTTGTCATTTTCATAAGCCGTGTGCACTGTAAAAGCGGAGACATGCTCATCACTGGAGCCCCTGTGTGTTCCTGTACGTGCTGCCGGAAGAGTCCCAGGGTCTGTCCACCATACGCAGGGGTCAAGCAGGGCCCAGCCTCCTCGAGTAATGTTGGATGTTGTCCTTTTCTCCCCCCAAGAAATTGATTCCGAAGATTGAGTTCCTGGACCTGAGTCACAATGGAGTGCTAGTTGTGGACAACCTGCAGGTAATTAATATGTTTGGAACCAGCGCCGCCTGTGGGCTTCTTACAAGGTCCCGGCGAGTTCAGAAGGCTGATCGCTGACACAGCCTTGGCAGTTTGACCAGACCCTGGAGTTTTCTCTCACAGGCACTCGAAAGGTGTCTGGTGCACCAGAGGTTTGTAGGGGCAGGGGCAGCTGCTGTCCCTTTGGGGTCCCAGCGATGCACTTAGCGATGGTTGCAGTAGTTCCCCCAAATTAGAAAAGATACGTAAATAGAAATAGAGCGGAGGTGAAGATGACAAACTTTCATCGTGAGGATGGACAGCCTCGTTTTCAAAGCTCAGGCCTATCCTGTGGGCTATGCTGCCTCTGCAGGGGGTGGCACTGGGCAGTGGCTTGTGCATGGGAATGGAGCTGACCTGCGGAAGTGGTCATTTTCGGTTGGATGGCCCGTTATACCGGTGGTAGGCCCCTTTCTTTGGAGGCTTGGCCTGAATCACTTTACCCTGTTCTCATTGCTGCCACAGCACCTGTACAACCTCGTGCACCTGGACCTGTCTTACAACAAGCTCTCCTCCTTGAAAGGGGTTCACACCAAACTGGGGAACATCAAGACTCTGAACCTGGCGGGGAACCTCCTGGAGAGTCTGAGTGGCCTACACAAGCTCTACTCCCTGGTCAACCTGGATCTCAGTAACAACAAAATCGAGCAGGTGAGCTGTGTCTCCAGTGGCTCTCGGGGTTCTGGGATGACTGCCTTGGTGTTTGTCATGTTAAAGAAGAATGGTAAGTTTCCTCTCATCCACAAGAGGCCATCAGAGGTGTTGTCATGTGGCCGAAGTGTTAGAAGAAGGGACGGGAATGGAATTCGTGCTTTGCAGATGGCGGAGGTCAGGAGCATAGGCAGCCTCCCGTGCCTGGAGCACGTGCTCCTGCTGGGCAACCCGCTGAGTATCATCCCCGACTACCGGACCAAGGTGCTGGCTCAATTTGGAGAGCGGGCCTCGGAGGTAGGCTGCCAGGGTGGGGTGGGGTGGGCTAGCTCCGTCCAGGAGACGTTTTAGACGGAGGCCGCGTCTTCACAGGCAGAGGCGGGGCTGATAGCCACCGTTGTACCCTCGCCTGCTTCAGAAAAATGTCCTCACCCTGAAGGGCCTTTCAGTTCTGGGAAGTCTGCTGCCTCCCCAGGAAAAAGCCCCCTCACCCCTCCTGCAGCCCCTCCTGTCAGAGACCACTGGCCACCATCATTCCCCAGAGGGCTTCTCCGGCGTCACCTGTCAGAGCTTCAGGCCAGGAGGGCTCCCTGCAAACCAACAGGCGCAGACTGAGTATGGAGGGACTGTCTTCAGCTGGTTAAAAAATTATATTGATGATTGAAGGCAAGGGCCAGAAATAAGATACTTAAAATAATCATGTTTCCTGGACAACTGGCCATAGTCTGGCAACAAACCCAAGGGTGTGCCCATCTTTGCCAGGGTAACCCAGCCCAGTATTTGCTGCCTGCTGAGTGTGTCTGGCCACCTGCTCCATGCCAACCAAACAGATCTTTAGCCAGGTTCACCTGTCACCTCAGCTCCAAGCAGGCCCTTCCCCCATTCTCCCAGTCCCAGGCCAGAAGATACCTAGAAGTCTGCATTCTTCCCTCATCCTACCCCCAACCCCAAACCCACCATCTCTTTTCGGCCCCAAGTGCTCCTTCTACACTGTCACCAAGACAATGTTCACAGGGTGACATCTCCTCCTCCCCAGCTCCAGGCCCTTGGGACCTTTGTTTGACTGCACTGCATGTCCCACACTGCCTGCCAGCCCACAACCCCTTCTGCATTTGCAGATAGGGGTGCCTGCTCCCATGCTTTTGCGCTCCCCGTTCCCCGGCCCAAAATGCCTTCCCTATGTTCTTTGCTGATCTCAGTTCCGCTGTAATTGAGGGCTTTGTTCAAGTCACTGCTTTCCCCCAATCCCAGCCACCCAAGAGGCCACCTCAGTGGACCCTGTACCCCGCCTCACCTTTTTGGAGAGCGACTCCCAGAGACAGACTGGGTAGTGTGGGGCCTCCGTGGGCAGCTCTCAGGAGCTCCTGGGTCACTTCTGCAGGTGGGGAGGAAATCACCTCCCAGGGCACTGAGCCTCACAGGGCTTGGCCCACACTTCGGCAAGGCTCCTGCCATTTTGCTCCCACCATGCTTGCCAGCCCCTAGACTGATAGCCATTTCTGGGCTCTGTAGGTCTGCCTGGACAACACGGTGACCACAGAGAAAGAGCTGGACACCGTGGAAGTGCTAAAAGCGATTCAGAAAGCCAAGGAGGTCAAGTCCAAGCTGAGCAACCCTGAGAAGAAGGTGGGCCTTTGTGTGGGAGGAGTGGCGGTACAGAGCCAGCTGAGGAAGGAGCGGGCGGGCTCGCAGTGGAACTGGGCTGTGGGAGTGTTCAGGGCCATTGACTCCTCCTGGCTGCATGACCTTGGGCAAGTCACACACCCTCTGTTCTCATCTGTAAGATGGGAACAGTGATAATACTTGCCACACGGGGTTGCTGAGGATTAGATGAGACCAGTTTCGCCATCATCAATGTTTGTGAGAACCTTTTGAGTTTCCCCTCATCCCTGGTTTGTCAAGTTCTGTTCTTCCTGAACTTTCTCTCCTGGGCTGACTCAAGCACTCCTCCTAGGTCGGTGAGGATTGCCGGCTCTCACCTGCTCCCTGCATCAGACCCAGCAGCTCCCCTCCCACCGTGGCTCCCACATCTGCCTCCCTGCCCCAGCCTATCCTCTCCAACCAAGGTAATCATGTATGTAGCTTTCTGCCGACCAGAGCCACACAGGGCCTGCTGGGCTCCCTGGCTGGGCTGGGGTTGTGGGGAGATGCTGGCACCTGCTCCCTGCAGGGTTCAGATACAGGGAGGGTGCAGTGCTGTCTGCAGGCCAGCTCCCCACGGGGTGTCACATGGTGGGGGTGCCTGGCCTGATTTCAGCTCTGTTGTTTGCTTAGTGAGGACACCCCCCTTGTTCTGACACCCACATCCAATTCCTTCAGGGTACCATAGGGTATCTAATGGGGCCTGAGGCTGCTCTTTGGACAGGCTCGGGGCTGCTGGCTTATAAGAACCCTACTTCCCTACAGGCACTGTGGGCGGATTGGCGCCTTATTAATGGGGACCAGGACTGTTACTTTCCTGAGCTGGCCACCCTGATCCCTGCATGGGGAGCTTTCTTTTATCATCACTTTTTCTCCTTGGCTCAGCCCCAGTCTCTATTTGTGGGGCCCTGACAGGCTGTCCATGGACCCATGGAAGACCAGTCCCTTTCACCTGCCCACTGTCTTAGCATTTTCAAAGGGCTTTCACCTCTGAACCCAGGCATCCTCGGAGATGAGTGAGTGAAGCAGGTCCCATGAGAGTGTCTGCTGGCCTGGCCCCCACGGAAGAGGGGAGGGTGTGCCGTCCCGAGTGGAGCCGAGGCTCGGGTCACACAGGAAGGAACGCCGCCCGCCCACCCGGGCTCCTGGAGACGCAGAATTTGGTGTGAGGTCTTGGGAAAACAGTTTGACCTTATGTTTCAAGAGCCAGAAAAACGTTCCCACCCCTTGACCTGGTAACCCCACTGGTGGGGATTTTATCCTGGTGGGATAAGATAACGGGAAGGGGAGATGAAATGCTCACTGCAGCGTTATTTATGCTAGCAAAGCCGGGGATGTGACAGACGTCAGAGGATGAGAAGGTGATTAAGCTGTGGTATAAAATATTCTGTGGCCGTCACATCAGAGAGAGGAAACGTGGGTAGGACCAAGGGAGAAGTGCTTAGGTTTAAGTGAAAGCCTGCGGCAGGGCAGTGCACCAAGGCCACCCGGTGAGATGTGGGAGAGCGCTCATGAGAACAGACGGTGATGTTAGGTGCCGGAGTGATTGTCAGCTTGCTTTTGTAACACTTGACTGAGAGATTCTGGGTTTATTTTTATACATAAAAGGTGCGGGGGGGGGGGTGTTGTGTCATTGAAGATGCTTCCCTGACCGCCTCTCCTGCCTTGGGGTCAAAGCCCTCTTTGGGCCTCACAGCCCCATGCTACCCAGTCACAGCACTGCAGACACCACTCGACTAGGGAGGGGACAGGGAGATGCGACTGGTCCTCGAGGCCAGGGACCAGCCAGTTCTCAGTCAGCATTTGTAGGGTCGATGAATGAGTGTGTGAGTGAGCAAGTGAGCAGAGAGCGAGCTGGGAACGAGCGGACCACGGGTGGGGGAGTGAGGCATCTGCCCCGAGGCCGCAGCTGCAGGCAGCGCCCCCTTTGGTGGTGAAGCCTCTGTACGAGACAGGCCCAGGCCTCAGCGCCCCTTCCTTACTGCCCCCCCATTCCTGGGGACATTCCACTGGGCGGCTCACTGTAGTCTGTTCTCCTTTCCCAGCTGCTGGACATTTAGACATTGTCTCCAGATTTGCACCTCTTATAAATAAAACTGCAGTGGATGTCTTGTGTGCACATCTTTTTCCTTTTTGTGAGAAACAAGAGTTCGGGCCCCCATCTGAGCACTCTCCTGATGTCCCCTGGCCCATCCTCTGAGTGGCCTGTTCTGACCACTTATTTGTACCAACTGTAGTCCAGGAAGGAAGCAAAGAGGTTATCCCCATCCTCATTTCTTTGGCTTCAGAGAGGGCTGGGGCGGGCGGGGTAATGGCAAGAAAATGTCGCTTTTTGTCCCACTAAATGGAGGAATCCACAGATGTCTGTGTTCAGCTGTGTGCTGCTGGATCTTGTCTGAATGGGCAAGAGTTTCTCCTGTGGGGAAGCGGCTTTGCTCCCAGCCTGATTGTCTAGAAGTAAACATACTTGTGAATAAACTGGGTGCTCAGGGGCCTGCCTGAAGAGGCGCTGTCCAGAAACACCCACCTCTGGTCATCTCGGGAGCTGTTAGCCAGCTTGTTGGTGCCATGGAGGATTGACGGACGTGGGCTAACGTACAAAATGCCAGGGTTGATTCTCTAGGCAGGGCGCGGAGCTCAGGAGCTGTAGAGAGGGGTTCAGAGCAGGCACCTGAGGTCAGTCAGCTGAGTTCGCATCCCATCTTCCTTGGCCATGTTCCCTCAGGCAACTCGTAGCCTCTCTGAAGCTGTTTCCTCAACTGTAAAGTGTACACATTCCACTTCATCAATTCTAAGATGCACACATTTCCACCTTGTGACTTCTTTGAAATTGAGATGCGTCTTTCAGTCAGTGGCGTCTCATAGTTGCTGTCAGCCAGCTGGTATTCGTGACGGAGTCGTGTGAAAAACTTCCGTGGACACCTGCTAAGACCAAGATGACACCACATCTACGCATCTTAGATTCGATGAACTGTGGTAAATTGTAAGAGGTGTGCATGAGCTAATGCTGGGGAAGGACAGCACTGCTCCTTGCTCATCAGACCTGACCAATAAGGACTTCCCTCTCCCACGGCCTTATGGGGGGGGTCAAGATGACCAGGACAGTGCCCCTGAGAACCTTGGGGAGCTGAGCCCAAGGGAGAACAGGGCAGGAGGATTTGGGAGCATTTTTGTAGAGGGAGAAGTACGTCTGGAGCAGAGAGGGCTTTGCAATGGAGGTGGCGTGAGAGGGGCACCCTAGAGGATGAGGAGGATCTGAGCATGTGAGGGAAGAGGGTGGGGCTGGGTTGAATGAGAGAACAGTGCGCTTCATGCAGAGCTCTGCCTATCACGTTGCCTGCCTGTTCAGGGCGGCTGCTGCTTTGCTTGGGGGCAGGGGAGTCGGGCTTGGGCCATGGGCCTGCCTAGCCCACAGGCAGAGGCCCTGGGCTCCATGAGTTGTCCTGTCCTCAGGCAGCAGGTGAGCTGGACAAGGGTCTGACCTCTGGGGCGCTGAGGGCCCAGTTATTTCACTGAACCGTGGTGACCAGGGGTGAAGCCAGGCTGTGGAGCCACGCCCTGGGCGCCTCCAGGTCTTTGTGGAACAAGGGGTGGGTGCTCAGTGTGCACCCAACTGGCTGCACTTAGGAAAACGGGAAAACACTTGAGCCTCCAGCAGTCTAGGAAACGTCTGGAGAGAACGGGCCCAGACATGCTGTAGTCTTACAACAGCCTCGGCAGGATTTCAAAATACATGTGTTTCCGGGGTGCATGCGTCAGGGTATGCTGTCCATGGGGGGCTACCTGGGGGGGTCAGTGGGCGTGTCCTGTGGGCAGCAGGCCACAGGTGCTGGGCATGGGTTGTCCTTGTGGTGCTGTGCTCTTGTGCGTCTGAAGCTGCGGAGGTGTCACATCATGGGGTGGGGCTTTATCAGTCACTTCGCCGGGAAGAGGCTCCAGGAGTGAACACGTTTAAGGCTCTTGAGGGACATATTGCCAAACTGCTCTCCCATCGGGCGTGCCAGCTTGTATCCCCTGCCCGCCTCTACCCAGTTAGGCCAGGTCCGAGCCACACAGTCAGTCTGACCTTTGCCAAAGCGAGAGACAAAACTAATGTCTTATTCCAACTCGCCCTTCTGTGATTACCTGTGAGGGTGAGCATTGTTTCGTGTTCCATCCATTGGCCATTCTTCTGTGGAAGGTCTTCTTTCTTTGCAGTCTCCTAATGGGATTTCCAACTTTCTCCCACTTTTGTCATCTGTAACAGCTTTTTATAGATTAAAGATACAAGTGTTTGTCAAATAGTGCAAGTACTTTTTTCTCATTTCATTTT
Source organism: Rhinolophus hipposideros (assembly GCF_964194185.1). NCBI lineage: Eukaryota > Metazoa > Chordata > Mammalia > Chiroptera > Rhinolophidae > Rhinolophus > Rhinolophus hipposideros. The sequence goes on along the minus strand of NC_138060.1, from coordinate 20,465,121 downwards.
ATTTTAGGATTTTTTTTTTTATTTATATTTAGTTTTTATGTAGTCACACTTGAATTTCTTCCTTTGGATTTAGGCTCAGAAAGTCTCTCTCTACCCTGAGACTAGATAGGCAGTCATTTGTTCTTCAAGTTATTTTAAGATTTCAGTTTTACCATTTTGTTCTGTAATCCATGTTGCTGTATTTGGGGGTCTGACTAGCCCCCAGCCATGCTGATATCTCAAGGGCCCAGCCCCATTTGTTGAATGGCTGCTCTCCCTGCCCCGCTGTCCCACCTGCCTGCCCCTGGTCTCTCCAGGAATCATGTTTGTGCAAGAGGAGGCCCTGGCCAGCAGCCTCTCATCCACCGACAGTCTCACTCTCGAGGACCAGCCCATTGCCCGGGGATGCTCTGATTCCTTGGAGTCCATTCCTGCAGGACAGGTAATGCCTGCCTCCTGCTTCTGGGAGTTGCTTACCTCTGTGCCAACTCTTGTCTGAGGCTGATGGAAGTAGGAGATGGCCTGGCTAGAGTTGTGGCAGCTGCTGCCAGTGCTTGCTGTACTCTGCTTTGTGATTAATGGTCTATGTTCAGCCTCCGTCTCCATTTCTCCCCTCTTCTCCCTCTCCCTCTCCCAGTGGGACCAGGCAGTTCTCTCTCACTGTGCCCTGGGAGACAAAGCCAGATGACCGTTAGCCCATGTGATTGGACTCCCCTGGGGAAAGCAATTCAGAAGGTGGCGGGGGTGGAGGGGCTTGTTTGGGTTTCAAATCCATCAGGAAGAGTTTCTCCCCTGCTGCCTGACACCCCTGAGCCATTCTGCCCATTCCTACATGTCACCCTGGTAGTTTGGGACACAGTGTGACTCCGGCACATTCACTGTGGCTGCTGCTGAGAGTTCTGGAGCTTCTTCATGTGTCCTGGGAAGACAGGAGGAAGGCAAGTGTGATGTGAGTGGCTCATCTGCCATGTGCGTGGGCAGTGTGCTTGGTACCTGGGCCTCCCTCCAGCCCCGTCTCTGTCTTATGGCCATGTGACCCTGGACAGTATGCCAAGCCCTCATCCTGTCCCAGCACTCACCCCTCCACCCACCCACCCCCGAATCATACAGTAGGAAGGAGGCTCCCTAAGTCTTCCCCATTGCCCAGAGACCATTGGGAGGGCCTTGCCAGGTGCTATGCAGTCACTGTTCGTTGTTTCCTCTACTAGCCAGTTACCAAGTTGGTACACTGGCCACGTGGACCCTCTGGAGTGGCACAGGGAACACTCAGACGCCAGACCCAGAGGCACAAAATGAGCTGCAGATTGGCAAGAGGGCCTGGCCCACGGTTAGGAGTGTGGGCTGGGGGTAGACAGATACGGGTGGGAATCAACCCTGCCATGCACCGGCGGGATAATGGGGGGTGGTCTCTGCCTCAAGGCCCCAGAATCTACTCCGGAGTAGAGTGTGGGGTGGTGAGGAACTTCCTGCAGGGCAGTGAGGGAGAGGGTGGGCTGCCAGGCTCAGGGTCCAACACCTGGTAAGTGCCAGGGAACGGCTGCAGCGGGCAGGACTGACCACGTTTCCTCCTTTATCAGGCACGTTCCGATGACGTGGCAGGAGCTGTTGGCGGTGCCAGGTAGGGAAGAGCTTAAGACGGCGTTCTGAGCCTTCTGCACACTCAGCTGTGGGGTAGTGGTAACCAGCTGGATTTTGTTACAAATCTTCACAGAAGTCCTCTAGAACTATCTTCCTTTAAATAAACCAATGAGATGGGCTCTGGTCTGCTTCCAAATTCTAATCCCTAAACTCTTCCTGACACATGTTATCCTACACTAGGGGTCAGCGGATCAAGGCTGGTTTGGTCCACAGCCTATGACTAAGAATCATTGTTCCATTCTTAAAGAGCTGTTTGGAAAAAAAAAGACTGTGGATGGGGTGCCCCTAAAGCCCGAAGTGTTCACTCTGACCCTTTGTGGAGGAGGTTTCCCAGCATGCTGTACACACGCTTTTTCACCAGGGCAGTAGTGGGCAAGAGGAGCTTGAATTTAGGTGTGAAGGTCCCAAGAACCCCCCTCCCACGGGTGCCCCTGAAGGGAACTGTTGCCAACAAGTGAGTTCATTTCCTCGAGCACTCGTTATCTTGGAGCAGGGTCTGAATGACTGATGCTTTTGTTGGGGGAACCTGTGTGGTGTGGGCAGGACTGCTAGACACCTGTCATCAGAGCGCAGGGCATGTGGCCTCAGTGAAACTGGCCGCCCAGCTTTCTGGCACCGTGGCCCCCCACCAGGGCGCTTGTCCTAGGAATAGACTTGGCCGTTTAGGAGACCTGGGAGAGCCCGGTGCAGCCGCAGGCCCCGGGCGTGGCAGGCGGGATGTCCCAGGCCAGCAGGCTCTGACCTGGCTTCTCCCCTCCCAGTGGGGAGCACGCGGAGCCCGAGGTGCAGGTGGTGCCCGGGTCGGGTCAGCTCATCTTCCTGCCCTTCACCTGCATCGGCTACACAGCCTCCAACCAGGACTTCATCCAGCGCCTCAGCACCCTCGTCCGGCAGGCCGTCGAGCGGCAGCTGCCCGCCTGGATCGAGGCCGCCAGCCAGCGCGAGGAGGGCGCCGGGCCTGGCGAGGACGCCGCCGCCGAGGACGAGGACGAGGACGGCGCTGAGAACCGCTACTTCGAAATGGGGCCCCCGGACGCGGGGCAGCAGGCGGACGCCGAGGAGGAGCGCCCGGGCCTGGAGTGGGCCCTGGGCGCGGACGAGGACTTCCTGCTGGAGCACATCCGCATTCTCAAGGTGCTCTGGTGCTTCCTGATCCACGTGCAGGCCGCCATCCGCCAGTTCGCCGCCTGCCTCGTGCTCACCGACTTCGGCGTCGCCGTCTTCGAGATCCCGCACCGGGAGTCCCGGGGCAGCAGCCAGCACATCCTCTCGGCCCTGCGCTTTGTCTTCTGCTTCCCGCACGGGGACCTCACGGAGTTCGGCTTCCTCGTGCCCGAGCTGTGCCTGGTGCTCAAGGTGAGGCACGGCGAGAACACGCTCTTCATCATCTCGGACGCCGCCAACCTGCACGAGTTCCACGCGGCCCTGCGCGCGTGCTTCGCGCCGCAGCACGTGGCCATGCTGTGCAGCCCGGTGCTGTACGGCAGCCACACCAGCCTGCAGGAGTTCCTCCGCCAGCTGCTCGCCTTCTACAAGGTGGCGGGCGGCTGCCAGGAGCGCAGCCGGGGCTGCTTCCCCGTGTACCTGGTCTACAGCGACAAGCGCGCGGTGCGCACCGCCGCGGGCGACTACTCGGGCAACATCGAGTGGGCCCGCTGCACGCTCTGCTCGGCCGTGCGGCGCTCCTGCTGCGCGCCCTCCGAGGCCGTCAAGTCCGCCGCCATCCCCTACTGGCTGCTGCTCACGCCCCAGCACCTCAACGTCGTCAAGGCCGACTTCAACCCCATGCCCAACCGCGGCACCCACAACTGTCGGAACCGCAACAGCTTCAAGCTGAGCCGCGTGCCGCTCTCCACCGTGCTGCTGGACCCCACACGGAGCTGCACCCAGCCCAGGGGCGCGTTCGCCGACGGCCATGTGCTGGAGCTGCTCGTGGGCTACCGCTTTGTCACCGCCATCTTCGTGCTGCCCCATGAGAAGTTTCACTTCCTGCGTATCTACAACCAGCTGCGGGCCTCCCTGCAGGACCTAAAGACCGTGGTCATCGCCAAGACCCCTTTGACTGGGGGCCAGTCCCAGAGGCCCCCTGTGGATGGCCAGCCTGCTAAGGGCAGGGCCAGGTGAGACTGAGCACAGGCGTTTGGGGTTGGGGGCATGGGGCTGGTGTGTGCCCAGGAAGTTCACATCTTTGTGTCTGAGACCACTCACCCCAAGCCACATCTCTGAGCACTTGCCATGTGTGAATGGGTCCAAGGTGGGCCCGGTTCCTCAGCTGATCTCAGCGCCTGACCACTCTCAGAAGTGTCGGTGGCTCCCTTCCGCTGGGCATTGGGCTGCTCCTTCTCTCCCAGGGCTTCAGAAAAGGCCTAAGAAAGCTGTCCTTTCACAAGGACAGGCTGGCCCACTACCCTGCCACCCAGGGTCTGCCCCCACCTTGCCTGTCTCTCTCCACTCTGCTCCCAGCATCTCACGGGGCCTGCTTCTCTCTCCAAGCCAGCCCTGCAACTGATGTTCCCAGAGGGCTTCCAACCTATCCGCTGAATTGGGTACCCCTCTTAGGCCCAGCTCAAGTCCCATGCCCTCTGTATGTAGAGACCCCTGCTGCCTCCAGGAGCTGGAAAACAGCTTGTGCCCGAGGTGGCCTGCACAGCTGTCTCCCCATCTCCCTGCCTCTGTGCTGAGGCTTTGGGTGGTGACGCCTGGTCTCCATTTCTCTGCCACCCCCACTCCTGGCTGGAACCTGCCCACAGTGAGGCGTCCATGCAGAAATCAGGCGCCCTGTTTCACCCCCGCAGGCGCATCTCTTCCCCAGGACAGGAGGTGGAAAGCCCAGAAGCTTGTTGGGGGCATGTGGCCCAGTGCAAAATCAGAGCCACAGGGATCTTGCTCCACAGCTGGGCTGTCCAGTGGAGAGAACAGAGTCCAGAGGACTTCCCTCAGCGTGGGTACGGGTGTGTAGGCTGGTTGCAGGGGGCCCCCCACCCTCCATGGGCTATAAGGGTTATGAGCATTTTTTGATCTAGTGCTTGGAACAGACCAGTGAAAACCGAGCGTGGCCACGTGGAGTGATGGCTGGGTGAGGGGAGAGAGGGTGCAAAGGCAGACTGGTGGGCACTTTGAGTTTTTGGTTCTCTGCGTGTGCCCAAGTCCCATCCGTGGTCACCTGAGTTGTGCTCTGGACTCTGAAGTGTCATTTCTAACACCTCTACCACCTTCTCAAAATACGTTTTCAGTTCATGGGCCACATGTGTCTGTCCCAGCCCTGGGGTGTCAGATGGCTTATCTTGCCCCCATCGGCCCATCTCTCTCCCAACAGAAAGGGCTAGGGCCTTTCCCTCTGCCGTTTTGTCTTCCCATAGGGAACCTGGTGATGAAATCCCCAAGGGGCCCCAGAGGTGGCGTGTGGTACACGTGCTCCTCTTATACTCTGTGGTTGCGTGTAGGATATGAACCTCCATTTGGGGTCCACATGTTAATATAGTGTTTCTCGGGGCATTGGGAAATGCAGCAATGACCAGCGTCCCCAGGAGGCCCCAGCAGAGGCACCAGTCCTGGCCGCAGTGGAGGTCCCTGCTCTGGCCCGGGCAGAGGCCTCAACCCCAGAGGAGACCCCAGCTCCAGCCTCAGTGGAGGCCTCAGCCCCAGCAGAGGCTATGGCACAAGCTGAGGTCCCTGCCCAGTACCCAAGCGAGCACCTGATCCAGTCCGCCTCGGAGGAGAATCAGATCCCCTCTCACCTGCCCGCCTGCCCATCGCTCCAGCACATTGCCAACCTGCGCGGGAGCGCCATCGTGGAGTTCTTCCACAGCAGCATTGCTGAGGTACTGGCCGGGTGCTGGTGTGAACAAATAATTGGTCCTGGAGGCTGTGGCAGAGCTTGCATTGTGGTCAGCACAGGTTCTCTGATTTACCCGTGCTGGCTTTTCCCCAGCTTCAGCCGTTCACAGCTTTGAGGGCCTGGGTAGGGAGGTCCTGGGCTGCCCTCCCCTGGACAGTTGTTCTGTCACCTTCTCTCCATGTGTATTGCTATCCTTGAGCCCCACTCTACACCCATCTCCCACCCCTCACTTCCTGTGTGCTTCCAAGTTTATTAACCATTGATAAGATGCAATGAAGTTCCTGCATCGCCCCATCCAAGGCTGTGGGCATGTCACCAGGGCTGTAGGGCTGACAGAGGGGTGCTCTGCCTAGAGATCTGTTTTCAGGTACAGTCTGGAAGAGAAGTGGTGTGCCCCTCCCGGCCCTGCTCTCCTGCAGGCCCAAACCAGCCCCTTTGTGTCCAGGTGGAAAACGAGGAGCTGAGGCACCTCATGTGGTCATCAGTGGTGTTCTACCAGACCCCAGGGCTGGAGGTGACCGCCTGCATGCTGCTCTCCACCAAGGCCGTGTACTTCGTGCTGCACGATGGCCTCCGCCGCTACTTCTCAGAGCCACTGCAGGGTAGGCACCAGGGCCTGCTGGCATCTGGGAGCTCGGGGCCCAGGCCCGTGGAGATAGGCTGGGCTCCATTTCTAGAGCCCATTATGTGGCCTCAGGCAGCAGCAACTCAGCTGCACTGCACTGAGAACCCCTGGTCTGAGGAAGGAGGGGTGAAGCAGCTTCCCCCCCATGACATTGTCCTGAAGGACCTAAGGCCCCGTGTGAAAGTGCCAGGCCAGGGCCCAGCGAGCCCCTGGGAACTAGCCACGGTGAGAGATGGAGCAGCCTCTGCGCCTGGGGCCTCAGTGGGAGACTCCTGGTGACTCCACTGAACCAGGCGCAGCACAGACCCCAGAACTCATTGCCTGTGAAGCCTCATGTGCATAGAGGGTGCTGGTGGCTCCTCAGCAGGCCAGGCCAGCCGCGGGGACACATTCCTGCTGGACACAGCTGTGCACCTAGGCCGCTCATGCTCGCCAGGCACAGCCACCACCACCATTGGTCCCTTTTTCTCCACAGATTTCTGGCATCAGAAGAACACTGACTATAACAATAGTCCCTTCCACATCTCCCAGTGCTTTGTTTTAAAACTCAGCGACCTGCAGACAGTCAACGTTGGGCTTTTTGACCAGTATTTTCGGCTGACGGGTGAGTGACACTGCTTTGCCCTATTTTAGGTGAAGGCCAGTGTTACCAGTGGGCTTCCACCTTCCATATGTGGGTGCATTATCGCAGGCAGTTATCTCTCTGCTCAGAGCGAATTCACCAGAGCAGGAGGAAGCAGCTTCAGGAACTGCTGAGGGTGCAGAACTCACCCCGCAGGGCTTGGAGCCGGAGGGGGGCAGGCAGAGGCAGTGAAGTCCCGGGCAGTGCCTGGAGGGCAGGCGGAGTGGGCCCTGGGCTGAGGGCAGGATGTTTCTGACTCACACTTCCTGAAGAGAGAAAGCTAAGCTTTTTCCCTAATGCCTCTGTATCCCCTTCCAGAAAAATGTCATAGCCCTTCCGGCCTGAGAAATGGCTGGCTCCTCAGGCCCCGTGATGCTTTCCCACATGTGCCTTCCTGGCCCTGGCTCTGTGGGCTTCAGGTCCAGGCTGACCTGACGGAGACTGGAGATGGCTCCAGGCACAGGGACGGGGCTAGGGGAGCAGCTGCTTGCAACCGTGACCACCCTCTTCTCCCATAGGCTCCTCCCCAGCGCAGGTAGTGACATGCTTGACTCGGGACAGCTACCTGACACACTGCTTCCTCCAGCACCTCATGGCCGTGCTCTCCTCCCTGGAACGCACGCCCTCACCTGAGCCTGTTGACAAGGACTTCTACTCCGAGTTTGGGAACAAGACCACAGGTACCCCGCCCAGCTCAGGCTGCAGACAGCCCATCTGGGCTGACGTCATGAGCCTTCTTGCCGACCCCAAAGGCTGCAACAGCCCTGGAGCACGTCTCGGCCTCTGTCTCAGTGTTTCTCTCTTGTTCTGCTTAGCCAGCTGGGGTTTTACATGGGCTTTTCCATGGCAGAAAAACCCTCAACCATCTGGCAGATGTACTTCATGTGTCTGCTTTGCTCTGGGCTGCTGGCCTGTGGGTCTCTACCTGTGTGGGGGGCTTGGTGCTCTCTCCCGCCTCTGGCAGATAGCAGCTCACGCTGCCACCTCTGGGTGGCTTGGGGCTACTGGCATTTGCAGCAGCCCCACCACAGGCCAGTTCCCGGCTACAGCCCTAGTGGGCATCTCTCCCTGCAGGGAAGATGGAGAACTACGAGCTGATCCACTCAAGCCGCGTCAAGTTCACCTACCCCAGTGAGGAGGAGATCGGGGACCTGACGTTCATTGTGGCCCAGAAGGTGGCCGACCCAGAGAAGGCAGTGGGCCTCAGCGTCTTGCTGTATGTGCAGGCCTTCCAGGTGGGCACGCCGCCACCTGGGCACTGTAGGGGTATGCTGCGCCCCAAAACACTCCTGCTCACCAGTGCCGACATCTTCCTCCTGGATGAGGACTTCATCCACTACCCGCTGCCCGAGTTTGCCAAAGAACCGCCACAGAGAGACCGGTACCGGCTAGACGATGGCCGCCGTGTCCGGGACCTGGACCGTGTGCTCATGGGCTACCAAACCTACCCGCAGGCGCTCACCCTTGTCTTTGATGATATGCAGGGCCGTGACCTCATGGGCAGCGTCGCCCTGGACCACTTCGGGGAGGTGCCGGGTGGCCTAGGCAGAGCGGGCCAGGGCCGTGAGGTCCAGTGGCAAGTGTTCATCCCCAGCGCCGAGAGCCGCGAGAAGCTCATCTCCCTCTTGGCCCGCCAGTGGGAGGCCCTGTGCGGCCGCGAGCTGCCGGTTGAGCTCACCGGCTAGCCCAGGCTGCAGCCAGCCCTTGCTGCCCCCGTGTCCAGCCTGATGTCCGCTCAGTACGGGGAAGCAGGGTTTCTTTGTTCTTTATAAGATGATTTCTCCCCCCTTTTAGGTACCTTCATTTGACTGTCCTCCCAGAGAATGTGAACATACGTGTTCAGTTGGCTCTTTCTAACTGTGGGAGTGCAAATGTCGGCCCCGCCAGGGCCTCTGTGTGCCATTAGCCTTCTGTGGCTCTGTCGCCTGCCCCTGGTGCAGCATGGCCGGGCACAGCCGTGTCTTGTCTCCTGTTGTAGAACTGTTGTTAATACGTGACGTCATAGGTCTTAACTTTTTTACGCATCAGGACGCGTAATGTCAAGTTGTCGTCTTGCTGTCCTTGTGAACAGTGCTGCTAATCATGAAGCTGGCAGCAGAATGCATATCTGAAGTTCCCATCCCATGCAGTTTTCCAAAGTGGGGGCTCCTCCTGGTCCAGACAAGTGGGAGAGCCCTGTTGGGGGCAGGAGTCCCCCAGGCCTTGAGGCGGAGAGGGATGGGGGCAGGGGACCTAGAGCTGCCAGCACCAAGTGTGATTCCTGTTGCCTATTTTCTCTATTCCAATAAAGTAGAGTTTGACACAGTCTGGGTCTTTTATTTCAAAGGCCACTGGAGTCCCAGTAGGGCATTGTCCCAGGACATGGTTGGCCTGAGGGAGAGAAGGTACCCTCCAGATGCAGGAACATGAGGTATTGGGGGAAAGAAGGAGGGGATGAAGGCTAAAGGGAGCAGCTCTCCCAGGGCCAGATGCTGCTTGGGTGGCCCTGGAGCCTGGAAAGGGGAGCTGTGAAGAGACTTTGGACTGGTCATGCTGGGCTGTGGCTAAGCCGTGAGCCTCCTCAGGGCATGCCTGGCACACTGGCTCACTGCTCTTCGCCTCCTGCAGGTCTGGAATGTCACACCTGGCCCAACCCCACCAAAGGCTGCAGCCTATTGTGAGGGTAAGGCCTAGACTCTGGGTGAGGTCTGGGGGTCTCACCAAGATGACCACAGGGGAAAGGCCTGTGGGAAGGTGGCCCCAGGTGTGGATAGAGGAGAGGAGGGCCATCCCCACGTGTGTCTGTTCAAGTCCTGAGAGATAGGTATTGCCTCAGTGAGCCCTACTGAGGTGAGTCTGGGATTTCTTTGGGACCCAGCCCCTGTACCTCACCCTTAACCCATTTCTACCCTGGACAGCATTGGGGAGGAGATGAGTGGAAAGAGCCCAACCTGGCTCCCAGGCCTGCTCCTCAGTTTTCCCTGGGTGCCAGAAGGGTGGGGATCCTGGCGTAGAGGACACATTGCCCTCAGGAAGACTGAGAGTGTAGGGGGGAGCCACTGAGGGGAAGGTCTCCCCACTGACGCCCCCCCCCCCGCCCCCAGCTGGATCAAAGACCAGCCCAACCGCCCTGCCAACTGGGAGTGGGAGGGGAGCCTGCTGAGGAGGAAGGGGTTGGACAGGTGACAAGGCCTCCCCCAGCCAGGCCATTATCTAAGGCAGTTACAAATGGCCACCTGCGAATCTTCATCTCAGTATTCTGTAAACAGGACAGTGACAACCAGAGCAGGGTACACCACAGCCCGGCCTGGCACATGGCGGCTTCACCACCTAAGCTACTATTCCAGGCCCCACCGCTCAGCATGTACAGTTGACACAGCCTGGGTCCAGTGAGGACTTTGCCTACTGGGGGGAAGCTGCACAGTGTGTGGGTGCGGGTGGGGGAAGCTCTGCAGGCAGCAGCTCTGGCATTGCATCTTAACACTGGTTAGCTGAGCAACCTTGGAGAAGTTGCCTAGCCCCTCTGAGCCTCGGTTTCCCCTCAGTAACAGGGATAATAAAAGTAGCCACCTTCATTCATTCACAATTCATTCATTCGTTCCACAAATCTGTGTTGAGCGTCTACTGTGTGAACCAGCCAGACACTGTCCCTGTTCTCCCACAGCTGACATTCCAGCAGGGGACATAAAATTAAATAAACCAGGGTCAGCTGATGGCCAGTGCTATGAGGACATGAAGGCTAGTGACCTTTGACCTGAGACTGGGCCTTTTAGTAAGTTCCTGTGAGAGGATCTGGGGTGAAAGCAGCACCAGGAGGGCCACTTGGCATGTCTGGGGCAGAGTGAGGGGGAGCAGCAACCAGGTCAGAGAGGCCAGCCTGACGTGGACAGGAGTGTAGAGTGCAGTGGAAGCCGTGGTGCAGGGCTCCTGAGTGGAGAACAGATCAGCAGGGAGAGGCACTGGCCTCAGGAAGACCCGAGGGAGACCGCGGGAGAGAAGGGAGGTGTAGGGAGCAGGTGAGGGGCTGGAGCAGGTGGAGGGGCAGCTGGGGCAGCTGAGAGGACGTGCAGCGCACTGTGCAGTCCACTGAGCACAGAGCCTCACACGGAGTCAGAGGCCTGCAAGTGCCCTCAGCAATTGCGAGGGTCGAAGCAGACAGACCTGACTCGGGGGCTGCCCTGCCTCCAAACCCTAGAATCCCCCAGAGCCTCTCGCTGAAACTTGCTGGGCTTGCAAGACACTTGGGGTGGGGAATGTGCATTTGCATTTGAATTTGTTTCACAACCTCTGATAGACCCCAGATTTGTGGCTTATGTGGGACTTGGAGGCAGTGATGCCAGGAGGGTCCCGGTCCAGGAAGCCCCAAGCAGGGCCTAGGCCATCCATGCAGGGGTCAGCAGCCAGCACCTTCCCTTCCGCCTGCGGGCTGCTGATAGGCAGGAGGAAATCCTGGCGGGTTCCTGTGGGGGTGAGCTGGCGGGGCCTCCAGGCTGCTTTTAAAGCGAGTGCCCGCCCCATCCCGCCTGCCCGCCCTGTGCCTGCCTCCCAGAGCTCATTCCCCACAAAGGCTGCCCCAACTGTCCGCCAGCCACTGCTGGCCATGGCAGGGCCCCGGGGCCTCCTGCTGCTCTGCCTCCTGACCTTCTGCCTAGCAGACTCCAGCATCATCAGAGGGCAGAAGGTGAGTGTGAGCTAGTTGGAGGGGGGCATGGTATCCAGGCTCTGCGGGCCAGTGATGGGAGCAGGGAGGGAGTGTAGATAGATCGACCACGAGTCTGAAGACACACACAGGATAGCTGGTACCTGTCTGACCTTCGCTGCGCAGGACCAGAGGGCCAGGCTGTTGTGTCCACCTCCCTAGGCTGAGGTCTGTGTGTAGCTGCGTGGGGTGGCAGTGCTGGTAGACTGTCCTCCTCTAACTGTGCCCAGCCAGCTAGCTGTGTGTGGGCAGCAGCCGTCCTCAGGTCCCCTCAGGGTACGGAGGTCCCGAGCCAGGCGCATCCTCCTGCCCTCTCAGCCCAGACTGAGGCCTGGTTTCTCTGTGGCCTTGGCCTGGAGACTGGAGATGAGATCACCCCCAACCCTTGCAGGGCTGACAAACTCAGGTGGCGTCTGTGTGGGGGAGCTGGGTGTGTGTGTGCGCGTGTGTGCCTGTGCCCATCCCCGAGAGTACCCTGAGGCAAAATGAAGTAAACAGTCCCTCTGGGTAAACAGCAGCCGACGATAATGCCCTGAAGCCTAAGAGCTGCCGTTTGTCGAGCGCACAGCACCCAGCCAGCCTTAGCCCCTCGGACCCTCAGTCCCTGCACAGTGAGTCCTGTTGTTCCCCACCGGCGGAAGGCAAGGCCCAAGGATGATGCGATAGGTTAGTGCAGCTCTGGAGCTGTGCGTCTGCGATTCCCCGTCCAGTTGTGTGGGAGGAGCAGAAGTGTCCTGTGTGCGGCTGTCAGGGCCACGTGTGCCAGACCTTCCAGACTGCCTCTCTGTGGCCCACCTAGGCTCCGTAGTAGGGACAGTGTCCCTACTGGAGTTTCTGGAAGAGCCTCCCGTCCTGCATCCTGCGTATGGAGATAGAGTCACCTGGCTGGGGCCCGCCTCCAGGCGAGGGACCCTCTCTCTTGTGAGGCAAAGTTCATCAGATTCTTGGTACAGCTGCTGCTATCCTTATATCACCAACAGAAAGACTGAGGTCCAAAGAGAGAAAAATCTTGCCCAGATTCCCACTCCCAGGCAGAACCAAGAGAGGAGCCCAGGCCCCCTGCCACCACTGAACTTTTTCTCTTGTATTCCTTATGGTCCCTTGGAAAAGGGGCAAGGAAAGGGGTCTCGTCAGCTTCAGGGCCAGGTCAGGATTGGGGACGGGCAGAACTCAGGCTGGAAAGGTGACAGTGGTTGTGGAAGAGCCAAGGGTTAGAGATTGTTCCTGCAGGTGGGTTCCTGCTCTCCCTGCCTCAGTTTTCCCTGTCAAGAGAATTTCAAAGGCCTTTGCACCTCATGTTCTGGCAACGGGTCATGAGGGGCTTCAGGCTGGGAATTTTTCCTTGTCAGAGACCTGTAGCTCTGACAACCTCTAAGCCTGCATTCCAGGGCTAGGGCTCAGCCAGCCTGGGCCAGGGAAGGGGCCCAGGGGCCTCCTTTCACACAACCTCAGTCACTGAGCCATCACAGCACCCCATGTATCATAAGAGCCACTCTAAGTATTAGGAAACTGAAGCTCTCAGGGAAAGGCACAACCTCTGGGTCACACAGCCCGCAAGGGGCAGGAGTAGGACTCAACCAGGCAGGTTCAGGCAGTAGAGGCAAGGAAGGCTTCCTGGAGGAGGTGGTTTTAGCACCTGTCCTTCAATAGCCTTTTACCAAGCACCTGCTCTGTGCTAGGAGTGTGCTGGTGCTGACGAAGCTGGGGTTTGAAGGCAGAAAGTTATTGGTCTAGGGCAGGGGAAGCAGTGTGGGGATCCCTTCCTCTGAGGGCGCTTGGGTTCTGAGTGCTGGACCCCAGCTTGGGGCACTTTCTTCCACCTTCTCAAAACCTATTCAAAACCTCGGATCTCCTTAACTTCCCTAGCAGCGTCTCTGTAGGAAGCGGACATTGCAAAATCAGTTGAGGTAGGGTGTGGGGTAGCACCCGCCGGGCTCAGGCAGGTCCTGAGGTGCCCCCAGAAAGACGGGAATCTGATTCAGCACTGGGCAATGAGCCAGCCTCCCTCCACCCAGAGGGACCAACAGTAGATTGTGGGCCGGGGCTGCTGATGCCTTTCAGGCCGCCTGGCAGAGGGGACCTTAGTGCCTGCCTGTGGGGTGGCCCGGAAGAAGTGTGATTTGACTTCTGGCTTATCCATCCATCACCATTTCACACCCATTTACAAATGAGATATCCTGTGAATAAGTGTCCACCATAGGACACAGGGCTCCGGCTTCCTCTCGTGCCCAGAACTCACCCACCACTTCATCAAAAGAGTGAGGACAGTGAGCTCCCATTCCCCCTGAGCTCTTCACCGGACTGACCAACAGTCTTCTAAGAGCTGGTCCCCAGGCCAGTGGTGACCAGCTGGCAGTTGTATCCAGCTGGTCAGGTGGCGCTCAGGGAAGCCTGCCACCCGCCAAGTCTTTGCCCTGAGCCAGCAGCAGCTGCCCAACCCTGGAGTTACCCAACTTCCTAATCGCTCCCTAGCTCAGCAAAGACCGAGCCTGGGGAAGGGAATGAGAACACACTGCCAGCCCACAGCTCAGCCTGAGGCTGCTCACAGCTTCCCTCTTTGCAGACCACAGAGGCATGAACGGAAAAGGCCAAATCACAGCGGCAGAAAGGCCTGCGATCCTTGTGTTCACCAGAAGAAAGTGGCAGGCACTGTTTTTCCTCTTTCCTTGCTTTGAGAAGCCACACATCTGTAATGTGTTCTAGGAAAGAGATGTCCTGGGCTGACTCCCTTTGACCCAGTGTGGTCAGCATTTTTTAGATGAAAACATCTCAGCTCTCCAGGCCACATCTCAAGCCCCCGAAACCTCTCTTCCATCAAAATGCACCTTCCCCGGCACTTTCTCCCACTTACAACCAAGACTTTAGCGTCTGTCCCTCCAGGGTCCAGTGCTGTAGGTTGTTGGGACTTTGAGGCTGTAGGGATGAGGTAGCCTCAGTGATGGTGGATTTGTGGGAGCTACTACAGGCCAGTGACTGGGATTTCTTGGCACTCTCAGGTGACAACCCCCCCTGCCCACACGTCTGTTCTCCATGCAGCAGCCAGAGGGCCCATTTAAAACACAAACCGAGTCATGGGGCTTCCCCCACTCAGCCTCACTGGATGGCCTGGCCACCAGCCCCTCTCCAGCCTCTCCTTGGCCACTCTCTGCCTCATCACACATCGTAGTTTGCTTCTTCCCTCTTCCTGTGTTTTGCTTCTCCTATCCACTCCATCAGGAGCATTGCCCTGCCCAAGTCTCAGGCATCCTACAGGCCCAAAACGAATTGTCACCTCTCCCAGTGAGCTCCGTGGGCCTCCCGCCTGGGTCCTCTGAGTTCCCTCACTGCCAGCATTGCCCATCCGATGATGGGCAGTAGACCCCTGAGTCCCGACCAGTGTGTGGGGCTCGGGGCTCAGGGGTCAGGACTGCTTGGCCCAAACGCATGCAGACCCCTTGGACATGCCGCCTACGCGGGCCAGCCTCTCGCGCCTGGGGCAGGCTCCTGGGTCCCTTGGGCTTGCTGAAAGTGTCATCTGGCAGCAAGGTGGGGATATGCTCAGAGTAGAATGGGGATGGGTGTGTTCTCCTCCTTGTGTCAGTTATGTCATTTACTGTTTATTTTAACTGAAAGACAAGAATGAGCAGTCCAGGTTCTAGTCTGTGCCTCGCACCATCAATGGGTGGCTTTGAGCAAGGGCCACCCACTCATAGATCAGTTTTCTCATCTGAATGGGCTGAGGTGGAACAAAATGGCTAGATTCTCTTCGTGTTAGAAAGTACAGACTCAGAGACTTCTGGGCATGCCTTCAGGACCCTGAACAGCGGTATGTGGCTATGGATACAGGGCTATGCCATAGCACTCGCAACAAGTGACACGCAGGTTTTCCCCAGTCTCTCGGCTTTCCCTGTCTTCACTGAATCCCCACTGAACAGGTGGGACACGGAGGCCTGGAGAGGGGTACTAGTCCTTGCCGTGATCAGGACAGAGTCAGAAATGGCACAGGGTCCAGGACCCTCACTCCAAACCCCACCCACGGCCCAGGTGCGGTCCAGACGCTGTGACGTGAAGACCAAGTTTGTCACTCATGTACCCTGTACCATGTGCCCCGCCATCAAGAAGCAAGTGTGTCCCTCAGGTTGGCTTCGGGCGTTCCCAGAGAAGATATCACAGGACTGCCGGTGCGGACCCCACCCCTACCCTTGCCCACTTCCAGGAACATCCTGTGGGTGTCAGGGGACCAGGGAGAGCTGGGCAAACCTGGGGAGTGAGGGCAGAGACTCACCTATCCATGCATCTGCTGGTTCCTCCAGTGAGGCAGAGACAGGAAGGGAGGAAGGAGTAAAAGGACAGGGGCAGGTGCCATTTATTGAGCACTTACTATGTGCCAGGTCCTGTGCTCAGCTGTGAGCCAGGCGATGAGAGGGGAGGTGGAGTAAGAACAGTGGAACACAGCATCAGGAGCTGGGGTGGGGGCTGCAGGGTGGGAGCCCCTCCCATCACCCTGCCCACCCTTTGTCTGCAGCTATGAGGTGCAGCTGGGGGACTCTCTGGTGTCCATGAGCGGCTGCAGCCTGGAATGCTGGAAGGACATGGTGCAGAAGGCCTGCTGCCCTGGCTACTGGGGGTCCCAGTGCTACGGTATGGGAGGAGGGGACCCCTGCCTTGCTCCTCACACCCCAGCCCTGGGCTCTCCATCTGCAGTGTCTGCCTGCATTCTCCTTCACCTTGTTCATTTACTGAACACTTACTGAGAGCCGACACAGCTTGTCCCCTGGTTCTGGCTGCCCTGGGGATGGGCCGAGTCTGGGGCTGCCCAGAGATGCTGGGGTCAGGGGTGAATCAAGAATTCTTGGAGCACAACTGAGTTCTGGGGGGTCCACAGAGTGCCCTGGGGGGGCAGAGACCCCATGCAACAGCCATGGGACCTGCCTGGATGGCATAGACAGGAACGGGACCTGTGTCTGCCAGGTAAGGGCCGGGCAGGCTGGGGTGGGGGGCCGTGGAGGGGCCACACTGACTGGGTGTATTCTTCCACCAGGAGAACTTCAGTGGCTCAGCCTGCCAGGAGTGCCAAGATCCCAACCGGTTCGGGCCTGACTGCCAGTTCGGTGAGCACCGCAGGGCAGGAGGGAAGAAGCTGTGTCCACCTGGAAGCCTGTGGAGACCCAGCCCCACCACCAGCCCCCACCAGTTTCCCTCCTAGCCCCTCAGCCTTGCACTTCCCCTCTAGGCCCACGAACTTTGGTTCATCACACCTCCAGCCCTTGCATAAGCTGTTCTTGGAGGCCTCCTCCAGGAAGCCCTTCCCGAACCCCCAGGCTGCGTCAGGTACCTCCCTGGGTCCTGCATCACATCTCTGGATTCTCCATGTGTGCCTGTTGGAGCTGAGTTTTGGAAATGCAGAGGGCAGGGACTCAGTGGCTCTGGTTGAGGCCACGGTCCCACCTGTCCCTGTGTCCCTTCCAGTGTGCAATTGTGTGCATGGCGTGTGCAGACACGGTCCACTCGGGGATGGAAGCTGCCTGTGCTTTGCTGGGTACACTGGAGCCCACTGTGACCAAGGTAAGCAGTGCTGCTGGGGCAGCAGGTCCTCGGTGGCCAGAACAGGAGAGGTCAGTGGGGTGAGGGATGGGCCTGAGCCTCAGCAGGACCTCTGCCCACAGCCTAATTTCTTTCTAAGAAGGAGAGGCACACAGCTGATCAGGGGAGGTCTTCTCTGAGACCTCAACTGCCCAGAGGCCCAGAAAGGGCAAGGCCTTGGCCAGAGTCACACAGCAAATTGGGCCGAGCATCTACGCCCCGTGTTCCTCGTCACCCCGGGGCTTCGGCCACTACAACACTCTCCCCTCTCCACTCAGAACTGCACGTGTGCCAGGCCCTGCACTGCCCCCAGAACTCCCAGTGTTCTGCAGAGGTCCCCACCTGCAGCTGCCTGCCTGGCTACACCCAGCAGGGCAGTGAATGCCGAGGTATGTCTGTGACTGAAAGGCCTGGGGCCGCAGCTCAGGGTGACCAGGCAGTGGGAGGACATCCTTTTAAACCAGCAAACACAAGCTGACCATTTACAGGGAGGGAGAACTGTCCCTGAGGGAGGCGAAGGGGTCCTGTCCCCAAGATCTGGATGAACCTGCTCACCCCGTCTTTGGGCCATCATGATGGAAGTTGTGGAGACAGGCTCTTGGGTGCCCAGCTCACTTGGGCTTTCTCGTTATGCTCTGCCAGCACCTGACCCCTGCCAGCCATCACCCTGCTCTCCACTGGCCCAGTGCTTAGTGAGCCCCAGTGGGCAGGCACAGTGTCGCTGCCCCAAGAACTACTATGGTGACGGGATGGTGTGTCTGCCCCAGGAACCGTGCAACACCAACAATGGCGGCTGCCCCAGCAACTCCACTTTGTGTCTGTATCAGGGGCCGGGCAAGGTGAGCCGGCACCCGGGTTGGGCCTGTCTGTCAGTCCATTCACCCACACTACCTGTGGGACCCTGGGCAAATCCAGGGCCTTCTGGGAGCCTCCACTGCCTCATTTGTAAAGTGGGAAAAGGATAACACTGTTTTCTTGGAGGGTGGTTGTGGGGGCCGAGCAAGCTCCGTGGCTATGGCTGATGCCAGTGGTCCTCATGGACATGATGTCACCCTCCTGGCCCTGCCCTGTGGCCCAGGCCTCTTGCACGTGTAAGCCAGGCCTGGTCAGCCTCAACAACAATGCGTCCGCGGGCTGCTTCGCCTACTGCTTCCCCCACTCCTGTGACCGGTCAGCCACCTGCCAGGTGACCCCTGATGGGAAGACCAGGTGGGCACAGGGGCATCAGGGTGGGCACCAGGGGCAGGGCAGGGAGGGTGGCCTGGGCAAGGGCAGGGATGCACTCGCGTTTACCCTCAGTTAAGGCCCTGTGTGGCTAGGTGGGGGTGCGCCAGGAGGCGGGGGCTGCCCCACCCCTGCTCTAACCAGTTCTCCCTGATGCCTAGCTGTGTGTGCAAGGAGGGCCAGGTGGGGGATGGGCGTGCCTGCTACGGACACCTGCTACACGAGGTGCAGAAGGCCAACCCCATCCGGGCGGCGTTCCTGGGACTGAGAGTAGCCCTCTCCATGCTGGGTATGTGACCCCACCCCTTGCACCCAGCATTGCTGGCAGGGAGGGAGGGGGGACTCTGCAGAGACGCCTTGTTTCTCTGCTCAAGTGTTATAGAAGCAAGAGTGGGCTATGGAGGCTGCATGGTGGGGGGGAGCTAGCCCCCCACAGACCCGCATGCCCACCCACATCTACCGTAGACCCATACCCAATGACCCTGCCACAAGTCTCCCAAACCTAGGATTGATGCCTCAGGGTCTTCCCAAATCCATTCTGATGCACTCTTTTCCGGCCCCCCCAGACCAGGGCTGCCGGGAGATCCTCACCACGTCAGGCCCATTCACCGTGCTGGTGCCGTCCCTCTCCTCCACCAACTCCAGGATCATGAATGTGAGACTCTCATCGAGGAGAAGGATGCCAGCCCGTGCCTCCTTCCTGGACCCTGTCCCAGCCTTCAGGGCCTGAGAGACTCCCCAGCCTACACTCTGGGGAGCTGAGGCCTGGGAGACCCCGTGTTCCCTCCATTGCTAGAGCAGGCCAGAGCGGCACGAGGAGGGCCACGCGCCCTCGGCCCTGAGGCAGCCTGGTCCCCTTATGCCCACAGGCATCCCTTGCCCAGAAGCTCTGCAGACAGCATATCATCGCAGGGCAGCACATACTGGAGGAATTAGGGACCCAGCATCAAACACGCACGTGGTGGACACTGGCTGGGCAGGAAATCACCGTCACTTTCAACCGCTTCATGGTAAGGTGGGGGAACCTCAGCCTGGGGTCCACAGGAGTACAGGTTGGGGACACAGCTTGAGCAAAGGTGTGGAAGTGGGAACAGCCTCAGGACAGGGGCTAGCATGTGAGTCTGAGCCAGAATTCTCATTTCTCATCAGAAATACACCTACAAATACAAAGACCTGCCCCAGCAGACATTCACCATCCACAAGGCCAACTACCCCGCCGTTAACGGCGTCTTCCACATGGTCACCGCGCTGCGGTGGCAGCCCCCACCAGAGCTCCCTGAAGACCCCAAGGTAAGCCAGTGTCCTCCTCTCCCCCAACCTTGTGCCCCTGGGTGACCTCTGACCCCCCAAAGAATTCAGAGAGTTGGCAGGACTAGTTCTGGGCAGGGCTAGGGCAGAGCTCCTTTCCCTCTGGAGCTGAAGCAGCCCTAATGCCCGTCTCTTCCTACAGAGAACCATCGGCCAGATCCTTGCTTCCACCGAGGCCTTCAGTCGGTTTGAAACCATCCTGGAGGTGAGTTTGGGGAAAAGGTCCTAGTCCATCTGATCGTTTGCGCCAGGACCCCTCACTACTCAGAATCTGCCCCACAGAGATCTGGGGTCCTGGTGTAGATGGAACCACTGCTGATGTCTCCCACTTACTCGTGGTGGGAGTTTCCTGTGGGCCGAGGGCGGCAGGGCCCAGGCAGGGCTCAGAGATGGGGGCTGGCCACAGAACCTCCCTGAGCCTCCCTCCCCCATCACAGAACTGTGGGCTGCCCTCCATCCTGGACGGGCCTGGGCCCTTCACAGTCTTTGCCCCAAGCAACGAGGCTGTGGACAACTTGCGTGACGGCCGCCTGATCCACCTCTTCACAGCGGTGAGCTGGGCGGAGAGAAGGGGCTGGGGACACGGGGCCCCCCGAGCTTCCATCTCCTCTACCTGAGTCTCCCCTGCCAGGGTCTCTCCAAACTGCAAGAGCTGGTGAGGTACCACATCTACGGGCACGGCCAGGTGAGAGGTTCTCCTCCTAGAGGGGGGGCAGCTTGTACCCGCTGCTGGGCTGTGGAGGGGTTTGCCTGCGGGTTCCGGCTTTCCCAGGGCCCTCTCCTCTCCTTGCCCATTTGGACGACTGTGACACAGAGGAGAGCCCGGGGACCAAGGCAATAGCTGTGAGCCGCCTGGACAGGACCCGGTGTGGCCCTGAGGACGGTGGCTTGTGTCTAGCTGAAGTCACCCTCTCCTCTGCCCCAGCTCACCGTTGAGAAGCTCATCTCCAAGGGTCGGGTCCTGACCATGGCAAACCAGGTCCTGGCTGTGAATATCTCTGAGGAGGTGAGATCCAGAGACGTCTAGAATGAACGGACTGATGGAGAGGCTGGTGATGACTGGCCAGTTATTCAGCTTCTGTCAGACCTGCGTCTATGTTCCAAGCCTGTGGTGGGCAGGCCTGTGAGGCAGACCCAGATCAAATTCTTCTCCTGGAGTCTGGCAGGCTGGGAGGGCTCCAAGGAGGAGGACAGCGCACGTGTGAGGGTGCTCCATGTGGCAGAAACCGTGTAGGGCAGGGCAGGAGGCATTGCCAAGGAGAGGGGAGAAGAGACAGTGGGGCAGGCTGGCCTGTCATCTCGCTGAGCTGCAGAGGAGGGGTGGCAGCAGGGCAGGCCGAGCTGGCTGGGCTGGGTGGGATGCACACTGCCTCTGCCACAGGGCCGCATCCTGCTGGGACCTGAGGGGGTCCCGCTGCGGAGAGTGGACGTGCTGGCTGCCAACGGTGTGATCCACATGCTGGACGGCATCCTGCTGCCCCCGACCATCCTGCCCATCCTGCCCAAGCACTGCAGCCAGGAGCAGCACCAAATCGTGGTGGTGAGTGCACACCACACACCCGGGCCTTCCTGAGGCCCCAGTGCTGCTGTGGAGGGGTCCCCTTCGGAGAGAAGCTCTCCTCAAGGCAGTGAGTGGGCCCAGGCACAGGCCCCACACACCCACCTGGACTCGCCCATGTCCCCTCAGCAATCCTGGTGACTTGGAGACCATTCTTGCATCTTCTGTCCTGTCAAGGCCTGGGTCGCTCATGCTGTCACACTAAGCTCCGTCCACTGCACGGCCTTTGTTCCTCTGCCCACATGCCGTCTCCTGCCCCTCCCGTGGTTGGTTCTTTCTCATCCCTCAGCCCTTGGCTTCATGCCACCTGCTTAGGGTTTGCTGAATAAATAAGCCAGGACTAACTGTGCTCCCGACTCCCTGCCCAGGGCCCCTGTGTGGACTGCCAAGCCCTGAACACCACCAACACGTGCCCCCCCAACAGCGTGAAGCTGGTGAGCTTCCCTTGAGCCAGCGCTCAGGGCTGACTCCTGACTGCCCAGCGAGATTCCTGCCCAGGGTCAGGGTGGGACGGGGGGCGGGGAGGCCAGGCTGCACCTGGAGGGACAGCAGCCCTCAGCACCACTGAGGTGGGAGTGCTGGCCCAGGGGGCTGAGGTCCCTTGACCAGGGCTGCCTGGTGAAGGGGGCTGGCCGGGGGCCATCCGTGCCGACCAGCCTTGCACGGCCCACCCCAGGACATCTCCCCTGAGGAGTGCGTCTACGTCCACGACCCTACTGGGCTCAATGTCCTGAAGAAAGGCTGCGCCCGCTACTGCAACCAGACCGTCCTGGTGAGCCTGGGCAGAGGGCGCTCGGTCCCCAGTGACCTGGGAGGCTTGCTTCTCCTCAGGGGCCCCCAGGCGGGGTCTGAGTGGGCTGCCTTATTCAGAGGGCTGTGTCACATCCTCATGATGGAAAAGGTGTCACAGAGGGGCCTCACCCCCTCACCCCCGCTTGCTCTACAGATGGTACCAGGGAGCAGACGCAGCCTGGGCAGTGGGGGTGGCATGGTGCCAGACAGGCCTTCAGACATGCTGTCTCTTACAGAAACCTGGCTGCTGCAAAGGGTTTTTTGGGCCTGACTGTGCACAGTGTCCTGGGGGCTTCTCCAACCCCTGCTATGGCAAAGGCAACGTGAGTGCCCTCCTGCCCTGCGGGGAGGTACGGGGAAGACAGGGTCTTCTTCCAGAGTTGGCCCGGGACTGGCTGTGTATCTGAACCAAATCTGCCTCTCCCTGGCCTCAGTTTCCTCACATCTAGGCAGTGGAAGTTGGATCATATTATGTTTACTGTTTTAATTAGAAATAATGAATTAGATAGATTTTTATATCTGTTTTCATAAAGGCTATTTATGAGTAGTTTCTTTTCTTTTTCTTTATTCCTCTCTCTCTCTCTCCTCTCTCTCTCTCTCTCTCTCTCTCTCTCTCTCTCTCTCTCTCTCTCTCTCTCTCTTTCTCTCTCTCTCTCCCTCTCTTTCTTTCTTTCTTTCTTTCTTTCTTTCTTTCTTTCTTTCTTTCTTTCTTTCTTTCTTTCTTTCTTTCTTTCTTTCTTTCTTTCTTTCTTTCTTTCTTTCTTTCTTTCTTTCTGTTTTTCTTTCCTATTTTGTAACATCAGGGTTACTTTAACACCTGGCTAGGGAAGAACACCGGAGTTTTGTGTTTCTAAGCTGAGCAGAAGTCACCCATGAAGTCTCCAGGGCCAGGTGCCCTTTAGAGGGCTAGTTCTTTGACACTTCAGTGATTTGAAAGGTCTCTTCCAGGGTGAGGTCTTCCAGGGGGAGCAGGAGCTCAGAACCAGTCCATGGTGGAAAGGGGTATTGGGGGTGTGTGCAGGTTGCCTTCCCCATGACCGATCCTGCCCTCCTGCCCACCCCCAGTGCAGCGATGGGGTCCTGGGCAATGGGGCCTGCCTCTGCTTCCCAGACTACAAGGGCATCGCCTGCCACATCTGCTCCAACCCAAACAAGCATGGAGACCAGTGCCAGGAAGGTGGGTGGTCCTGGCCCACGCTACCTGCCAGGGAGAAAAAGGTTCTGCTTGGAAAGGGGGCTGGGGACTCCCAAGAAAGGCAATCGAGCCCCAGGAGGAAGGGTGAAGGCCAGAGGGAGTGGAGAAGGGTTGGGGAACAGAAATCGGCATCTCCTTCACCCATGCCAGGAGGAGAACCGTGGTTTAACCTGAAGTGTTCAGGATTTACGCTGGACACACAGAACTTGCTAAGGGTGGGTTTGGGGCAGGGCAGCTAGAATAGGGTGACTGAGGCAACGAATGCCCCTCTCATTTCCTCTGCCCACACATTGAGTCTGGGGTGACCTCTGATTTTGTGACCCTGAAGTCAAATCTATGTTGGCTGCCCCCTTCCCAGCACTCCCCCAACTGTATACTGGCTTCCACCCCGCCCTGCCCCTGCCTCAGTTCCTCTGTGACACCTTTTCCATCATGAGGATGTGACACAGCCCTGCTCCCATCTTTTCCCTGCAGACTGCGGCTGTGTCCACGGTCTATGTGACAATCGTCCAGGCAGTGGGGGTGTGTGCCAGGGTGGCACATGTGCCCCAGGTTTCAGCGGCCGCTTCTGCAATGAGTCCACAGGGAACTGTGGGTCCACGGAGCAGGCCCAGAACTGCCACCGGCACGCCCGCTGTGTTATCCAGGGGGGCATCGCCAGGTGAGGGCCCAAGCTTCTTCTCTGCATGTCCATGACGTCACTTGTCAGTTTGCTCAGCCTCTAGCCATTCCAGAGACTTACTGGAGGCCCCTTTTCACCCGCCCCCAGGTGTCTCTGTCTCGATGGCTTTGAGGGTGATGGCTTCTCCTGCACACCCAGCAACCCCTGCTCCCACCCAGACCGTGGTGGCTGCTCAGAGAATGTCAGTCTCATTGTCCCTTCCCTGAAGTCCTGACCCAGGGGTGGGAGATGGGACTCCCTTGTCCTCTGCGCTCTGCCCACTACCCTGCAGCCCTGAGTCATTTATCTATGGCTCTTACAGGCTGAATGTGTCCCTGGGGCCCTGGGCACCCACCACTGCACATGCCACAAAGGCTGGAGCGGGGATGGCCGCATCTGTGTAGCCATTGATGAGTGTGAGCTGGACGTGCGAGGTGGCTGCCATGCTGACGCCCTCTGTAGCTATGTGGGCCCTGGGCAGGTGAGGTGCAGCAGGCCTGGACACAGCAGAGTGGGAGGTCTCTGTTCTGGGGGACTCTCCCTATATACCATCTGACTCCAGGAATATCCACTCCAAAAAGTCAAGTTCAGGGTCTCAAACCTCAGACACAAATGAGAATCCAACTCTGAAATGTTGAGTCGTACATTCTGTAAGCAGCAGACATGTGCTGGAAGCTACATGAAGGCCCCGAGAGTTTTAATGGGAAGTGCATTCCAGGGCCAATCTAAGGCAACATTTTTCCAAATCAGAAGGCTGTGACTCCTGTCTCTCAGGGATGAGGGCTCTTGGAACCAAATCAATGAGTTCTCTGCTCTAACTGGCTACCGGGGCCATTGTCTTCTGACAATTAGTTCATTCATTGACTCATTGGTTTCTCATGTGTTATCAGGCACCTGTTCCATGCTAGTTCCTGTTCTAGACTTAGGAATTTGATGCCGAGCAAAGCAGGAAGAGACCCCTGCCCAAGGGGCATGACATCCCAAAATCTTTAGACTCATGGACTCCAGCTCTAGAACTTTGTGATCTCAGACGAGTCACAGGGTCTCAGAGCCTGGAGCCATCATCTGTGAAGCACTTCAGGCCTGGGAAACCTGAGGACTGACTGGCATTTGAGAATATCTAATACACCAATTGGGAAGCAAGGCCTGGCATGGCCCAGGCCTATGCAGGGACCAATGGGACTCCCTGTCCTCTCACTCCATAATGGCCTGGGCCACCAGCCCATGGGACCTTACCAGTGAGAGCTCAGGCGGGCATGAGAGCTGGAGCTCCAAACTCCACCAGGAGATTTAAAGTTCAGAACTGAGGACTGGAATAAGCAGGCTGAGATGCCCCTCAATTTGCAAACAAGGGCAACTGAGGTCTAGGGCGTCTCACCAGTCACTCGCTTGCAGCAGGACAAGCCCAAGGACACTGTAATTTAGTGGGAAGGATCAGAGCTGCTAAGCGCTGTGGCACCGCGGTGGTTGGAGGTGGGATCAAGCTGCCATCCCTGGGGCTGGCCTTGGTAAACTCACCGTATACCACTGACCCCAACCACCCTAGCAGGGCTGAGGCCCGAGAGCAGAGGGGCACACACTCCCCATGGAGGCCTCCCTGCCAATCACTCTATTGGGCTCAGCCCAAGAGCCAGTCCCCTCTCAGGCCTCAGCAGCTCTCCAAGCGTGGGGCTGGGAGAAAGCTCTGGGTCTCAGCAGGCCTCTCCAGCTGTGGAGCAGAGGAGAAAGTGTTGGGTGCTCCTGGTGAGAGGAGGCCCTGTGCTCCCAATCTCTCCAGAGCCGGTGCACCTGCAAGCTGGGATTTGCTGGGGATGGCTATGTGTGCAGCCCTATCGACCCTTGCAGGGCAGGCAACGGTGGCTGCCATGACCTGGTGAGCGGGCTTGGAGCCTGGGGAGGCTTTCGGGGGTGGGGGACATCGGCTGCCCCTCTTGCGCTCCCTCTGGGTGTCCCTGTCTCTGTTCAAGACTGGAATCTTTCTAAGCCCCAATCCAAACCCTCTCACCCCCTTTCCCACACGATAGAGCTTTCACTCCTTATTAAGGACTCCTCACTTCACCCTGGCCCCCCCGCCCCCATTCCATGCTCCTTCACAGGGCCTCTCTGAGCTCCTTGCTGTCCTCTGGCCTCACTCTGCTCTAATGGCACCACACCTTTGCCGTGTATTCTGGAAGCCTTCCCCCATGCCACGCCTTTGGCCTGGCTCGCTTCTCCCCCTCCCAGCTTAGGCCTCTTCTGAGGGTCCAGGGCCTCTTGAGTGTTTCCACAGAGCTTCCATGACCCATCTGTCATGATGGAGTAGGTAACTCATGTCCAATACTCAGTGATCCTGGAGAGCAGGACCAGGCACCCAAAGGAGCAACATGAATGCAGACGGATGGATAGAGAGAGAGACAGATGGTGGGGATGGGTGGTCCGGCGTACAGCAAGATGATGGGTGACAAGGATGAACAGAGACATGGAGGATAGGTGCTATCCAGCTCGCCATATGGGTGCCAAATGGAGGGCCATGTCTCTCTGTCCCACCCCCTGCCCCAGGCCACCTGCCAGGCAGTGGGTGGAGGTCAACGGATCTGCAGATGCCCCCCTGGCTATGGGGGTGACGGCTTCAGCTGCTACGGAGACATCTTCCGGGTGAGTGGTTACCTGTGCTTGGGGAGGGGTCCTCTCATGCACCTCAGGTGGGAAGGGGCAGCGCCCAGGGTCCTGGAGGGAGGAGGCATCCAGTTTGTCCCTAGGCCCGTGACCTCAGCTCTTTCCCTCCCATTAGGAGCTGGAGGCCAACGCCCACTTCTCCGTCTTCTATCAGTGGATCAAGGTAGCACAGGGCAGATGCTGGGCTGGGCTCCCGTCCAGGACGTCTCCCTGGAGACAGGGGGGCCCCATAACATCTCTATGAGTGGAGGTGGGGGCTGGCCTGGGGGCTGGGAGCAGGGGCTCTCAAGATGGTGGCTGCTCTCATCTTCCTCCTGTCCCTCTGCACACTGCATGAACAGATGGCGGGCGTCACGCTTCCTGCTGACAAGCAGGTCACAGCCCTGGTGCCCTCTGAGTCTGCCATCCGGAGGCTGAGCCCCGAGGACCAGGCCTTCTGGGTGCAGCCAAGGATGCTGCCACAACTGGTCAGGTGAGCAGCCAGGCCCAGGCCCAGTGAGGGGCTTCTTGTGAGCCCCAGGCCCTCCCTAGCAGTTCTCAGCCTGGCGTGTGTCCACCCCCAAGGGGCAGCACAGTCTGAGAGGTCTGTGTAGGTTACACTAACCTGGTTCCATGATCCTCCCAACTATGCCCCCTCAGGGCCCATTTTCTCCAGGGTGCCTTCTCTGAGGACGAGCTGGCCCGACTGGGCGGGCAGGCTATGGCCACCCTGAGCCCCACCACACGCTGGGAGATTCGCAACACCAGTGGGGTACGTGGTGAGCTCTGGGCAGAAGAGGGGCATGCAGGGCATGGGAGGGAACTTGAGTGGCTACAGACTTCCTGGACTGGGGTCCCCAAGGGATGAGATTGGGGTTCCCTTGCCCTGCCCAGGGCTGGCCTCAGAAGGCATACTGGTGTACCACTTCTGCTGTTGAGCAGTACCTTTGGGCCAGAAGTGACTGCCCTGCTGGGGGCTGCCTGTCCAGCTTTGTCTGCGTGTGCACCGTTCCTCTCAGGCATGGGCCTTGCTGAGGGTCTGTGTGCCCACCTGGTCAGTCCTGAGTCTGAGGGTGTCTGGGGCAGGCTGGAGGCCTCCTTGGGTGCTTGCGTGCCCAGCAGCCCCTCTGTTGGTGCTGCACCCACTCTTAAGTGTCTACCTGTGCCCACCTGTGGCTGAGCTCTCCTTGCTGCCTTCCAGAGGGTCTGGGTGCAGAATGCTAGCGTGGATGTGGCTGACCTCCTTGCCACAAACGGTGTCCTACATGTCCTTAGCCAGGTACGGCTGGAGGGGAGTGTGCACAGGGAACCTCCTAGGCTAGCCAAGAGGCAGTGACATACTGACCAGCCCCCATGCTACGTGCTAGGTCCTATTGCCTCCAAGAGAGGGCGTGTTGGCTGGGAAGGGGTTGCTGCAGCAGCTGGACTCAGTGCCTGCCTTCCGCCTCTTCCGGGAGCTACTGCAGGTAAGGGCAAGAGGATAGGGGGAGGGCTGGCAGGTTGCCAGGGTCAGGACTGAGGGCATTTATGCATACCCCCTGACCCCAGCCCTCTGTCCCTAGCACCACAATCTGGTGGCCCAGATTGGGGCTGCCAGTGCCTACACCATCTTCGTGCCCACAAACCGCTCTCTGGAGGCCCAGGGCAACAGCAGCAGCCTGGTGAGGTCACTGGGCCAGGGGGAAACCGAGGGGTGAGGGTGAAGGCTTAGAGGGTGAGCCTCCCATCCCATGGCACAGGGACACAGTGGGAGGAATGCCGCTCTCCAGGGCACTCGGTAGTCCTGGAGCCTCTCGAGCTTCTCCTTCCCCTCAGGATGCAGACACAGTGCGACACCACGTGATCCTGGGGGAGGCACTCTCTGCAGAAGCCCTGCGGAGGGGTGGACACCGCAACTCCCTCCTGGGCCCTGCCCACTGGCTTGTCTTCTACAACCATAGTGGCCAGGTTTGTGGGGACAAGCAGACCCTACCTCGAGCACGATGCTCTTGAAGGCTCCTTCTCTTTGGAGTCCTCCTCCTGGGAGCCTCCAGCCTCTGCTCCAGGGCCTGGGAGACTCCCATCCGTGGAGATAGCCCCAGCCCTGGGGGCCTCCCTGTAGCCCCACCGTGAGGGTGGGGTGGGATGGTCTGGGTTCAGCCTCCTGCCCCACTCCCCAGCCTGAGGTGAACCACGTGCCGCTGGAAGGACCTGTGCTGGAGGCCCCTGGCGGCTCACTGTTTGGCATTTCGGGGGTCCTGGCGGTGGGCTCAAGCCGCTGCCTACATAGCCACGCTGAGTCCCTGCGGGTAAGAGGCTGGGGCCAGAGGAGGGCAGCAGGGAGCTCAGAGCTGGGAGGTACTGGCTGGCAGGAGGAGCTCTTGGTCAGGGGTGGGAGAGCTGTCAGCCTGCCCTGGAGGAAGGAAGGTGGGTTTGGGGCCCCCTGCCCAGGACCACCTGACTCTCTGCATTCCTTCCCCCCAGGAGAAATGTATAAACTGTACCCGGAAATTCCGCTGTACTCAGGGCTTCCAGCTGGAGGTGAGGCTGGCCATAGCACGATTCCATCCCTGTTTCACCTGCTCTCCATGCTACCAAGGTGTCCAACCCCCGGGGTCCAGCTCTACTTTCCCAGGCGTGGGGAACTGGAATGGTGTGGGCCGCTTGACTTCCCTGGGAGAGGCCAGGAGGTTTGGGCCCAGGTCTGCCCAGAGCAGGCCTCTCTCCGATTTGTACCCTATGACCCTGTGGCTCAGGCCTGGAGCCTGCTTTTTCTCTCCCCATCGGGTCTACCTATCTCTGTCCTTCTGCTGTCCTGTTCATCTGTCTCACCCACTGACACCTGTAGTCTGTCTGTCTGTCTCCCTCTTCACTTCCCTGACCCGATCCAAGCCAGTGGCTGAGACTTCCTTCCTACCTCCATTTCCAGAACACCCCTAAGAAGAGCTGCGTTTATCGATCTGGCTATTCCTTCTCCCGGGGCTGTTCTTACACATGTGCCAAGAAGATCCAGGTTGGCCCTGAACCAACCCCCTCCCCAAATATTTGGCCAGGGAGAAGGAGATGGGAGTGGGGGTCTAGGAGGAGCCTAGATTAGATTTCAAAGGCAGAGGCAGGGCTGGGAGAGGATGAGGCCAGTGAAACAAAGGCCCGGAAAAAGAGCAAGCGAGAAGGGTCTGAGGTCAGAGGGGCCAGTGTTTGTCCCTGTGGCCATGCCCCCAGGGAGCAGGGATGAGGCAGAAGGAGAAAGGCCCAGAGCTGACACCATCAACTAAGTCCCAGGGGTAACAACTGGGCCCTGCTCTGTCTCTCACTGTGGGATCTAGCGTAGTCCTTTGCTGCTTGAATCTCACCCCTGCCATGGGGGAGGGTTGTGGAAAGCAGTTTCCATTTCCCAGGGTCCAACTCACTTTGTTTTATGGTTCTGTGGCCTCAGGATGCCCTCCCCTCTCCCGACGTTTGCTTCTCCTTGATACCTGTCCTGGCCTGTGTTCGGCCTATTCTTGTACCCCCTCCCTGCAGGTGCCTGACTGCTGCCCCGGGTTCTTTGGCACACTGTGCGAGCCGTGCCCAGGGGGTCTGGGTGGGGTGTGCTCAGGCCACGGACAGTGCCAGGACAGGCTCCTGGGCAGTGGGGAGTGCCGCTGCCACGAGGGCTTCCATGGAACAGCGTGTGAGATGTGTGAGCTGGGCCGCTACGGGCCCAACTGCACTGGAGGTGAGGACTGGGGAGCGGGCAGGGATGGTGGGCATCCTGGCAGAGGACAGCGGTCGTGGAGACACCCCAGCAGAGGCAGGACGGAGGCAATGGGTAACTCTGGTCCTCCTTCATCTACTTCCAGTGTGTCACTGTGTCCATGGGCTGTGCCAGGAGGGGCTGCGAGGGGATGGCAGCTGTGTCTGTAATGTGGGCTGGCAGGGCCTCCGCTGTGACCAGAGTAAGTGGCTCCAAAAAGGAGGCAGGTGACTCTCAGGAAGGTGGTTCCTGGGTCTGAATGACCAGAACCGTCCTATCCTCCTACCCCTCAGAAATCACTGGCCCTCTCTGCACAAAGAAGTGTGACCCCAATGCCAAGTGAGTGAGCTCAGCCTGGAGCAGGTGGGAAAGTGGGTGGGGGCGTTGGGGTCAGGACAGGGTCTGGGCGGGCACACGCTGACCCTTGCCATCCCTCCCAGCTGTGTACAGGACTTGGCAGCAGTCCCCGTCTGCATCTGCGCCGCAGGGTACTCGGGCAACGGCACCCACTGCTCAGGTCCAGCCACACTCATATCCTGGGCTCCCCCTGAAATTTGGGGGTGGCTTTCCCTGCCAAGCCCTGTCCACTCCCTCTAGGTCCAGTCTGTCTTCCTACCCCATTTCTGGTCTCAGCCCTCCCTCTGACCTTTTCCTTTCTCCCATGGCCGCCTCCCCTGTCCCCACTCCGTCCCCTTGCCTGCTCCTCACTACTTTCTGGTATCATCTGTTCCCAGAGGTGGACCCCTGTGCCCATGACCATGGGGGCTGCTCCCCCCATGCCAACTGCACGAAGGTGGCACCTGGGCAGCGGACGTGCACCTGCCAGGATGGCTACACAGGCGATGGGGAGCTGTGCCAGGGTGAGGCTGGGATCCCCAACCTGGATGTCTGTGGGGCTAAGGGTTTGGCTTTGATCTGAGTTACACTAGGAAGGGTGGAGGGGGCACCCCTGAGGTGCTAAGAGTAGGGGATGAGCCCCTGAATGGACAGATGAATACAGGGGCCACCTCAGGACTCCTCACCCCAGCATCTCTTCCCCCAGAAGCTAACAGCTGTCTCATCCGCCATGGGGGTTGCCACGTGCACGCCGAATGTATCCCCACAGGTCCCGAGCAGGTCAGCACAACAGGGTTGGACATTGGGGCTGTGCCATTTCCCCATAGGGAGGCGCCCCTCACCCACCAAGGCTATGCCTGGGAGGGTTGCTCCTTCTGTCCAGGGCACTGGCCCGCTCCTGGGTCTCAGCAGCCCCACTCATCAGGATTTGGGACAGGTCTCCTGCAGCTGCCGCGAGGGTTACAGTGGAGACGGCATCCGGATCTGCGAGCTCCTGGACCCCTGCTCCCAGGTAAGGCCCACAGCCCCACCTCATTTCACAGGGGGAGGGCACTGAGGCTGGAAGCAGCCCTCCCCACGAGCTCAAGTCTGACTGATCAGTAGGAAACAGGGCTTTGGGGGATGGACAGGGACGTTCATGGCCCCTTCCTCAGGGCTGGGTGGGGCAGACAGACCCTGGGAGCCACTGATGTCTCTCTCTCCTGTCCCTGCCTCAGAATAACGGAGGCTGCAGCCCCTATGCTGTGTGCAAAAGCTCAGGGGATGGCCAGAGGACATGCACCTGTGACACAGCCCACACCGTGGGTGACGGTTTCACCTGCCGTGCCCGAGTCAGCCTGGTAATGATGCCCAAGTCGGATCCCTCACCCAAGGCAACCCTTAGGCCTGATATTAATTGAGATTCCAGATTTGATCCTGATTCTGGCCTTGAGCCTGAGCCATGACACCACCTGGGCCTGGCCCAGCTTTGATCCAGGAAACCAGGGTTTCCAGGTGGTTATTCCCGCCGTTCTCAGGAATTTTTTTCGCTTTCCCGTTCCCGAATCCCAAGACATAAACTATTTTCTGTTCTCCACGATGAATCGTTTCCACAAAGTGACAGCCGATACTGCCAACCATCTGGGTTCAAGAAGCCGAGTATCCTGATTTCCCGACCAACTTTTCTTGGGATTCGGGAACGGAAAAGCGAAAAAATTTCCTGAGAACAGGCGGGAATTTCCGCCTGGAAACCCTACATGAAACTAATTCTGATCCTAGCTCAGATGCCCCTGGCTTTCCTTTCCTCATCTCTGCCTTGGTCAGGCCTTGGGCTGCAGGTGCTGGGATAGGGACCAGGCCCTGAGTGGGGGCCACCCAAAATCTGAGCTGACCCTCGCCCCCCCAGGAGCTCCTTCGGGACAAGCACGCCTCATTCTTCAGCCTCCACCTCCTGGTGAGTGAGCAACCGGCCTTCACTTCCTGAGTCCAGCCTGGCCTCTCTGCCCTGCAGGTCCCAGCTGCCTCTGGGCCTTGATATTCTCATTTGGTCAAGGGGTTGGCTAGTCTGGTCTCTCAGAGTCCAAGTCTTCCCCTGAAAGATCCGTGGAAGCCCAGAGTTGCTCCCAGATTGCCCCTCTTCCACTCAAGCGGTCCCCTTTTTCCTCCAGAAATACAATGAGCTCAAGGGCAACGGGCCTTTCACAATTTTTGTGCCGCACGCAGATCTGATGACCAACCTGTCACAGGTAACGCAGCGCGCAGGAGAAAGGCTGGAGAGGGATGCGCACAACAGGGTTGGGGGGTGGGCAGAAACAGCAGTCAGGGCCACCCTCTACGCTCGCGATTTCCACTCCAGGACGAGCTGGCCCGGATTGGAGCCCATCGCGAGCTGGTGTTCCGCTACCACGTGGTCGGGTGCCGGCAGCTGCGGAGCCAGGATCTGCTGGAGGAGGGCTACGTCACCGCGCTCTCAGGGCACCCACTGCGCTTCAGCGAGAGGGAGGTGAGCCCGGGCCCCACTCCCGTCACCAGCGGCCCACAGACCCAAGACTCGGCGGTTTTCAATCCCCAGCTCCTGTGCCCTGCGCTCTGTCCCCGCGAGTTTAAGACCCTCTCACTTCCCCTGGGCCAGGGAGGGCTTCAGGGAAACAGAGTTGAGTCCTGCCCTGACCCCGCCCACTACCACGAGCTGTTCCCGGGCTCAGGACTTCTGAGCCTGGCCTTTTCCGGGTGTCCTGCTTCCCACTCCCACCTGGGCCCGCTGCTGTTTCCCTGGGAGGGAGGTGAGAGTCGCTGTCTTGACCCCGCCTACCTTCTGCCTAAGACTTGCTCGCCCCAGCCCATGCCCCGCCCCCTGTGCCCATGCCCCGCCCCCTGTGCCCATGCCCCGCCCCCTGTGCCCATGCCCCGCCCCCTGTGCCCATGTCCCGCCCCCTGTGCCCATGCCCCGCCCCCAGGGCAGCATATATCTCAATGACTTCGCTCGCGTGGTGAGCAGCGACCACCAGGCAGTGAACGGCATCCTGCATTTCATCGACCGTGTCTTGCTGCCGCCGGAGGCACTCCACTGGGAGCCCGACGCTGCCCCGATCCCGCGGGTATGCCCTGGGCATGAGCCTGGGAGCTGGGAGGCAGGTGGCTGGGGCTTGGGACCCTCCCTCCCTGCCTGACCTCCGTCTCACCAGTGCCTTTCCCTAGAGAAATGTCACCGCTGCCGCAGATAGCTTCGGTTACAAGATTTTCAGCAGCCTTGTGAAGGTACTGCTCCTGTGTGTGGGCCTGTCAGTGTGTGACCATGTACGTGTGTTTATGGGTGACCGTCAGTGTGTGCGGCTGAGTGTGCTCATCTGCCTGTGCACACCCACCTGAGTGCAGACCTATCCTTCGTGTGAGTGTGCACAGGCCGTCTGTGTGTGTGCATGAGCTCCCCAGTGAGCACAAGGGCGTGCTATGATGCCCAGGTACTTGACAGCAGTCAAGGGGTGTGCAGGTTTGTCCCTGCATGTCCACCTGCAGTGGCCACGCTGGAGGATGGCTGGTGGGAAGGCTGCCTGGGTCCCTGTAGCCCCTTGCTGGGCTCTGCGGTCCAGCCGCCTATCTCTGCCCACTAGTCTCTCAGTTGGCTGTGACTGCAGCCCCTCTTTTTCTCCCCCACACCCCCAGGTGGCTGGTCTCCTGCCCCTGTTTCGAGATGTGTCCCATAGGCCCTTCACAATGCTGTGGCCAACAGACTCTGCCCTGCAAGCCCTGCCACCCGATCGCCAGGCCTGGCTGTACCATGAGGACCACCGTGACAAGCTGGCAGCCATTCTGCGGGGCCACGTGATCCGCAACATCGAGGTGGGTGCACCCCAGACCTTGGGCCCCGCTGCCTGCCACCCAGCCCTCCTGCCCAGCTCCAACCATGGCTCCCTCTGCTCAGGCCTTGGCATCTGACCTGCCCAACCTGGGCCCACTCCGCACCATGCATGGAACCCCTATCTCCTTTTCCTGCAGCCGTGCCCGGCCGGTGAGTCTGGGGAGAAGGCTTGAATAAGGGAAAGAGGAAGGGGCTTGGCTGCAGTACAACTGTGACCCCCCATGTACCCCATATCCTTCCCGCCTGCAGGGTGAGCTCATGGTGGGTGAAGATGATGCCCGCATTGTGCAGCGGCACCTGCCCTTTGAGGGTGGCGTGGCCTACGGCATCGACCAGCTGCTGGAACCACCTGGCCTTGGTGCCCGCTGTGACCGCTTTGAGACTCGGCCACTGTGGCTGGTGAGGGAGGCCTGAGGTCGACGGGTAGGGCCCAAGCGCACCTGTACTGTCCACCCACCTGATCTTTCTGTGTTGGCCTCCATTCCTTTCAGAAGATTTGCAGCATCTGTGGGCGGGAACCGCCCTGTCCTGAGGGCTCACGGGAGCAGGTAAGGGGCTGGGAGCTGGGGGCGGGTTTGCGCAGGGCCCAGGCACCACCAAGCTCAGGCTGTTTGCAGCCTGACTCTTCTTGGCCCAGGGCAGCCCCCAGGCCTGCTGGCGCTACTACTCAAAGTTCTGGACTTCACCTCCACTGCGCTCCTTGGCACTGCGCAGCATTTGGGGCCAGCCTCAAGGTCTGGGCAGGGGCTGCCACCGCAACTGTGTCACCACCACCTGGAAGCCCAGCTGCTGCCCTGGTCACTATGGCAGTGAGTGCCGAGGTGAGTGTCCTGAGGTTGCAGACGCTGCTGACTGACTCCTCTGGCCTCCGGGATAACCAAGGGTACTGCTCTGGCTATTGTTTGAGGGGTGTTGGGGTGGTCGGGGGCTGGGTGAGTGGATTTTACCAGGAGAGAATGCTCTAAGGCAGGGTGGGTGTCTAGATGGTGCAGGTCCTGGTGGCGTGTGCTGGGGGAGGGAGCAGTCTGGGTGTTCTCCAGAGCATAAGGGCCTGGAGGGTTCTCAGCAGTGTGGCGACTTGCTGGGCTTGCTGCTTTTGGAAGAGCCTGGGCAGACACTGGGTGAAGGATGGACGGTGAGGCTGGGCTGGCGGTAACTGTGGGCAGTGTTCTGAGAGCCCCTGGCTCCCCCTCACTTCTCCCACCCCATCCTCTAGCTTGCCCTGGGGGTGCCAGCCACCCTTGTAGTGACCATGGTGTGTGCATGGACGGCATGAGCGGCAGCGGGCAGTGTAGGTGTCATTCGGGGTTTGCTGGAACAGCATGTGAACTCTGTGCCCCGGGGGCCTTTGGGCCTCATTGCCAAGGTAGGCTGTCCTGTCCTGCGCTGCCCTGACCGGATGCCCTCGGCCCCTGCGCCACTCCATCCTCCTCCTGTCCCTTTCCCCAGCCTGCCGCTGCACCTCTCATGGCCACTGTGATGAGGGCCTTGGGGGCTCGGGCTCCTGCTTCTGTGACGAGGGCTGGACCGGGCTGCGTTGTGAGGCACAGCTGGGTGAGTGGTCCTCATGCACACCTTGCACTCACCAGTGCATTCTCCAACTGCACACTCAGGTGGAGGCACTGAGATGGGGGGGGGGCACCTGGGGACATCCAGGAGGGCAGCTACTAACCTGGATGTGTGGGGTGGGCCCTGGGGGACAGAGCTGCAGTCTGCGTGTGCCCCACCCTGTGCACCCCAGGCAGTGTGCCGCACGGGCAACAGCTGCGAGTGTAACCTGGGCTATGAAGGGGACGGCCGCACATGCACAGGTGAGCAGGTGGCTGGGGACGTGAGGTGGGCGGCCACGCTCCTCTCCTGCCACCTTGTCCACCCATTCTCTCCCTGCCCCCAGTGGCCGACCTGTGCAAGGATGGGCGTGGTGGTTGTAGTGAGCATGCCAACTGCAGCCAGGTAGGCACAGAGGTCAACTGCACCTGCCTGCCAGACTACGAGGGTGATGGCTGGAGCTGCCGGGCCCGCAACCCCTGTGAAGACGGTCACCGTGGCGGCTGCAGCGAGCATGCTGACTGCCTGAGCACTGGCCCGGTGAGCAGGAGGGGTGCCAAGCAGCAGGGTGGAGAGGCCGCGCAGAGTGGGTCCCCCAGTCCCTGAAGGGCAGCCACCTGATCCCCCACCCTAGAACACGAGACGTTGTGTGTGCCATGCTGGCTATGTGGGTGATGGCCTGCAATGTCTGGAGGAGCCCGAGCCCCCCGTGGACCGCTGCCTGGCCCAGCCCCCGCCCTGTCACGTGGATGCTGTGTGCACCGACCTGCACTTCCAAGGTGCGCTTCCCTGCCCGCTCCTAGCGCCCTGACCTCGGCTCCGTGTCTCGCTCCGTGTCTCGGGCTGACCGCACACCCCTCCCTTCTGCAGAGAAACGCGCTGGTGTCTTCCACCTTCAGGCCACCAGTGGCCCTTATAGTCTGAATTTCTCAGAGGCTGAGGTGGCATGCGGGGCCCAAGGAGCTGTCCTTGCTTCTCTCCCTCAGCTCTCTGCTGCCCAGCAGGTACGTGGGGCCCAGGAGCATGCAGCCCAGCCTGTGGGGGCCCCTGGAGTTGGGGCTGGGGTCTCAGAATCCTCTCCTGCCCCTATAGCTGGGCTTCCACCTGTGCCTTGTGG
Organism: Rhinolophus hipposideros; assembly: GCF_964194185.1. Lineage (NCBI taxonomy): Eukaryota > Metazoa > Chordata > Mammalia > Chiroptera > Rhinolophidae > Rhinolophus > Rhinolophus hipposideros. The sequence goes on along the minus strand of NC_138060.1, from coordinate 20,428,253 downwards.
GCTGGCTGGCCAACGGCTCGGCTGCCCACCCCGTCGTCTTCCCTTCGGCGGACTGTGGCGACGGTCAGGTGGGCGTAGTCAGCCTGGGCACCCGGGAGAACCTGTCGGAGCGCTGGGACGCCTACTGCTACCGTGTGCAAGGTGCAGCCACCCCCAGCATCCTTCTCTCCAGCTCTGCCCCACCTCACCCATCCCCTAACCTACTGAACTCCCCTTCCCACAGACGTGGCCTGCCGCTGCCGCGAAGGCTTTGTGGGCGATGGGACCAGCACGTGTAATGGGAAGCTGCTCGATGTATTGGCCGCCACTGCCAACTTCTCTACCTTCTACGGGGTGTGTAGGAGCCCAGGGGCTGTGGGGCAGCTGGGATCCTTGGGGAGGGGTCCTGTTCACAACAGTGTCCCCACCCTCCCAGATGCTGCTGGGATATGCCAATGCAACTCCTCGAGGTCTTGACTTCCTGGATTTCCTGGACAATGAACTCACCTACAAGACACTCTTTGTCCCTGTCAACGAAGGCTTTGTGGATAACATGGTAAGTAGCAGGGGGTCTGGGCAGAGCAGCGCCGGACCCTGCTCTCTCTGGCTGGCCCAGGGCAACAGGGTGAATGGCCTTCACTTTGCCCACAGACGCTGAGTGGCCCAGACCTGGAGCTACACGCCTCCAACACCACCCTCCTGAGCACCAACGTCAGCAAGGGCACCTTGCTCCCCTCCCACTCGGGCCTCAGCCTGGTCATTAGTGATGTGGGCCCTGGTAACAGTTCCTGGGCCCCTGGGGTAAGTCTAGCCACTGCCCCTCCCCTGCTGGCCCAGGCCCTCACTCACCCACTGGGCCTGACTCTGCTCCCCCCACAGGCCGCAGGAGCGGTTGTGGTTACTCATGTCATCGTGTGGGACATCATGGCATTCAACGGCATCATCCATGCTCTGGCCAGCCCCCTCCTGGCACCCCCACAGCCTGTGAGTTGGCGGGGGTGGGGAGCAGGTAGAGCTGCAAGGGGAGAGGGGACAGCTCTGGCCAGGTCCCTGATATTCTCCTGTTTGCAGCGGGCAGTGGTGGCACCTGAAGTCCCACACATGGCAGCAGGTGTGGGGGCTGTGGTGGCCGCTGCAGCATTGCTGGGCCTGGTGGCCGGAGCCATCTACCTCCGTGCTCGAGGCAAGGCCACAGGCTTTGGCTTCTCTGCCTTCCAGGTAGGGTTGGGGTGGGGGTAGGTGGGGGTTCGGGTCCACTGATCCTCCTGAAGGCCCCTCACCACTCACCTCTCTTCTCAGGCAGAAGATGACGCTGATGATGACTTCTCCCCGTGGCAGGAAGGGACCAGCCCAACCCTGGTCTCCGTCCCCAACCCCATCTTTGGCAGCCACGATGCCTTTTGTGAGCCCTTTGACGTGAGTGGGGCCGGGGAATGTGGAAGTGCGCCCAGGGTCCGGTTCTCGGCCCAGCTACACACGTCCTCCCCGCAGGACTCGCTCCTGGAGGAGGACTTTCCCGACACCCAGAGGATCCTCGCGGTCAAGTGACGCGGCTGGGAATGCAGCAGACACACGAGCAGGAAGGCGACCACTTTATTGCCTGTGTGGACGAGGCCCAGTGTGGGCGGGGCAGGAGGGGCTGGGAGCTGCTCCGGACAATAAAGTCGCCCTCAGCGGATGTGGGCCATGTCGCTGAGGAAGGGTGTCTTCATGCAGCCGGTGCAGAGCTGGTCCATCCACAGCGGGGCCTCGTGCTGCAGGGGCGTGCGGCGCGGGTAGAAGGTGAAGTCCACGCGGTAGTTGAGCAGGCAGCTGAGGGAGGCCATGTAGAGGTCGGAGAAGCGCACGAGGCGCCGAGAGAAGTAGGTGGGGTTGTGGAAGGTGCGGAAGATGCTTCCAAACTGAGCGTTGAACAGGGCCTTGGTAATGCACCTGGGGAGGGCGACACGGGCACTGGAAGGGCTGCGCAGGAGAGGCCGGGCCGGGTCCCCCAGCCCCCGCTGCTCACCTCAGCTCCTGCCGCTCCTTCATCCAGGCAGCCAGCACCTGCCGGGACTCCGCATCCTGGTAAGTCTGGGCGACACAAGGGGTGTGCTGGGTGTGTGCCCCAGTGGCAGCCCAGGCCCTCTCCTGGGACGCCCCCCGACACACACCTGCATACGCTCCAGCAGCCCCGTGAGTGCCTGCTGCCACGTCAGCGAGTGCATGTACTGCTCCGTGTTGATGATGCGGATTTCACGCTCCAGCTCGGGGATGATGGCACCTGTGCGCCAGCCGTGCCGCAGCATGAGGTCCTGGGGGCAGCGAGGACAGGGCTCAGCACCCACTTTAGGGCTCCCTCCCCTCCCTCCCCCTCCCCGTGACCCTGTCAGGTCCCCTCACCGCCAGGTCACTGTACAGGTGGTCTCCGAAGTAGAGCACACGGGGGCCACGCCATTCTGTCAGACGCAGGAAGTCAAACAGGTTTCCCTGGGGAAGGTGGGGGACACCGCTGAGCCCAGTGTGCTGAAGGGGCTCCTGGGGGGCTGCCAGAAACACGCCTGGCTCTCTACCCGTCCTCCAAATCCCCAAAGGTAGTGAGGCCCCTCCAGCCGGATGCTGGGCTGCCCTTTCCCATGGCCCTGTGTCCCTCTGGGCTCTGGCCCTCGCCAGCTCCCCCTCACACTCAGGAAGGGGGTCTGCCTGCTGCAGGACGGTCTCCTGGAGGCCTGGCACGGTGCCCCGTGCCTCTAGGGTCTCCCCACCCTGTGGCCTGACACTCACCCCAGGGTAGGGACTGAGTCGATTTTTTGTGGGAAACAAACTGCAGCAGTGACCTCACAGCCCTGGTGTCCTCCTGGGCTCCCCGGCCTGAGCCCAGAGGGACCCAGCAGACCAATGGCAGACCTGACTGTGAGGCCATCCTGTTCCAAAGCCGGAGAAAAGATGAAAACACTCAGCCAGGCTCAAACAACAGAGGAACTCACAGGGGAGCAGAAATGGGGGGGGGGGTACAGAGCAGGAAGTACAGTGGCTGTGGGGCAGGAGCCTACAACCCAGGTGAGAAGAATTGACACCCAGCAAAAAGCAGTTACTAGAGCAGTCTGTGCATGTGAGAGGCCCAGGAGGGCACAGCGGGCTGTAAAAGACATCGTTTTTAAAATAATCTCAAAAATGAGGAGCAGGGGAATCTCACTGAAGAGGAAGGTATGATGGGAGGAGTGGATGTGCCCTGAGTGAACCAACAGAAAAAATCTGGAGGCACAACAGGAGACAGAGAGAGGGAGTAAGGGAGAGGTGGAGAGAGCAAAGAAAGATGAGAAACAAGTAGGATCACACACTTCCCTCCCTCCCTCTGTCCCTCCCTCTTTCTTTCTCTCAGAACATCAGGCATAAAGAAAAATCTAAAAACTGCCAAAGAAAAAGTCACATGTTCCCTACAAAGGTGCGTGATCCTCCTCAAGCTCAGACGAAACGCCAAGACAAAGATCAGCACCCTCACAGCTGAGGGGAAGAGCCGGTGCCGCGAGGGCCATGGAGAGCTGGGGAACAGCAGGGTGGGAGGAGTGCATGCAGGCCAGGCCTCTGCGCTGGGTACCTCGAGGCTGCTCTCTGTGGATATGCCCCTGGCCCAACTGCTGGCTTCCTCCCTCCCCCAGCTCCTGGATCCCCTGCCTCCAAGAAGCCCAGCTCACCAGCTCAGCCAGGATTTCCACATTCCATCCAGGGCCGAATGCCTTAATCACCTCCTGCTCAGAGCCAACCCCCGCCCCAAACCGCATCAGGCCTCTTCTCATCTTCCTAGCCAGTCAGGAAAGGGGTTCTCCCTAGAGGCCTCCCCACCGGCCCAGCTCAGGGGCCTCCACCAGGCTTGTCTGGCTGCAGCAGTGCTCAGTCCCCAAGTAATAACAGTGTCATTTATTGGGCACTTAGTGAATGCCCAGCCAGTCTTAGGCCTTGACACCACAATTCGAATTGAGTATCACACCTCTTTTATAGATGAGGAAATTAAGGCACAGACAGGCCAAGGAATTCGGCCAGACTCCCTCGGCCATTGTGGCCGTCAATGGCCATCGAGGAGTGTCGGTAGAATTCAAATGCAGGCAACCTGACCCAGAGGCTAAGCCCTTGACACTGCCCAGGCCTGTCCCCTGAAAGTCATGCCCTGGTGCCCCTGACACAGGCCCACAGCGCGAGGGGACAGACCCACGGTAGATGTGTGGTGGCTGATCGGGGGCCTGGAGGCCGTGCCACTGCCCCCTCCACCTGGGGCTCTGCTTAGCCCTGCAGCCCCCCGCCAGGTGCTACTCCCTCCGAGATGGCCTCACCTGCCGATAGATCTTGCCCTTTTCCAGGCGGGTGATACGGTCCCACTGGAGCGAGCCCTTCTCATCAAGTTTTCTGAAAGGCCTAGGGTGGGTGGGTGGGGGCAGGTACAGGTTTGATTTCCAGTCTGTGTAGGACCACGAGCCAGGCACCGTCCCACTCTGCAAAGGCCCACCTGCTCGCGTGGGCCACACGTCAGCAAGGGGTGTCCCTACCCCAACCACACAGGGTGGTGAGCCAAGGCCAGTCCCCACTCCCTGGCCCATTGCCCCTGCCAGGCCCGTACTTGCGCGGGTCAGTGAAGAAGCTGGGCTTGTCCGCCTGGACGATGACCACATCGAAGAGTTGGCGCCAGTCGGGACCCACCATGTGGCGCATTCCCTTGTCCCTGGGCACAGGTAGCACAGGGGGCATGTGGTCTAAGGGGGGTTAGGGCCTGCCTGCTCCCACCCGGCCCCCACCTTGCTCCCTCCTCCCACCACAGAGTGGGACGGGGCTCACACAAAACTGAAAGGACTGTTGGTGATGAGGAACAGCTGCTTCCCATGGTCCACCAGGCGACTCAGGACGGCGAACGTCTCATCCCCTCTCAGGATGTACTTCTCTAAGAGGGAGATGGGAGGTGAGGGCCAAAGCAGCACCTGCCCAGGCACGCTGCAGCAGCTACTGTCCCCGCTTACCCATGTCCCGCTCGATCCACTGGTACATGAGGCCCTTCACGTGCACGTCTCGAATGGCATCCTGGGGGCAGTGGAGGCACAGTGATGGTGCAGTGGCTGGACTGCCCCTTCCCTGCCACCCTGAGCAGGCCCAGTATTCTCACCGTCACGTCCTTGTAGAGGTGCTCTTGGTCAAACTCCAGTCCATGGCCCAGGAAGTGATCCACCACACAGGAGAGCAGCGCCATCTCCGGCAGCGAGAAGATGTCCATGAACTGCTTGATGGAGGGACCCTGGGAAGGGGGCCGCGGCCTTAGCAACCCCTCCAGCCCCACAACCCCCCGCTCTGGGCACCAAGGCCCCCGAATCTGCCTTGGGACACTGGTGGAGGGGTACGGCCTGTGGGTCAGGGCTGGCCCCCCCCAGTGTGGGCACGGTCTCTCAGGGAGCCAGCGCCCACAGTGAGAGCACTGAGTGGGCTGCCCTGGGCAGCAGCAGACGAGCAAGTACCTTGCCATAGAAGCCGCTCATCTGGTACAGTGGGATGTGCTGGGTGCCCCCGTACAGGTCGATCACCTCCTCATCTGGCACAGGCTGCAGGCCCCTGGGGGGGGCACACAAGCATCATCAGAACCAAGTGGTCCTGAGCCCAGGCTGAAGCATAGGGTGGGGGACAGTGGGGTGAGGCAGGAGTGTGGACCGGGAGCGGTGGGCAGCATGGGGTCAGAGCAGTCAGCACTGACCTGTAGGCCGTCCCCAGTTGCACATAATGGAAGGCATCAATCTTCATCAGAAGGCTCTGGGGCACCAGGGGAGAGGGACGGGTGGCGAGGAAGGAGTTCCCCACTGGCCATGAGCCAGCCTCTTTGAGCCCCCAGGCGGAAGGCCCAGTTGGATGGTATCAAGAGGATCATGTACATGTCAAGAGGAAGCTACAGCTTTGAGGCCCAGGGGGAAGACGGACGACACCCCCCCAGGGGACTGGGAGGGGGCTAAGGAAGTGGCCTCGATGCACACCTAGTCAGGAGGGGCCAGGGAGAGTCAGTGGGCTATGACTCACCTTCTGAATGTCGTAGTGGAGGCCACGGATGGCAAAGCTGGGGTTGTAGTCGTACTTCCGAATACCCTCTGGGTACTGTCAGGGGAAAGCAGGCCAGGCCTGAGCCAGCGGGGCAGTGGCCTCGGGAGATCGGTTCGGCCACCTGCCAGGCCAGCCTCCGGGGCCTGGGACTGAGGGCCTGGCCAGCCTCACCTTGTAGTGCTCTATCAGGATGTCACGGGCAGCAGTGAAGATCTCTGGATGCAGTGAGTCTGCGTACTGAGCCAGCGTGTAGTCATAGTCGAAGCCATAGACCTCAACGTCATGGAGGCTGATCTCGTTGTTGGCGTAGATGGCTGCTGGGTTCAGGAGGCTGCAGACCTCGGGAGGCAGGAGATCTGGAGGGAGGAGACGCAAGTATGAGGAAGGTGCAAACGGTTACCGAGCACTTTGCAGGCACCCAGCCCTGGGAGGCTCAAACACCCCAGGATGGGCACTCTTAGCCCAATGCTGCGGGTAGTCAAACTCAGAGGCTCAGAGAGAAGTCACCTGCCCAGGATCACATGGTTGGGGCAAGGCAGAGCTGGCAATGGACCGAGCTCAGGCTGCAGCTCCTACCTGTGGGTCCTGGGTTACACTAGCACCTGCAGCCCACCCACTGCACCAAGCCGGAGCCTCCTCCAGGCCCCTGTAAGCCCCACTGCCCACACGGCTACGTGCCGACCCCTTCCACCCTGCCTGAAGCTGGGGTTGGGATTTAGGAACACTGTTGGGATGGGGGGTATTGGGTGGCCCCTCTGCTGCTCAGGCTCCCAGCTCTGAGCACCTGCCACAGCCTTTGGAGCAAGGCCTCTCTAATCGGATTTCAGCTGCCTGCCAGCCCACATAATGACATTTGCTGCCTCTAGCCAGGGAACATTGCTAATTACAACAGGCGAGACGTGTGATGTCGGGTTCTGGGCCATTAACCAGGCTGCTCCCCTGAGGATGTGGTCATAGCCACCCCAAACCCCTGGTTGCTCCAGAGGGGCTGAGTGGAACACTGTGTAGAGTGGGGTCCCAGGCTCATCTGCCTTGGTTTCCCCATCTGTACAGTTGGAGAGATGAATGGGGAAAGGGCATGGGCTTTGAAGTCAGAGACCAGACCAAGCCCTCCTTCTCGTGGCAAGAACCTCAGGAAAGTCACATCACTTTTGGACCTCAGCTTCCTTGTCTGTAATAGGGGAATAAAAATTGTACTTACAGAATTACTAAGAGGGTCATATGGAATGTGCTCTGTGCAGCATTCCCAATGTGGCAAATGTAGGAGTAAAAGAGCGATGAGCCTCTGGAGCCCACAATTTCCCTGTCCTGGATTTCCCTGCCTCACTCAAGGAGCCGGGGTTGTAGGGAGAGAGGGGAGCAGGCAGTACTAGGTGCACAGGGCACTGCCTTACAGGGGCTCCTTTTCTGAGACCTCTAGCCTGTGGCTGAAGCCCAAGCCTCTAGGGAATTCCTATCTCAGCCATAATAGTCATGATCTTTAAGCAGAAGCCCTTGTCCATGAAGCATGCCTGGCAGTTGCCTGTGTTCAGAGGCAGACACTCCCCGATGAGCTCCCAGGCTGCGAGCATTGGCCTTGGAAGCCCCTTTGGAACACAGGCTCCACCCCTACCCCCTTTCCTTTGGAGCCAAGTGCAGGGTGTGGGTGGGGGAACAGGTGTGGCTGGTTCCTCTGGCAGCCCCAGGCCAACCTAGGCCTGGCACAGAGCAGCCTCTTCCAAGATGACTCGTGGGTGCAGACAAAACTCTCCTCACTTGAACACATAGAAGAATCAGCTGATTTCAGCCTTCTAGACAGCTGCTTCTGAGAGGCCCCTCACCTGGTGTCAGTAGGACCCTGGGCCTTCCCTTCCCCATGATCCCGATTTCCTGGGTACCAAGTGTGACTCTGGGTACAATATCCAGCAGCTCCCAGGAGGGGAGGGGTGTGCTTGGCGGTGCAGACCCTGTTGGCACAGAGCTCTGGCTTTCGCCTCTGCCCTTGAGGATGTTCCCAGGGATGGACAATCCTCCCAGGAACAAAGCAGGATGGGGAAGCAGCCCACAGGGCCTGACCTCTTGACCCAATTTCTGGACTGAAAAAAACAATAGCTCTGGGGCACAAGGTCCCACTGTCTTCCACAGGGTTGTTGTGGTGCCCAGGGCCAGGTGAGGAGGTTATGCCCTTGCCTCTGAAGTTCACTGGTCTCACTGTGCAGCCCTCCACCCTCCATTTTCCTCAGCCCTCAGCCCCCAGGTTCCAAGGCCAACCCCTCCCCACAGCAGTCATCAGACTGATTTGTGAATGGCACCATGCCAGCTGCTGCTGGGTGCCCTTGCTAGGTGCCTTAGAGGCTCATCTTGTCCAATCTTCACTCCAGTCTTGGAAATGATGGCATCTTGCCCCTTTCACATCAAGAGGAGCTTGGGGGTCTCTGTGAAGATTTGAAGATCCCTGTAGGCCCTGAGACAAAGCTCATTAGACCTATGTTCCTCCCCTGACAACTATGAGGTAGGCTTCTCAAGCTGCTCTACAGAGGGTCTTCCCCAGGTCTAGAGCAAAGACATCTCCTTAAACAGCATCACAGGCCTGTCCCCTCTACTGAGGGTGGGGGACGGCATCCCAATGGAGGCCCATGGGCTTCAAAACCATCACTCCCTGGGGGCTTAACCATTCTGCCTTCAGCTTCTCAAGAGGTGAGTCCAGTTCACCCACCACTCCCAGGCCTCCACATAACTGGAGTGGCAGCCCCTGTTCAGTCAGCTGTTCTTCCAGACAGGGCCACTTTGTCTTATCAGACAATGAAAGCCCTGTCACCCCTAGGGGCTCTTCCGGCAGCTCCCTTGCCCCTTCTTGGCCTGGTTCTTTCCAAGTCATCACAGTCCTATGACAGAGACTCCAGGATTGTTTTACACCCTAAGACAACAGGGGTCTGAGAGAGTGAGGCTTCCTGGGCACCAGCCAGCGGGTCAGTGATAGGGCCACATCTGGCTGCTGCAGGAGCTGGGCCCCAGGGGACCCCTGAACAAGCATCCGTGCTCTCAGGTCCCTGGCCTCACCAGGGAGTCCCAGCCTTATCCCTCTGAGAGAAGGCTTCAGGCTTCCTCGGCCCATTTTGCAGAGGGAGGAAAGAGGCCACCGGAGGTTCAGTGCCCTGGCCAAGGACGCAGCAACCCTTCTGGATTGCAAGGGCCTGGGGCTACTCGGTCTCGTTTCTCCAACCAACGCTGAGCGCTCCAGGCCTCCAGGCCGTAATCTAGAGGGGTCTGAAAGTCTGTCTAGTCGGCGTCCGCTGAGGCCGGCCAGTCCCTAGGAGTCCGTTCCGGCCAGCACCGCCGGCTGGCTTTGTCTCCGGTAATCCGACCCTAACTAAGGGCCCCTAAGGGAACAAGGGGTTGGGGGCGCTTCAGCCGCGGCCTCCCGGCGGGTGGATCCCGAGTAAAGACCGCCGGGGCCCTGAATTCCGGCGGTGGCTTCAGGAACCCCGAGCTCCTGCAAATTGAGCCAGGGAACAAACCTCCTCCTCGCCCGCCTCCGGGCGTCGGGGCGTCCCTAGAGGCTCTCTGGACTATCGGCTGGAGCCTCTTCCGAAGAGCAGCCCGGCCTTCCGAGCCCCGGCGAGCCCCACAGGGGCGCTTCCCTTGAAGAGCGGCGCCCGGACGGCACGGGGGCGGTGCCCCGTGCTCGGTCCGTCCGTCCGCCGCCCGGGCGCGCGTCTACAGCCCCCTACACTGGCGCCCGTCCCACTCGGGCTCACCCACCGTGCACCAGTCTCCGCATATCCTGGTAACGAGCCCACAGGTGCGCGCTGAGCTCCGCGCCGCCGGCGGGCAACGGGACGGGCGCAGAGCGCGGAGCGCCCGGGCAGTGGGCGCCGGGACCCGGGGGGCCGCAGCCAGTGCAGGAGGGCGAGGACGAGGCGGCTCTCGGCCCGCCGTGGCCTCGGCACGGCAGCCAGAGCCGAGCGGCCGCCCGCAGCCCCGCACCCACCATGCCCGCTGCTCGCCGCCCGTGCAGCCCTCGGCCAGTCCGCCGCCCTCCGACTGCGGGCCCGCCACCGTGGCCGCGTGCTCCTCAGTGCGGCCGGCCAATGGGCGCGGCGCGCGGAGCCCGGCCAGCCAATGGGCTCCCCTCTCGGCCCGGGGGGCGGGAGGTCCCGGGACGAGGAGGGGCGGGGCGGGTTCCCTCGCCCCCTCCCCCGAGTTTCGGGCGTAGCGGAGGAGGACTGTGCACCCCCTTCGGTCGTCACGGCGCAGATGTTGGCTCCTTCTAGCCCCCTCCTGAGAGGTCGGAGGGCCGAAGAACGGCCGTCCCTGCGAGGCTCCGGAAGGCAGGGGCGCGGAGAGGAGAGGGCCGAAGCGTGGAGGGTCCACCCCAGCTCGCTGTCCTCCCGCCCCTTCCTTCACCCCTTGTCCTCCAGACCTCAGCTCTTCCATCCCTTCCCCCAGTCCCTCGGCGGGGGTCCTATTCTCCGCCTCCTGCCCTAGACTGGCTCTGCCCGCAGACCAGAGGCGGCCGTTTCACTCCTTTAGTGAATAAAGAGCCCTTATCTTGTGCTCCTGGGTGCTAGTCCCACGCTAGGTGAGACCGGCAGAGCAAACTGATGACCGCTGTCTCTCTCCCGTCCTGTACCTCGCCCAGGTGACCCTTTTTTTAACTCAGAGCAGGACGACTGGGCCTTGTACTCTAGGGCGGTGGGCCAGGGGTCACTGCGCCTGCTTGGTTTTGACTTTAACAAATGGCTGCACCGACCTGCCCAGCTCCTGGCTTCTCCGCGCAGGCTCTCTTGAGATGCCTTGGTTTCTTCTAGCAACGTCGCTAGACTTTCCGACGAAATTCCTTTTCCCTTGCTTGGAACCATTTCCCACCCTCGTTTCTTCTACTCAGATGCGTTTTCTGAGACTGCATGTGTACCAGTTGGTGCACTGGACCCAGAGGAGGCTGACCAAGCCGGGGTGGGCCCTGCTGGAGGGGAGCTGGCCATCTGGACACTTTGTTTTCTAAGGGTGTGTGTATATTCGAATTCCCACTGTACCTTGGCTTAAGAGCTATAGTGTGCCAGACCCTGGTTCAGGTGCTGGTTCAGGATGGAGGCCCAAGGGTGGGACCGTGGGTGAGTGGCTGTGCCCTCCCGAGGACCCCAATGAGCTACCCTGAAATATGAGTTTCCCTGAAAATAAGACCCGTCTTATACTAATTTTTGCTCTAAAAGATGCATTAGGGCTTATGTTCAGAGGATGTCATCCTGAAAAATCTTGCTAGGGCTTGTTTTCCTGTTAGGTCTTATTTTCAGGGAAACACGGGTAGGTGGTTGCTGGGGAACTGGCCACACGGAAGCCTTGTCTGGGAGTTGGCGGGAGATGGGTGCTCTGTGGTACATCCCCCCCCCCAAGAGAAATAGCAGTGCTAGTTAGCTAAGCGGGTGTGTGTACGTGGTTGGGTGGGGTTGGCCCCAGAAGGCAGGTTACCCAGGTAGTAGCTGGGGCCTGGCTGCTCAGGCGCAGATTCTACCACTTTCCCGTGGGCCCTGCTTGAGCACTCTTTTCCAGCCTATTTTTGTAGATTTTGTGTTCACATCACCAAACTCTCTTATTGGTTCTTAGTTTTCATTTGATTTTCTTGGATTGTCTAATAGTTTATCTAATAGTTTATCTAAGATACTCCCCAGTTTATCTAACTTTAGGTAATGAGATGACAGCCCCTTAACAGATATATCTTCAGCAAGCACAGCAACTCAGTGAGAGTGAAGTCTCTGGAGTCAGAGCTCTACTTCTATATGGCTTAATTTCGTAACTTCCCAGTTCTCCATCTATAAAAGATCATGAAAATAGAGGTGAGATTCAGAAGGCTACAGAATACGTGTAAAGAGCTAGGGCTCAATTAATCATCATATTATGGCTAATGTTAATTGATCGGTAAATATGCCCCAGGCATTGTTAAAGGCTTTATTTATATTTTCTCTAAATCCTAACAGCATCAGAGGAAGGTCCCCATTTTGTGTAGGGAATGGAAGCACAGACCAACAAAGGGAGTATGTTTGGAGCAGGGATGTGGTTTGACAAAGCCCGTGCTCTTGAACCATTCTGCTCTTCTGTGATTATTGTGAGATAATGTATAAAAATACCTACAAGGCCCTGTATAACGGTAAGTGCCCCATACAGGATAGTTTTTATTAATTTTAGGGTTGTTTGTTACAGATGCTTATCTAGACTTTTGTTGTGATAAAGTTTAGCTTTCTTTTTTGTTTTTTTAAAGTTCAGCTTTCAACAGGGCCTATGAAATTGTTATTTTTAGAAGTCCAGTCACCAATCACGACCCCGAAACAAATGCAAGGGGTTGTGTAACTGCATTTTAGATTATGGTGCAGTACACGTTTAGTCCATCAGAAAGGGTCAACGCTTCTATAAGGAATGTAAAAAAAAAAGATGGCGGTGGCAGAGTAGGGGGTACGGGCCGCCAACTCCTAGCTCCACCGTAGCTGCACAGGGGAGGCGGGGGGAACCTTGCCGGGACGACGCCACGTGTGAAGCTCCGCCCCCTCAGCCGGCCCGCCTCCAGAGCTGAAGCGCCTGCGCCAGCTCCCTCAGGCCGGCCTCGGCCTCACGGAGCACGCGCATTCTGCTGCAGTCTATTGGCGAATCACCGCACCCCACCGTGCTCTGATTGGTGGAGCCTCCCAGGCTCTACGATCGGCGCTCGGCCGTGGGTTCCTCAGGATCCCGCGGTGGCGCAGGAGGGGGCGGGGTGGATTGCCCGACGACCAGGCTTCCGGAGTGGGCAAGGACACGCGGGACGGGCTCGGTTTCTCTGCGCTTCCGTCCGGAGGCTGGTGCAGCCCCCGTCGCTCCTGGTTCCGCCGTACCCCTCTTCACGACTTCGGCGGGGCATGTTTTCCAGGGCCCAGGTGAGGCGGGTTCTGCAGCGGGTGCCCGGGAAGCAGCGACTCGGCGTCTACCGGTTTCTGCCCTTCTTTTTTGTTCTGGGAGGAACCATGGAGTGGATCATGATTAAAGTACGCGTGGGCCAGGAGACCTTCTGTAAGTGGGGACGCAGCAGCCCGTTTCGCTTCAGGAGTGCAGGAGGCGGCCTGGGGCCTGTTTCCTTGGGGGGTACGCCTGGGCTGCGGCGCGCCCCGGCCCCGGGCGCTGAGCGGCTCTTCCCCGTCCCTGTGGGTGGGGCCGCAGGCGCTCGGGCGTCAGCCTGGAGACCGCCTGCCTGCTGAGGGGGCACGGGGCCCCGCTCGGGACGCCGTCCTCTCACGCGAGCGGGGCCGTTGATTCGGCCCGAGTGACAGACCCGCTCGCAGCCCGCGGGGGGGCTGGCGTCCCGACGCTTCCCGGGGACTAGTTAACGGGCCGGGCCCTGCGGGGAGCGGGCTGCCGGCGTAGCTGATCACCGCGCTTCGCAGGCGGTCGTGGGGGCCGGCCGGCGTTGTGAGGAGGGTGCTGGGCGCCGCCTTGCCGAGCCCCAGCCCCGGGAGGACCCCCTAACGCCTGGACCCTGTCTGCCGTCTCCAGAAACAGTGTCCCGGGCGAACTGCCAACCCCCACTGGAAGAAAAGCTGTCACCTTAGTGCTTGCTAAGGAGATGCAGTCCTTGTGGTCACCCGTCCGTAGATATTTAATGAGTGCTGGCAGGACACACGGAGCACGGCGGAGGGCCCCCCAGCCCAGAAGGGCTCTGACGGGAGACACAGATCCCAGACCGTGGGGTGATCAGTGCCGGGAGGGGCACGTAGGGCGGGACCGCACCGTGCAGGGGGGGCGTCAGGAGGACTTGCCGCGCCAGGCAGGACCCGGAAACTGAGTAGGTGTCAGCCAGACGAGCGGGACAGCTGTTTGTGGAGTTGCAAGCGCCTCGTGCTCGTGGTAAGAGGAGACATGGAGGCCTCGCAGTGAAGATGCCGTTTGCGGGACTGAAGCAGCTGAGCAGAGAGGGATGAAGCGGGCAGAAAGGGGCCAGAAAGGGGCTGAGAACCAAGAACGGACCCCCCAACGGACTGAAGGGTTTTAAGTGGCTGCGGATTGACACAGTGGCTGCTGGTGGACAGGACGTCGGCGGGAACACTCAGGCTGTGTGGTTGTCAGCTTTGGGAGGTGGCCTGGGCTACGGTGGGGACAGAAGGATGCCAGGAAGTGGCTGGAATTGAGACACCCCAGAGGTAGTCTTGACAGGGCTGGGTGACTGAGTGGACTCAGGAGATGAGGAGTGGAAGCTTCTGGTGGGACGGGGGGGCAGGGGAACAACACAGACAATCCTGGGCTCCATTTTGGACACGCCGAGGTGGGCATGGTTACGCAGATCTGAAGCTCAGGGGCAGGTCGGAGCCGCAGATCTGGGTTTGTGGGTCCTTCACAAGAGATTGTGACGCAAGTCCGAGTTAAACCCTAACATTTTAAGGATGACTGAGAATGGCCAGAGAAGCAAGGAGGGAAACCAGGAGGGTTTGGTATCACAGAAGACAGGAGGTTCAGCAAGTTTGATATGGGACTGGGAAGTAAGCTGTCTCCCCCAGGAGAGACTTGAAGGCATGCAAATCTTATCTGGAAAGAGGGTGGAGGGATGCGGAGATAGCTTGGCCCTTGAGAAGGTAAGGTGGGAGAGGATGGGATCAGGGCAGAGTAGGAGTAGCCCTTGGAAGTTAGCTGGAAGAGTTCTTTACTGATGACTGCTCTGAAATAAGAGTTCACAGTCATTTGGAGTGGCTGAAGAAGGGTCAGGGTCATGGTTGAGGACACAGGATTGTCAGGATCACAGTGGACCCAGTCAGATGCATCATTTGACCCCATAGTGCAAAGCAAGCAATGAGGCATGGAGGCATGGAGAAGTTGAGGTTTTGAAAGTATGTCAAGAAGTTGATATTGGTACGAGACAGAATTTCAGCTGGTTTGGTCAGGAAGAGAGAATAAGAGGGGGCTGAGTGGGTATTCAGGGGCCAAGGGCCTGGGGAAGAAGTTGGTAAAGGTCCAGGGACAGAAGGGCTAGAAAAGTAGTAGAGCTTGTGGTCAGAGCAGATGAATGTATTACTTCAGAGGAACACTGCCAATGGGTGGTGGAGGCTGGCACTTCATCCCCGTGGGGGGTGGTGTTGCCTGGGAAGATGGCACAGAACAGGGTCAAGGAGCCTGAGCTAGAGGCTGTTTTCAGTGATTGAAGGTGAATGGTGGAGAGCAGGTGCCAGTGTGGAGATGGTGGCAAATGGCATAAGCCCCAAAGGAAGAGGATGGTGAACCAGTAGTCTGGAAGAGCAGCAGCTGGGAAGAGGAAACTGACCTCCCCTCCCCACCCTGAGTTCCGTGGTGTGGGAGAGGGGTGGTGGAGAGGGAGAGGGAGCAGCACAGAGCCGCAGGTCAGGAAGTGCCTTTGAGGGCCCAGGTTTCAGTTGAGGTTGATTTCAGAGAGAATAGAAATTGTGGAGGATGAGAAAGTGAGGGAGGTCTTCAAACACTGCTAAGAGGTGTGCTAGTACAGGTTCCTGTCTCTGAAGACACAAACTCTTACCCTGCTATTGAAGTCCGGAAGTCCATGAACATAGTCCTCATTTAACTCGTTTTGTTTTAAATTGAGTTTATTTTGGCATTGAGTTAAACATGAACGTTGAGAATCAGAAGTAGGTGACAGACCTAGACTACTAGTTAAATTACTCAGGGTATTTTAAATTCAAAATCTGGGTATTTTGAATTTCTGTTTCTTAAAAATCTAAGTAAAATTTTTGTTTGATACAGACGATGTCTACCGTAGAAAAGCCTCAGAAAGACAGTATCAGAGGAGGCTGGAAGATGCACCAGAGACTGAATCTCAGCAGTCAATAAAGTGAATATGAAATTTTACTACTGGTTTCAACTCCTTTAAAAATGTACTTTTCAGATCTCTTGTTCTTACACAGAACTGCCTCTACAAAGAATTTTTATAGTTTTCCTGTCTCTGTTTGAATACTTCCCAAGTCACTGTGGTACAGCATGTGTGGGAAAATTATACCTTCCTAAAACACATCTACCCATTGAATCTAGTCCATGAAATATTTCATAAACAATTCAAGGATCAATCAGGATGCTTTTCAGTGTAGTCTGAATTGTTTGTGAAGGCCTTTGTTGTTTTAGGCAACAAATGGTAACCTTACTGTTTTGCAGAATTCAGATTTAATCATAGACATACAAATAAGACCTAAGTAAAATTTTTGTATGAAACAGACAAGATCATTGTAACCTGGATAATTAAGCAGTTATATTTCGGCAACCAGCCACTTTGCTAGGGTAATAGGAATTCCTGACTGACAGCATAGTACTCACATTAAGTGTTCCTGTGAACAGAAACAACCCCTTCCTTCGCCCAGATCCACGAACATAAGGGCTGGACATCCATCAGGACTTGGGGGCGAAAGGCTTCATTCACATCCTTCTGTGATGAGGATGCTGCTTTCATCCAGCTGCTAAAGATACAGATGTGCTCCTTCCCGAAGAAAGTGAACCTTCACAATGTAAAGCAGCCAGACTTCAGCCAAACCAGAGGCTCAGTCTGTTGGTAGAGATTTTGCAATTTGACCCAGAATAAGTTTGGGTTAGCTGGTAGAAAAAGCAAAGGCACCTTCCCATGCTTGGATAACCACACACAACATCTTTTCAAACAAGAAAATATCTACATATTAAAGAAGACTAAGTTTCAAAATAGTTTCTATTTTTCATGAATAAAGAAGCAAATGCTTAAGGCTACAGGGTATCTTTAAGTTAATGAGCTCTGTCACAAATACTTCCTAAATTTTTCTAGGATTTTTTTTGGTTATTGTGGTCCAATTACGTTAGAACCAACTCAGTATAGTCACTGATTACTTGTATCTCATTAAAGCACTACCTACAGCAAACTCAGTCACTGCCCAGATGGCTTCAATGTGAAGACCAGCAGCACCAGGGAGAGGAAAGTGGTTCTCATGTACACCTTGCATCACCTAAAGAATTCCTGGTGAACTGAACTTCATGGGCATTTTAGTGATTAGGCTGATGCGTAAGAAGTTAAAATTGTGGTATGATTCAATTATTTGGCTTTATTCCATGTTCCCCCACTCCCAGTTTTAGAAGCTTCAGTAATATTGATACATAGAGAATTATGTAACACACACCCTTTACAAAGAATAGTTGTAAATGCCAATAAAACCATCAGTTAACTTCTGTGTCTGCTGTGGGTTCCTTCCCAGGCCCACCCTCCTGCCTCCATCCCAGAATCACTTGCCTGAAATTTGTGTTAACCTTCCCTGCAGTTTTCGTCTTTTTAAATATATATACTAGAGTGATGATTTACTGAAGGACAACAAACCTCTGAAGATGACAGGACAATGTCTAACTTCAAAGCAAGGAAACTAGCAAAGCAACTGTAATTGAAAAGCCTATACTAGCTTGGATGCTACAGGATTAAGAACTAATCTTTGTTAACCAAGGTGCAAGCTTTTTAACCTTGCCTCAAAAAAAAAAAAATTTAACCTTTCTACTATTGAGACAGTGGAACTAATTAAGGGAACTTGAATAATTTAAAGAGCAATGCTCTTAAATGCTGATTACAGAACTGCAGTCCCCCTGGTGTCAACTATAAGGCAAACATTTAATAACCCAAATTTCATAAACCACAGTATGAGAATAACAAAAAGCTCATTAGTATTTATGTACTGCTAGAAATCTACCTCTACTGTAGTGGTGGGAAAAGAATCTGGGCTTTGGAGCTTCACTTTCATCGGAACTGATAGGGAAAGTACCTAAATTAGGCACATAATAATGTTCATCTAACAGTCCTATTTTGGAAGTTCTGCCCAGATCTCTGATGTTACAACTTAATTGCATTAGTTCCTCTTTTTCGTAAGCTTGATTTTCCACACTGAGTTACTTCTTTTTAAGAAACAATACACTTGGACCATGGTGTTTTCTAAAGCAATTGTTCTCCTAGTATAGCAATATCAGTTTTTAGTCTTCACACGTGTATTAAATTTGGAATTTCTTCCCATATTTATGTGCAATCCACACATGAATACATCTATTTTGGGGATGGAATTAGTCTATTCAGTTCTGAACTATCATTCACCTGACCTAGCATATTTCCAAACCAAAAAGGAACTAAACAGAGTAATACTTAGCAGTATTTGCTCATGGCGTTCAGCTCTAATGTTTACACAGCAATCAATGATCATTCAAAATAGGTTCATGAACATAGACAGTAGTACAGCCCTCAACTCTTAGGACAACAGACCCCCAGGGATTTGCACTGATGCTAGAGGCAAATGGTTGACTTTACCAACACTTTCTGTTAAGTGTGGTCGTGTTTTAAGAACTTAGGAGCACATTAAAGACATACCTGGGCCACTTGTCTCTTCTGGTCAGACAGCTGACTTTGAAATGGGTTACATTGCTTTATGATCTAGCACATGCTTTCCTTACCTTCCGCCATCAGTAACTCTCCAATTTTAACTTCAATCTGCATTTCTGCCCATGCTGAGGACATGTTAGGAATTCTTTGCCTGCAGCCTGAGAGGCGTGAGTGGGGCATGTCCGGATGCAGTGTGACTACATTCGGTCTCTGTTAATGCAGCCTGAGCCCTGAACCAGTGTCTGGACACTGACTTTTGCCTCCACCTGAGGTGCTCTCTTCCCCTGAACTGGCAGCTGTATCTCTGTCAGCATAAAATCAATGCTTGCAGGAATTAAACCCGCTTGAAACATCTGACACAAGCTTTAACAGAACAACCAAACCTAGTTAATCTAAATCACTTTGCAAACTCCATTTTTATTTGGATTAAAAAGCTTTAGATGAACAAACAATGATACATACATGTTATAAGACTAGTTACCACTTAAACCTCTTGATACAGAAATTAGAATAAACCAAGTTTTAATCAGGTCTGAAAATGTTCAAGCTCAAGTCACCACCAATTTGGAGATTTTACACAAAGTGTCCCCTTTCAATTCTTCCTCACAGGAAGAGAAGGGTGGGTTCAAAAGACAAAGCAATTCAAGGCCTTTTAAATCAGTTGGCTGACATACTATTTTAAACCTATTGATTTTTTTCCCCACACAAACAAAATTCTTTTCCACATGAACTTACATTTTGAAAATGTTTAGGCCATAATACTTTCTAAGCCATATCACTACAGTTCCTAAAACTCATGAAAAAAGGATGTATAGTTAACTTGTACTTTCTTAAGTCAGGAATTTTTTTGTTGTTTCTTTTTTAGAAGAAGGCTGACCTCAAGTCTTAAACCCTAAATATTAATTGATATTTTCTAAGTTAATATACAGAGAGACATGATTCTAAAATAAATATATATATTTTTTAAAAACTTAATTAGGGCCTGCCCAGTGGCCCCCTGGCCCGGCTCTGCACTGCCTTAGAGAAGCCCCGGCTGGCTCTATGGTTCCTACAGCACCTCCAGACACTGGGAAGGAGCCCGGAGGAGGAGTGCTCTGGCTTCTAATGCCTCACGCAGCCCATAGTGAAGAGTTTTTAGAGGCTTCCCAAGAAGTCTCATCCAGACCTTAAAGAGGGAAATAAAATGGTGCATGAAATAAATAAATAACTTAACCAAAATTAAATTTCAGGTTCTTTGGTGTAAATCAAGGATGTCTAGAAATAAAATAATCTGATTGTATTATACAGTCCATGATGATTCAATGGCCCAAATAATCAGGAACTGAAGATTTCTTTATCTGATTCAATTTAACAAGAAGGTACTGACATACTACTGCAATACATTTTTTTAAAATTCAGAATTATTTAAAATACTTGATGCAAACAGATCCAGTGGTTGACTATAGGCAATTAAGTTACAAGGGCCTCCTGTATTTACAGTATCTAGATACAAGAGACTTTTTTTCCATTCTATACCCTTTTGTCCCCATGATTTTAGTAAGAATAGTAATTAAATATCCAGGTATTAATTCATACCAGATTAAAAGAAAAAAGAATACTCTGAAAGTCAGTCTTTCCACTTACAAACAGCAGTGGCAGGTCCACCACAACCATGGTTACAGGCAACCATGCTGTTACTTCAAAGCAGGTTTCCAAAACGCCCAGCGAAATACTGCTCCATGTTTGATGCTTTCTACCTGCCTGCGCACCACACACTATCTCCAATGTTTATTCTGGGGTCATATAAAAGAGACGGCCATCAAAGCCAAGTGTTTGGGATCTGTGATGGTCTTTTTTGGGAGCATTTTCTTAAATTATGATTCCTTTCTCCTGAAATTCAAAAGCACAAGCTAAATTTTAAAAATATTTTAGAAAGTCTTACATTTCTGGTGAATTACATCACTGAAACTTAGAAGAAATACCACGTCTGATGAGGAAACAGAATACTAAAACCTATTTGCATACGCAAGTAAACGCCATTTTTACAATTATGCTTCTGATGCAGCTCATATCTGGTTATGCACTCCCCTCCCTGTGTTAGGTTAGGTGTTATGTTTAAAGATAAATCACCTCCATGCACACCTCAATGCTTTCTTCAAGATGAATTTCAATGTAAGAGATATAAAATTTTAAATCATCTAACATGTATAGGCATAAATTGTGAATTCATTATAAATAGGTCAAAAGTACCCTTAAACTTACCTGCCACGACTAAATATAAGTCGGGGTTGTGTACATATTCTGCAAAAATAACTGACACCACAGATGTGTAACTCAGCACAAGAAAAAGTGCTCTCTCCTTCCAGGTGTCTGGGAGATACGCTAGCTGCAGAAAGACACACAGCACTGACTTCAGATTTCTGCAGCGAGCCTCTGAGTTAATAGAGCAAATGTGCCATGTCTGCCAAACACGTATAACCTAAATAACAACCTTTCACTTCACCTGTAAGAAACAGTTCTTGTGAAAGTGGCTTAATATATTCAGGCACATGAAACAGACACAAGTACACTCCCCTAAGATGTAAACTAGAACCAACTTCACATTTCATTATCAACTTAAACTAATCTGTAAACTCGTGTGTGTGTGTGTGTGTGTGTGTGTGTGTGTGTGTGTGTGAGAGAGTGTGTATGTTTCATTGTTCTTTTATTAAAAACAAAAACACCTCCAAAAAAACAAAACCCCAAGCCAAGACAAAACCTTTGATGGTTTCAGTTCCATGGCAACAAAAAGATAAAACTCCAAGTCTACATATATAACCAATTATGAAACTGGTTTTAAACGAAGGAGACATATGCAAAAAGATCTTTGTGTATTTGATAGTCAACTTAATATAACAAAAACAAATTGAAATAGCTTATTAAAAGTGTCCTTATATAAAAATGGCCTTGTGATGTACAGTAAAATGCAATAAAAATTATCATCCTTTGTGCCTCCCCCCACCCCCAGCAACTAAAATGGCTACTATTCCACAAAACTCTTTAGGCTTCTATAAAAGAAACGTAACTGATGTGATTAAAGGTTTTCTAGATTGTATGCTTGGCGAATGTTGAGGGTGTCTCGGAGCATCAAATCCCGAAGGCGCCAGAGGGCATCTGCCATGGTGGTGTGGGCCCCTTTACTTTTCAGCCAGTGAGAGGGTAGGCGGCTTTCCTGTTCTTTTGACAAATGGACATCGCGTCTTCGAGCTGAAAATTAAAGTTCAGACAGAACTATAAATAGGAATTTTAAGGTAACCAATTTCCCCTCTGTTCTAAGGCCTGAGAGATTAAAACATGAAACATTATTTATTAAATATTATGATTTTTAACTGCAGAATATTTCTGAGAAAATTTCTTATATCACTTTATTAAGCCTCCTGGTTTTTAGAAAACGACTTCACTTAGATATGAGACTACCTAGCCAAGAATGTCTCATTTTATACTTTGTATTTTAGAAATTATCTAATTTATAAGAATGACTTCACAAAAAAGATACACAATATAATGTAATTCTCTACTAGAATGGGAACACAAGAGTTGCACAAACACCTAAAAGATCAGATCCTTAATATTTTGTTGTAGGCACTCCTGATTTAGTAATTACTTTAGTGTTAACAAAAATTCCTAACAAGGTAAATGTGAAGAAAGGGAAAACTACTACTCTTAAAAGAAATAAAATTACCAAATTTGGTTTAGAAATGAAGAATAAATAGAAACTTCCAAATTTCTTTCCAGAAACTAGGCAAGTTATTTTGTATGTACTGAAAATACATTAAGTCTGCTAAACTAAATGAATAACTTGATAGGTTAATAGAAATATATTTTCTGATATTTTTTCTTTACAAAAAATAAAACTGAGGTGAAATAATTTTTAATTTATCCAAATGCATCTATGCTAATGCCCAAATGCCTAAAAAATTATTGAAAAAATGCATAATTTACTTAAAAAGATGACAGTGATGTTTATGACAAAACCAAGCACTGAAATTCAGCAAAAAAAAGAATAAAAAAAATCAAAGTGTGATGTCAATATACAAAGAAGCTCCAAACCCTTCTATTAAATATACCATTTATTTCACTTGTTGAAGAAAAGTGGATAGTTACCGTATGATATAACACGAGTATGCCAATAGCGAGAGGACTTTACTGAGAAAGAGTCTCCTTACCTGCCAGAGTCTGGTCCCACTTGCTAATGCTGTTGGACTCGGCACTGAGTCCTTCAATGTATTTCAGGTAGGCCTCTGAATGGAGAAGCCGTTGGGTCTTCGGTGGGGGAGCCACAAACATGGGTGTTGTCGGCTGCTGTATGACAGGGGGGCCAGCTGGATGTGGGCCAGGATATGGAGGTGGGGCCTGCTGTCCTGGAGGCCCCAAAACTCCTACCTGAAACAGCACAGACCACACAGTGAGGGAAAACAACACTCGGCATGTGTTCTGAGACAGAAGAGAACGTGAATTCTGCCAAGTCCTAGAAAACCCACTGGGAGGCTCACCTGCTGCCCATATGGACTTCCGCCTGGTGCTGGAGTTCCTACCAGAGGGGCTACTCCTTGATTCATCACGCCTGTAATGCAGAAGGTAGTGGCACGATTAGAGGCTCTGGGCTGACATGTCTGATAAGAAACGACGTCATTCATAATGCAAGACTATGGCTCTCTGCTCTTGAATCTTTGTGGGTAGGAACCCTGAGTACCCAAAACAGGAGGTAGCATTCAAACAGAAAATTCATATTCTTTCGTTTTCTAGGTACTTTACAATGTTAGTACACTTGTCAGATGTGTATTTATTATTCGTGGCTTAGAAATGATTTGAACCCTGCATAAAATTCTAATATTTCCCCAGGTACTCTATACTCAGAATACACCTCTATTTTCAAGATGTTTTTCTTCTGACAACATCTTCCTGTAACTGAATCTTGTGTTTAATTTCAGCAGTAATGGCATTGCAATCAGGCTCAGCAGTGTGCAGGGTGCTAGGACACCAGGGAAGAGGTTACGCAAGTGCACAGTTAAATGGGCTTTGCGGAGGCTGGAGGCACATCCTTGCTGCTCCCTCACAGGCCACCAGCACCTCTGGTTCTGACTGGAGTCACTAAGGTTGGCAGAAAGGACTCTTCCAGCTGATAGAGCATCACTTTGAAAACATATCATTTGGAAGCAGAGCGGCCTTGTTGCTGTCACTTCAAATGGAAAATGACAAAGGAAAAGAAAAAGATTTCATGGTCTTTCTGTATTTGTACTGTGTGTCTGATAATAATTTTGTAACCTTTCCTTGGTGACTCCTCACAAACAATTTCTGTGTCACAGGTGCTAGCTGATAATAATCAGATGTCCTATATTTGGTGTCTGGGGTTATTTTAATCATCTCAGGACTGTTCACTTACTATTCTCATAAAACACAGAAACAGGCAAGGGACCTAGTTTACTAAAAACTAACAAACTACCACCAAAATCCTGGTGAGTTGTGGTTTAAATCTTAAAACAAATCCTGCTGGCTGCATAAAAGGACCAAGAGGAGCCAATTTCATATTCTATAGTTCCTCTGGATTCAAAATGTTAGTATTTTGACCAGGCAGAACCAGCCCACTATCCTAACATTCAGAATGCTAAATGCTACTCCCAGGAAGTATTAGACATTTGTTAAGAGAGACAATTATCAGTAAGAATAAGCTTTCTGTTTACAAAGTAGGGATTTTATATTCCAAGTACCCAGAAGGACACCTGGATCACCACAGTAGGATCCTAATGATTATTTGTGAATGAATAAAAAGGTTGTTGCTCCAGCGACATATTACTAACTACTGACACCCCGCCCCCCACCCCACCGAGGACACTCACCGGCCTTAGATTCCACACAGTGGGCATCCCTGAGCTACCTGCATCTTTGTGGAGCAGCACAACCAAATCAGCAACCCCCTCTGTGCTTCCTCTGTTTACAAATGCCATGCCAGGGGGCAGCAGGTGAGAATGTGGGCTGAATCACCAGAGTTCACTGATTCTCCTCTCCTCAAGGCCTGATCAGACATGTGCATGTGTAGGTAATAAGAGGGGTTCTTCCCTGTCCCCATGACTATAATCAGGTGTGCTATGTTTCCTTCAAATGCAATTTAAAATCTGAAGAAGGGGGAAAGGGAGACAGCTATGCCCCAACACCTACCAAAAGGTATCTGCTATCTTGAGGGTACTGGCCTTGGATGTGGCTCCACTGAGTACCACATGTACCTGGAAGTCAGCTCCAACCTGGTCTGACTGACTCAGTTAGATACCTCTGCCAAGGTGAGAGGGCACAGAATTAAGGCCAATTCTATCTGCCACATGGGCACACCCCTTTAATGACTGACTCCTGATGCAACGGCAACTCACACACAGGCCACCATTTCCATAATGAAGCACGCACTCCCACAAACATTTCCTCCTCTGGGTACATCTGGATCAAATACTTTCATGGAGTTACGGCCATTCTCTAGCAATACACACAAAAAGTGTGGCTGGAAGCTCTAGGCCAAGCCACCATGTTTGCTCACCCTGCACACTGCTGGGTATATCCTCTGAAGCATCATCTGGAACTCTGTATAACTCACAGATCAGCAGGTCGAATACTGGTGTAAGCAAATTAACGTTTCTAGATTTCATCATCGGGGATGGGCCTTCAGCTGATATTTTGGATAATGGACCAAATGCAATTCCAAGTCATCTTAAGGTCACATTCCCTCCAACCAGATGATAGCTAATGGTCAGTTCTTTTGAATATGATGGCAGTTAATATGGGAACTTTTGATTTTCCTTTCATAATAATCTTTCAATTTGCTAATTAATTATAAAGTAACACTAGCTGTTACTTTAATTATAAAGTAACAGCTTTATAATTATATTTATTTAATTATAAAGTAATTATAAAGTAAAGTGTCTGGACTCCATTTCTGTTTCTGTATGAAAAAACTTCTGAGCTGCTGTCGACAAACCAGTGCCTACAGTTAGTACAGTGGACTATGCTGTACTTTAAAATGTTATGTCGTGCTCCTAGGGGACTCAGATATGGAAAATTAGTTCAGTGAAGATTCGTTCCCTCTCTCCTTTTTGTTTCTAAAAGGACTGAAGAATTCTAAAGAGTTCTACATTAGTGATTCTGCAATCCCTTTAGAAGTGCTTTTTGGGAAGCAGGAGATGGAGCAGAGACTCAATTTAGAAGACCCTGTGAGATAAGAATTGAACCAGAGGAAGAAATGCACTCAGGAGCAAACAGTGCTTTTACATATGACCTTCAACTCACAATTTGGGAACTTCATTCATTGATAAAGAGGGCATGACTTTTTAGGCTGTGTTTGGCTTTCTGAGTACATGTCAAATTACGTGATTTTAGAGTATGCCTCCTGTTCCTTAGTCTGCTGGATCTGGTCTCTGCCACGTATCCTGTGCTGCTGCTAGGCAGCCAGGTGCCCAAGGGCACAGGGGCTGAGTCACCTGCTCAACACATAGGACAGGCCCTACTGCTGACATCCCTGGGATTCTCAGTAAGGGAAGGCCTGCCCACAATGGGCAGCAGGTGCCTCCTGGAACAACTGACTGAGGGAGGAAAAGGAGAATACGAACATGAGATTAATGAGTGAATGAGGATGAAGTTCTTACCCGGCGGTGGGATGCCCGGGAGGCCGGGCACACCTGGCGGAAGATGGTGGGGTGGAGGCCCCCCAGGGTGAAGTGGCTGCATGCTGCCCATGCTAACAAGGCCATCAACTGGGCCCTGCAAAGGTGGAAGGCCTGGCGGATAGCCACCCATCATGCCTTGAAGGACACAACAAATTTCAGACATGCATCATTAACATGCAACATGAGCTAAGTAATAACAAACCACCCACATGCATTACCAATGAATAAAAGCACCCTTAGTACTGCATGATATAACTAACGGCAATTAGTGCAATTATTTTGTTGCAATAACGAACAAAATAAAAAGTTATATATATGAAATTCAACATTTCTGGATGAATTAGTACTTAGTAATTATTATTTGTAGTTATTTTCCATGGGATAAAAATGCTGCATGTTTTCAGTTAAAAACAAAGAGGAGTTCCAGTAACAACCTTCCCAAGGTCACGATTACTGCAAGCTGTTCAGTGACCAGTTCTGCAACTGCGATTCTAAACCCCATCATTCCACTCTGCCCACACTCATGACTATCATGGGTACACATGAGGGGAAATTGGAATGGAGGGAAATGAAGCACACAGCTGGATCACAAAGCATGGTTCTCCAGCTTGGGGGAGGACGGCAAGACATTTTCAAGACTTAAACATCTACTCCTCTTCCCTTCTAGTAGCCCTACCACTGCTGGTAAGAGTGGATCATGCTTGAGCTTGAGCTGGGGAACTGCTAAGAGACATCACAATGTATGATGTTTCATCTTTAGATCTCCAAACAAGTTAAAATAAAGATAAAACCTAGCCCCTCCCAAGACAACCTTAGCCCAGGTCACTCAGTAGCCTGTACGCAGACCTTAAGAGGAACGGCTGGAGAATCAGGCTCTGCTGACATGAGAAAATGCCAATTGTCATCACTGTCTCCACACTCACAAATGTCCTCACATAAACCTTCAGTTAACAGGGAGCATTTTAAATGAGGTACAAAAATTCTGTGAACAGAGTCTTTTACTCCTTTATTTTCAAAGTGCATCTTCACATGACAAAATATTTTCTGCTAGCTAGGGAAGAGTTTCAAGAAACAAATATTTTTGGCAAAAAGAGTAAAAGGAAGAAAATAATTTCAAAATACCAAAGACTCACCTATCAAAAGACCTTTGAAGCCACACGACATTTTTTTAAGCAAGAAAAACAACTTGACTTTTCTAGGATTTGAAATGATCACAATGAACAAAACATAAGGCTTCTCCTCAAAACGCAATCACCTTTGGTCAAACCCCTTGCACAGAGGGAGGACTGAGGGACTGGTGCCAGACTTCATTTTTATAAAATACTCTCTGTAGAGGGACTCTGGGAAATAGTGGAAAACTCCAGAATCTATGAAGTTTACTCTTTGACTTTCCCTAAAGGATATTTAAGAGGTATTTATTTATTTATAAAAAATTAGTCTTTTAAAACTATAAAATTACTAGTAATTCTGAGATTGATTCAGCTTGCTTCATTAGTCAAATCTAAGCTGACTGAAAAACTTACAATTACACAAAGCAATGAAAAAAAATCTTAAACAGTTAATACCTCTAAACACGAAATAGGATTATGAATTTCATTAAAAAAATAAGAGTTCAGAGAATAAAAACTACTTTTGAACAGACACCATTATCTTAAACATGAGGAGATCCAATGTTGCCAAACTGCCTTTTAACCACACCACCAGATACAGCGTTTAGGGACAAGTAGGTGGGAATTTAAGAATGTTAGGAGGCTTTGCTTTCAATTACAAAAGCCCATCTGAACGCACCCTTCATGGGCTGTGGTTGAAGAATTCATTAAGAACTGAAAGACATGACACTTGTCTTCATTAAACTGTACTTTGGCATTTATTATCCCAGTCACATGTGTTCAAATGAGCTTCAATGCTTGTAAGCAAAGCTGGTCTCAGACAGCAACAAGGCTAGTAAGACGTAGGCCCTAGGCAACCTGTAAACCCAGGAAAAATCACCCTCTTAGCTACAAAGTACCCACGGTAGGCCAAAGACTGGTTATTGTAGAGAATGCTTGCCCTTCACTCCCATGGCCCAGAGGTCTGGGCAGCACATGCTTAATAACGGAGCAGGGGCTTTCTAGAAGAGGGCCCCATCCTCCTTACCCATCAGAGCTCTATGATGTTATTCCCCAACAGGGAGCTAAAATGCTGCAGCTGCTGTTTTTTAATGTTTTTAGCTGTTTGAATTCATTTTGTTAATGTGTCCCTGGGCTTATTAGTCGAGGGCACAGTGCTACAATATCATACATGAAATAGAACAAAACACCATGTCAACAAGGGAATTCTAACTTTCAAAGTCCCCATATTCAAGGCCTGATTTCTAAAAACCTTTGGAACCCCATTAACCAAAATGGGCCATGGAATAGAGAAAGCAATTATGAGATTTGTTAGATCAACATCAGTTACACTGAAAGTACTGAAAAGCAATGATTCAGACGTGCTTTGGCGAGTGCAACTGCTAAGTTCAGCGATAGTGCATTTGAGAACTTGCCATCATGAAAGGTAGGAGCGACAATGGAAAAGTTACCTTATGCTACTCTTCCTCAAAAAGCAAATACAAAAAAAGCAAAAACAAAAACAAAAACAGCATCCCAATGAGCCTGCTTTGAACAACACTGTCTTGGACTCCCTGTGAAAAGAGGTCAGACTGCTTTTGGTTAAGAAGAAACACAGGGTGCTTTTATGGACCTCACCAGGCTTAGAGAGATCACAAAGGAGGGACCCGAGAAGTGGTCTGCAGGTTTCTCATTGGAGACATGTCAGACAGGGATTCCAATTGGAGAATAGCCAAATTGGTATGGCTATCAGAACCAGAGACAACATACACAAGCAAACCACATTCATTTTCTTTTTTTTTTTAAAAATATGTGACTGGGATACTAACAGAAAATGCAGTTTAATGTAATTAAATAGAAAAGCATTACAGAGTGGGCACAATGAATTGAATAAAGACTTTGTATTCTACTTAGCAGTCATGCACACTGGTGACCAAGAAAGGATTTATAATTCATTGTCAAAAATCCTTTTAAATGGTCAATCTTTTAAAGATGGCTGCAGCAGAACAAGGCAAACTGAATACTGGAATGAGATGGGAAAATCAACGTCACCTAAAGACTAGTTTTGTGTTTTCTCTTGGAAATCTCTCCAGAAGAGAATTCGGGGTCTGTTTATATTTTCTGCTATAATGCTCTATGAAGAGCAGTCTGGGGTGGAGAAGAGTGCCAGACCATGCCCACAGCCAGGGAAGAGCTAGCTGCTCCCTACCAATTCCCAGGGTTGGGCCCAGGGCCCATTTCTGGGGCAGAGGGAAGGCATTGCCTATATGGGAAAGGCAATATAAGGACAACATGGATGACTTCAAACTTCGAATCTGTCATGAGAAAAGCCTAGAGACTGTGGCCTACTCCTCATTGGAGAAAAAAAAAAATGAAGGAATTTCTTAAAGTGGAAAAAAATGGTCTTAGCTCCTGTTTTTACCTGCAACAGGTGTCAACTGCTGATTGAGCATCCCCATTGGTGTTGGTGGTGGCACCACCCCCATGAGAGCCCCCACAGGGGTGCCTGCTCGGGGAGAAGCACTCGGCTGCTGTTGCTGTGCTGCTCGCTCTCTCTCCTGCTGCTCAGCAACTTTAGCTGCCCGCTCTGTAAAGGCATTTCAGATTTTCAATTCTGTTTTTAACCCAGGAATTCAAAATACCATCCATTGCATTCAACAGGACTAGTAAAAACACAGGCAACAGTTCTGTCTCAATGGAAGGAACAGTAGATGACTAGTCTCAACACAGGAGGAGTCGGGCCGATTTCACTTGGTAACCTAGAGTCCAGCTTTCCTATCCCATCTTGAGAACTGGTCTGCAAAGATTTCAAGAATGTTAAGACTGCAACACACATTCAGAAAGCACAGGTTTTATTTAAACACGTCACCAGCGTAACCAACGTGGTTAATCTCACAAGGCACCCTGAAGATGAGAAGCGCTACCATTATTCTATTATTAATAGCATTGCAAATTATTTATAATTTCAACATGAAGCAATTCCATGGCCCATTATAATTTTTGGCACAATTATTACTTACTATATTTTCCTGATTCCTTGCACCCAATTTTATTAAGATTTGAGGACTCTTGTTATTAGTGTCATGGGGTTTAGCAGCTGAAGAAAATTAACTCTGTAAGGGAAAAGTAGCTCCTCCACAAGGTTTTAAAGAAAATAAACGCTAATTTCTACATTCTAATGAAGCAAAGAGGTCATGATATTCCAGGCTACAGTCATCAGAAGCAGGGAATTATATATACACATATGAAGCAATGGACAATATACTGACAGAACCAGGTTTCCTGAAGCTGAGCAGTTCAATACTGACCACAAATCACCCTAAATCAGTGAAAGTTCCAGAATTCACTCTTATTTCATCTGAAACGCAAAAAGAGCATTTGCTTGTGCCAGTTCTGGGCTGTGGAACACACCTTGCTACACCCCTCATTCCTTTGAACCACTATGCCTACATCTCCATAGCCAGTAGCCCCAACCATCACATTCCCAGTCTCTTTGGGAGTTAGCAGACTGGTCCCTTACTAGAGAACTCTAGAAATGTGTATTCCCAAAGCTCCCACAATACAGGGTTTATTTTGCTTCACCATTCATAAAAAGGAAATCCTTCCCACTCTTCACCTGGGCAAACTAGGGCTGGGAGACAGGTAGTGACTGGTCCAAGGATACAGAGAGAAACAGCAACCTGTGGCCCTGACTCCTGGTATCACACTCCAACTGCCACACATTACCCCTCCAACATGGAATTCAAAAGGCTACCACTGGCTGATTTAAGCAGGGGAAAATAGCTCAAGGTCACACGGCTTTAAAGAGAATCAAGAAGCAACAGCTCCAGTCC
This sequence comes from Rhinolophus hipposideros, assembly GCF_964194185.1. Taxonomy (NCBI): domain Eukaryota; kingdom Metazoa; phylum Chordata; class Mammalia; order Chiroptera; family Rhinolophidae; genus Rhinolophus; species Rhinolophus hipposideros. The sequence continues at coordinate 20,397,319 of NC_138060.1, read as the reverse complement.
TCCTGTAGTGTGAGGATGTGGACGTCAAACAAGTCAAATCTTAATCGGCTATGACACAGCTGCCTGCATAGACCTGTCATCACTCACTAACACTGTCCCAGTTTACAGATCCTCTGTACAATGAGCATGAGGGACAAAGGCCATTTAAACCACCAACTTATTTCCTTGAGCTAGCAGTGAAAAAAACAATGATAATATAGACCCCCATATTAAATTCTAGTATTTTCATTACACAAATGACACAAAAAATGGGAGAGCCAAAAAATGGATTTGAAAATACAATCATTCAGGCCTGTGGATTGAACATTGAACTGACTACTGTTGATTTTTTCTGGGAGGACCCCACTTAGGCTATCTTGGAAAAGAGAATTACTAAATGAGGCCAGCCAAACTCTAAACTTTGGTTTTGAGTTCAATGGGTCAGAACACTAAAAGCTCCGATTTTTGTGTCTCAGACAGACACCGCTGCAGTCATATACTAACTAACTCACTCTGACTTGGTTCTCACTGAATTTCAGCGTCCTGTTTGAATTTGGGAGAATATCTGAGAAGCCATCATTTCTCCCTCTTTTTAGCCCTGCTCCAGTGTTTTTACTTTTATATTATTTCCAGACACGTTTCTCTTTCTTGTTCACAATCTAAATAACCAGTAATATAGTACCAGCTTCATTTGTGCTGGACTAGGCTTTACACTGATGTGAGCTTCATTTCCAATACTGCTCTGAATGATAACATCCCAACTGAATGATATATTTGGTTTTAACTGGCACTAAGGTCAGAAATATCAAATCTCCCAAGTTCTAGGCTCTTATGGAACTGACTAGGGTTTCTCAAAGTATGTTCTGCAAAATATTAGTTCTTTAGGATCTTAACAGGTATTAAGTGAATACTTGGTCAAGTTTCAGAAAATGCCAGGTGAAAAAAAATAGGTTCTTTACTGTAGGTCTTAAAGACTTTAATACGAAAATATGCACTGTAAGTTTCCAAGAGAAAAAAAATGGAGTGCTTCTAAACTAGTTTTGACACAAATACTTTTTTGGTTGAGCATCTTGCAGGATTAGGGTTCTGCAGGAGATCCTTGGGGAAGCCTTGTCAGATAGTTTTATAATAATCAATTTTAACAATTAATTTCTTTACGTTGCATGGAAAATAGTGGATTTGGAATTGGCCAAGAAGAGTAATGGTAGACCACTGTGGTCAACCATTGAGAGACATCTCTAGACCGGCAAAATAAACCATTTAATTCCAAATGGAAAAAATACAGCTCCAAGGGTAATAGTCCAGCTTAATCTAATGTTTACTACTCATTTCTTTACTAAAGCCATGCCTGATACTAAAAATAAAAAATAAAAACAGCAACAACAACACAATTTCTCTCAAGTATTTGTCCCCAATAGCTAAGAACCACCAAATCCTTGAATAATATAGCTCATGGCCCAAATGATTTAATTATAGAATAAAAGGAAAACGAAGGCAGTTGAGCTTTATCAGAGACCTCAAGTGCCTTCCCAGTAGTTATGAATGCAGACATAGCACAGGCCAGGACTGGCCTAGGAAACCAAGCGCTTCAGCCAAGCTTCAGCCTGAAGTTTAAACATTTGGCTTATCAAGAGCCATAATAGAAGATCACTGATTTTGAAAGTCCCTTTTCAGATGAATTTTAAACAAAATTATATTTAACATCCTTGTATAGTCATTGCCCAGTTCAACACGTGGGTACTTACAGGACTCAATGAAAGAAGAAAATCATGCAATTTTTAATAGCAAAATATTGGCTTGAGAAACTTTTTTTGGGAAAAAACAAAACAAAACACCCCACACCAAGATCAGAGGCCAAGTCAGGGGCAGCGCCTGCTAAGTCAGGACAAGGTTGGCATTTAAACTGCTGGATGGGAGCCATTTGAGACAGTTCCCAACACAAAGTTCATATGCAAGTGGTAAGAATAAGAGAGTAAAACCTGCTTATGCACGTGCATTCCTGAAAATACCCCTTGCTTAGAAAGCTGAGACAGTTCTGTCTAGTCTCTATTTACCTTCATATTCTGCCTTCTTGGCAGTCTCAAGATTTCTCCATTCTGTTCCCACCAGTCGGCTGAGCTCCCCAAAGGAATAGTCTGGGTGCTGAGCCTTAATCACAGCTCTCATCTCACTGCTGAACAGGATGTAGCCACTCATGTTGATTTTCCGTTTGGAGCCTTCTTTCTTTGCATTGCCTTTGGCAGACTTGGGGGTAGACTGTAAGACAGAAAGATCTTATAGTGCATCAGAACATTGCCTTTGGTTAACTGCTCAAAGTTTCTGGAAGCCAGGAACACGTAATTCAATAGCTACTGCTTTATAGATACATTCAGTTTATAGATGGCTATTGCTTTGGTTAAAACACAGCTCTTCCTTGCCTCTTACTATGTAAGAAATAAACAGAAGTTCTCTGAATTCCATGACTGCAATCTGTAATGGCGACCTCACAATTAAGTCCTGAGAAAATTCTGAATGAGAAAAAAATACCAACAGGAATCACTTCAATCAAAAGATGAGGTCTTAAAGAAAGAGAGATTAAAAAGACAGGGGCAATAAAAGCCAGGGAACAGGATGATGCCTCTTATCACTGCTTTTCTTCAACATAAGACAGGGAGAGCTTTCTATCTAAACTTTCCATTAAAAAGAGCTATGTATGAAATGTAAAAAGATATATTAAATTTTAAGTAATTAATGGCATTAAGAAAGGAAAACAATGTTCCTTCCTGCAAAAGTCACATATGTAGAGGATGGATATCTCCTTACTTTGGTTTGAGTCTGCTGCAAACCAGAGCTGGGAATAAGACAAGTAACAGGAACTTGTCACCTTCACCTGTGGGGGTGTGTAGGGCATGAGATCCAGCTCACTGGCCAGGGGAGTCTGAAGTTGAGGTAGAGAAGGAGGCTCAATGACCTCACTATCTTCTTCTCCCATCTCTTCGATATCTTCATCTCCACCTTCTAACTCAGCAAATTTAGCTTCTAGTAACTGGATCTTCTTTTCCAACAAAGGTGAGGGCTCCTTCTGAGGAACGATTGGTTTTCTAAAAGAAGTGACATTAAAAAAAAAAAAAAGTCACCTAACACTACTCCAGGGTTGGTCAGAAAGCAGTGTTCTGCCTTAATATAAATGATTTCCTGTAACCTGAAATGTATATTCTAAGTCAGCAAGGAATTTCAACGTGTATTTATAAAGTCACATCTATTTACAGATGCTTGTTTTTAAAGGATTCTGCTGAATATCTACAAAAGTACCAGGTCCAAAGTTGGGATCTAGTTGCCTATACATAGTGAAAAGACTTTGTAATCTGTGGAACTGCGCAATCTCTTGATAGGCTATGAACCAGAAACAAGAATTTCTGCCTCCACATTACAATTACTGGAGTCTAACCCAGGGGCACCGCTACAGCAGTTACCACATCTCAGCAGAGTATGAAGCGTTCCTTTACTCTTTAACTGAATTAATTTTTTAATTTAAAATGTATACTGCTCTAGTTTAAGACCTAAGGAAAAAACAAAAGCATCCTGTACTACACTATTTTGATATCAGCTTTACTATTAAGAGCTGAAGTGTTCTTTTTCCTTAGCTTTTTCAAGCTTTACCTGAAGTAATAAATCTCATCATCTACCACTTTAGCAGAGAGTGAAAACCTCTTCAGTCCCTTGAATTTCTTCATCTGTTTGTCACTCTCGTTGTAGCGGCTCTCACAAAGCAGAACGTCATTTTCTGGAATTTCAGTTGGCCTGCAGGAAAGGAAGTCCTTGAATGACAACACAGCACACTTTCCTGAAAGAGCAAATTGGACAGAAGTTAGAATAAATTGTGGTCATAGCTAACAATTATTTTAAATTTTTATTATTTTTGAATTAATACAATCATCTGATTCAAATGTCAGAAGATTTAAAGGGTATACACAAGCATAAGGATAGACATGTAGATCAATGGAATAGAATTAAAAGGATAAAAATACACTGATACAATTGGATTTTCATGGGCAATTGATAACAAGGGAGTTAAGACAATTCAACGGGGGAAAGAATAGTCTTTTCAACAGGCAGTGTTGGGACAACTGGATTTCCACATGCAAAAAAACTGAGTTGGAATCCTACCTCATACCATATATAAAAATTAACTCAAAATAGATCAAAGCTCTACATAGAAGAGACACAACTGTAAGACTCTTAAAAGAAAACACAGGTGTAAATCTTTGTAACTTTTTATTAGGCAATGGTTTCACAGATGTGACATCAAAATCACCAGCAACCAAATAAAGTAAACTGTACATCATCAAAAGTAAAAACTTTGTGCTTTAAAAGACACGATCAAGAAAGTGAAAAGACAACCCACAGAACAGACAAAAATACCTGCGAATCATATCTCTGGTAAGAGTCTAGTATCCAGAATATAGAAAGAACTTCTACAACTCAACAATAACAAGACAACCCAATTAAAAAATAGGCAAAGGATCTAAACAGACATTTCTCCTAAGAAGATACATAACCAATAAGCACATGAAAAATGCTCAAGACCATTAACCATTAGGGAAATGCAAATGAAAACCACAATGGAATTACCATGGCTATTACAGTAAACAAAAAAAGAAAGAGGAAAATAACAAGTGTTGGCAAAGGTGTGGAAGAGAAATTGGAACCCTTGTAAACTGCTGGTGGTACAGTTGCTATGGAAAACAACCTGGCAGTTTCGCAATAAGTTAAAAAGAGTTGCTATACAATCCAGCGATTCTATTTTTTTTTTTTAAGTTTATTGGGGTGACAATTGTTAGTAAAGTTACATAGATTTCAGTTGTACAATTCTGTATTACATCATCTATATCTCACATTTTGTGTTCACCACCCAGTCAGTTCTCTTTCCATCATCATATATTAGACCCCATTTACCCTCTTGTAGAGGCCCCCTCCCCCTTTACCCTCTGGTAACCCCTAAACTATTGTCTATGTCTATGAGTTTTTGTTCCTTCATTTGTTTGTCTTGTTCTTTTGTTGTTTTCAGTTTTATATACCACATATCAGTGAAATCATACTTTTTGTCTCACTTCGCTTAGCATTATAATCTCAAGATCCATCCATGTTGTAACAAATGGTACTATTTCATCTTTTCTTACCACCAAATAGTATTCCATTGTGTATATACACCACAACTTTATCCATTCATCTGTCAAAGGACATTTTGGTTGTTTCCATGTCTTGGCCACCGTAAATAAAGCTGCAATGAACATTGGAGTACATCTTTTTTTTTTTAAATATATATATATATTTTATTGGGGAATATTGGGGAACAGTGTGTTTCTCCAGGGCTCATCAACTCCAAGTTGTCCTTCAATCTAGTTGTGGAAGGCACAGCTCACTGGTCCATGTGGGAATTGAACCGGCAACCCTGTTGTTCAGAGCTTGTGCTCTAACCCACTGAGCCATCCGGCTGCCCTGGAGCACATATGTCTTTATGGATAAATGTTCTCAGATTTTTTTGGTAGATACCCAGGAGAGGGATTGCTGGGTCATATGGTAATTCTATTCGTAATTTTTTGAGGAACCTCCACACTGCCTTCCATAGCGGCTGCACCAATCTGCATTCCCACCAACAGTGTATGAGGGTTCCTTTTTCTCCACAGCCTCTCCAACACTTGTTATTATTTGTCTTGTTGATGATAGCCATTCTGACTGGGGTGAGGTGATATCTCATTGTGGTTTTTATTTGCATTTCTCTAATGATTAGTGATATTGAGCATTTTTTCATATGTCTATTTGCCATTTGTATGTCCTCTTTGGAGAAATGTCTTTTCAGGTCCTCTGCCCATATTTTGATTAGGTTGTTTGTTTTTTTGTTGTTGAGTTGCACCGATGCTATTTCTAAGTAATATCCAAAAGAACCGAAAGCAGGAACTCAAATAAATACTCATATACCAATGTTCACAGCAGCATTATTAACAATATCCAAAAGATAGAAACCACCCAAATGTCCATCAAACGATGAGTAAACAAAATGCTATATGTACATACAATGGAATATAACCAGCCTTAAAAAGGCATAAAATTCTGATACATGATATAACATGAATGAACCTTGAGAATATTATGCTAAGTCAAATCAACCAGATACAAAAGGAAAATATTGCATGATGCCACTTATATGAGGTACCTAGAATAAGCAAAATTGAGAGACAGATAATAGAACACATATTACCTACCAGGGTCTGGGAGAAGGGAAAATGGATAGTCACTGATTAATGGGTACAGAGTTTCTATTTGGGATGATAAAGAGTTCTAGAAATGGACAGTGATAATGTTTGCACAATACTGTCAATGGATTTAATGTCACTGAATTGTACACTTAAAAATGGTTAAAATGTTGCATATTATGTTAAATACATTGTCCCACAAAAAAACTTACAAATGATAGTACATCACACATTGTTTTGCACTGAAATTTTGTTGCAAAATAATGTATCTTGAGGATGGTTACTGGTATTAATACACTATATTTATTGAAACTAGTTCATTATTGATATGGGTATTTAGGTTATTTCCAAATTTCTGCTCTCCCACTGTAGCAAAAAAAAAATGCTGAGACAAATAATTTAAGATATTAATTTGCACATGGGTGAATACATCTGAGGTATAAATTTCTAGAAATACAAAAGCTGGATCAAAGGGTATGTACACTTTAATTTTTATAGGTATTACCAAATTACCTTCCAGAGAGGTTTTGCTAACGCATAAACTCAACACAAAGTTGGTAAATGCTGTTTCCATATGCTCTCGTTTTAACTAGTAACAAACATCTGAATCTTTGACAATTCGGCAATTTTTTTTTTTTTTAAAGCAGCATGTGGGTAGTTTTAATTATCATTTTTCTGAGGTTGAGCATATTCTTATTTAAGAATTACTGGTAATTTCTTTCTACTTTCTCTTATTCTTTGCCTGTTTTTCTGTTGAATGTTGATCTTTTCTAACTGTTTTATACCATGTTTCCCCGAAAATAAGACCTAGCAGGACCATAAGCTCTAATGCATCTTGGAGCAAAAATTAATATAAGACCCGGTATATTATATTATGTTATAATATTATATTATACCTGGTCTTATGTTATATTAAAATAAGACCAGTTCTTATATTAATTTTTGCTCCAAAAGACGCATTAGAACTGATGGTCTGGCTAGGTCTTATTTTCGGGGAAACATGGTAGGAGCTCTTCACATACGAGATAAATTTGATATTTGTCTATGATATATGATACAAGTATTTTCCCAATGTTGTCATTTGTCTTTGCTTCTGCCAGTTTTGGTTATGCAACATTTTCAACTTTCACACTGTTAAATTTATATATCTTTTTTTGTATTGGTTCTGGGTTTTAGGTCAAAGATTATCAAAATTTCTTTCCCATTATTTCTTTTTTTCTTTTCTTTTATTGTTTCCATTATTTCTTTTGGTATCTTTGCTGCTTCATTTTTTTGTTCACTTAAACCTGTAATTCCTCTGGGAATTTATTCTGAAGTTGATGGGAAGGATGGATACGATTTTAATTTTTCCAAATGGCTATCCAGTTTCTAAATACCAGTTAGAGAACAATCTATCTTTCCCCACTTATCTGAGAAGCCACCTTTATCATAAATTAAGTTATTACTGGGTCTACTGATAAACTTCCTATTATGTTCAAATAATGTTTACTCATATATCATATACACAATTTAAATTATGCTAGTGTTATAATGTTTTAATATCTGCTAAGGATAACCTTCCCCATCCCTTCACTATGCTTTTCAGAATTTTCCTGATTTTTATTTTCTTTTTTTTACATGATTTAAAAAATCGTTTATTTAGTCCTAACTTCCTCACAAGAAAATTCCCATTGGTACACCTACTGGGATCATATTAATGATTAATTTAGGGAAAATAAACATCTCTATGATGTTGAGACTTAGTCAAGCACATATGCTTTTCAATTTGTTCAAGCAATCCATTTTACATGAATTAAAAGTAACATTTAAAAACCTTCTTTATACAGATGTGGTAAGATGTGGTGTAAATCTTGTTAAATTTATTCCAAGGTATTACATTTTTTGTTAGTATTGAAACTTTGAAGGCAACTGATTTGTTATTAGTTTTATACTCAACCAGCTTACTTTTCTTATTGTGTGCATGGTTTCATAGTTGATTCTCTTGAATTTTCATCTCCTTCATTTCCTTATTTTATATTTCTGTTTCTTCTAACTGCGCTGGCTAGCACCTCCAGAACAATGTTAAATGAGAGTGGTAACAAGGACATCTCTATTTTGTTCTTGGTCTTAATAGGAGTGTCATACTAACAGCAAAACATGTAAAACATGTTAAGAACAGGTCAGAAATGTTTTAGAAGTTTAAAATAGCTTATAGTTACTCTTACTGCCTTCAAGTTACATAGCACTTTACTTACATAATGCAAAGGCTTTTCAATTTAGAGAAGGAACAGTTACTATTTTCTATATTTCACAGAAGGAAAAATAAAGATTTGGAAAGGGTAAAAATTCTGCTCACAGCTAAAGAGTAAAAATGACTGATGGCCCTGGAATGGATGTAGTGTCTCTGTGCCCTGACTTAGGGTTCCTACCAGGCAGGCTCTCAAAAGACAGAGAAAAGATACAAGTTTAGAAAGCATCATTTGGGCCAGCCCAGTGGCTAGGGTGGTTAAAGCTCCGTGCTCCTAACTCCGAAGGGTGCTGGTTTGATTCCCATATGGGCCAGTGGGCTCTCAACCACAAGGTTGCTGGTTTGGTGGGCTCCGCCCCCTGCAACTAAGATTGAACATGGCACCTTGAGCTGAGCTGCCTCCTGATGGCCCAGTTGGTTGGAGCTCCGGCTCTCAACCACAAGGTTGCCAGTTCGATTCCTCGACTCCCGCAAAAGGATGGTGGGCAGCGCCCCCTGCAACTAGCAATGGCCACTGAACCTGGAGCTGAGCTGCGCCCTCCACAACTAAGACTGAAAAGACAACAACTTGACTTGGAAAAAAGGCCTGGAAGTACACACTGTTCCCCAATAAAGTCCTGTTCCCCTTCCCCAATAAAATCTTAAAAAAAAAAGCATCATTTAATAAAGCATAAATTTATAAGAGGGGGGCGGCCGGATGGCTCAGTTGGTTAGAATGCGAGCTCTAAACAATAGGATTGACGGTTCGATTCTCATATGGGCCAGTGAGCAGCGCCCTCAACAACTAGATTGAAGATAACGAGCTGCCACCGAGCCTCCAGAGGGGTGGCCAGATGGCTCAGTTGGTTAGAGCGTGAGCTCTCAACAACACGGTTGCCGGTTCAATTCCCGCATGGGATGGTGGGCTGCGCCCCCTGCAACTAAAGACTGAAAATGGCAACTGGACTTGGAGCTGAGCTGCGCCCTCCACAACTAGATTGAAGGACAACTTGGAGCTGATGGGCCCTCGAGAAACACACTGTTCCCCAATATTCCCCAATAACATTAAAAAAAGAAGTGTTATGTGGAAAATATGTGGAAAAAGTAAAACAATTAGACTTATAAAAAAAATTTATAAAGGCCTGCTAGATTTTGACTAAAACTGCAATGAATGTATAGATCAATTTGAGAGAAATGACATTTTTATAATAATGAGTCTTTCAGCTATAACCACAATGGATCACTTCATTTTTCAGATCTTCTTTAATTTCTCTTAATAATTTTCTTACAGTTTACTTATTTTTGGGGTGTGTGTGTATGCAGTCTTATACATCTTTTTAAAGATTTATTCCTAGGTATTTAATGTAAATGGCATATTTTTAAAATTTAATTTTCTAATTGCTCATTGATGGTAAACAGAAATATAGGTGATCTTGATATTTTCATTTATTAATTCTAATAGTTTATCCTAATGTCTCTTGGGTTTTCTATGTACCGAATAACATCTGTGCAAAAATTAATTATTTTATTTTTCCTTTCTAATCTTTAAAAACCTTTTATTTTTCTTGCCTTACTAAGAATAGTTTTTCAGTTAATAGAGCATTAAAAAAAAATCTACTATGCAGAAAACAGAACCTGCAAATAAATTAGGAACTGGCATGTTTCGAGAGGCCAAATTCTTAAAAATTTTATCATCAAGATGCCTAAGGGTGGAGGCACTCTCTGCCAGGTGTGGCCATGTTTCCCAAAAGCAACTTCTCTGGGTCCATTTGATTACCATTTAAGTTACTAAAGAGAACTCTTAATAGAACTGAACAAAGAGTATATGTATAATAACAATTAGGAAAACAGGACAATCTCCTAAGTGAAATAGGCCCACCAGAGTTTTATCACAGAAGATGAAAAAAATTATACCTTCCCTAATTACCTTTAAAACTTGTTTCAGAGAAACAAAAATGAGATTTACATTCAGCAGTATGTATAGTTAATACAACAAAATTATAAATCCTCTAAAGCTTAAATTTAAACACTTTAAATTATTATTCTCTACAGAAACTAATTTAAAAAAAGATCTGCCTCCTTGCATTTAAAAGTCAATATAAAATGTACCAAACTCCTTTTTCTTCCCTGAGGGGTGGGTACTAAAATCCACAACCTGGGGTAAAATCCCATTTTGTGACCACTAGCTACATTTTCTTTTGGGGCTTAATCTCAAGATGAAGTAACCCTACATCTCTTCTATGCCGTTGTCCTGCCTAATATTATGACACCTCTTTTCACTCTCGAAAATATCCTACTTGGCTGTAAATCAACTGATAATCCAAATGCCAGTACAAAAGTAGAAGTGAGAAGACCTAGGTTTTTAGTTCTGGCCTAGTTTTTGGAGAGTAACTTCACCTTTCTGAGAATATCAGCATTTTCCTACTGGGTCATGGTGAGAAATAAATAAGATCCTGGATATAAAACTAGTTTATAAACTATAGAATGCAACTCATTCTAATAGGCATCTATAAAAACAAGTGATGACAGTGAGAACTGTGGAGTAAGGAGACCCAAGGGCCATTCTTTAAAAAAACGCTGAGAAAAGCTAGAAAAACTGTCAGAATCAACATTAGCGAAACTCTGGAAAACAGCCAAAGGTTTATAATAATCAAGTGAATGCTTGATCAAGGGAAAAAGTGACTGAAATCCATCAGGAGAGCTTTGTGGCATTTTAACTTACCCTTCCCTCATCCCCCCACTTTCTGGCTCAGTGGCAGTCTTGAAGATGGCAGTTTGTGTTCCTGGTGTGAGTTTCTGGTGCTGGAGGGAGCAGAGCAGTCCTTGTTCTCAAAGAATTGTTGTCTGTTTTGACCTGTTGGGTAGCTTCATGAAGAACTAACACAAGGTGCTTGCCTTCATTTCACCTGACTTGGAATTCTCTCTTTTTGGAATTCCAAAAGGCTGAAAAGTGGCTTTTGTACTTTTGCTGAAAACATTTAAAGGCAAATGACCCAGTTGCTGTCAGCTGGGGCAAAGGATATCAGTTGGGGCAAACACCAGACATGCTGAAAAGCCTTGGAGAAAAAGCTGGGGAGTGAGTTTTGAAAAATTTCCACATATTTCTGGGAATCTAGAAAGCCATGCACATGCCATGGTCAGGGTGTATGCTCAGAAAGACCTGAGTAGGCCCTAAGCTCTCACCTTTGGCTGACTGTCAAGCCCTGTGGAAGCAGGAAGTGAAGGGAAAGGCAGAGTTGTAAATTTCCAGGCTGAGGGCTGAAGGTGTGCTCCAATACAGACACAGCATCCAGTTGCAAAAACTGAGAATTTTTTGTTTGATCCAAGCATTTAAGGAAATCTCTGTTAAGTCACTAGCTGACCACTAAGGTAGCAGAACAGAGACTTCAGTGAACATATATAACAAAGGACATGGTCTTTAAAAAATAGTTTAGAAAGTCACTAAACAAGCAACTACAACCCACAATAAGCAGTGACAAGAAAGCCTGAGGAGGGGGTAGAATCTAATTTCCAGAATTATCACATTATAATATTAAAAATAGCCAGTTTTCAACAAAAAATTAAGAGGCATGCAAAAAAACCAAAAAACCAAAAACAAAAAACCACAAGGTATAATCCATTCACAGGATAAAAAGAAATGAACAGATACCGTCCCCAAGGAAGCCCAGACATTGGACTTAACAAAGACTTTAAATTAACTATCTTAGATGTGCTCAAAAAGCCAAAGGAAATCATGGATAAAGAAGTAAAGGGAACCAGAATGATGTCTCACCAAACAGACACTAGTAATAAAGAGACAGAAATTGTAGACACTAAATAGAGATTCTGGAGCTGAAAAGTACAATAACTGAAATGAAAAATTCATTACAGGGGTTCAATAGATTTGAATAAGCAGAAGAATCCATGAACTTGAAGACAGGGGGTCAATTGAAATTATCAGTCTGAATAACAGTTAAAAAAAAAAAAGAAAAATGAACAGTGTCTAAAAGACCTGTGACACACCATTAAGCATACCAACATAGGCGTACTTTGATGAAAGATGTGAAAGAAAAAAACTGTCAATGGACAATTCTATATCCAGTAATATACTTCAAAAATGAAGGAGGAATCGAGACATTTCCAGATAAACAAAAGATGAGGGAGTTTGTTGTTAGTATACTTGCTCTACAAGAAATGCTAAAGGGAGTCCTTCAGGCTGAAATGAAAGGATATTAGACAATAACTTGAAGCCACACCCAAAAAATAAACACTACTAAAGATAACTACTTAGGTAAATACATAAAAGCCAATACTATATTTTTGGTTTGTAACTTCTCCTTTTTCTCCTATATGACTTTAAAGACAAATGCACAAAGCAATAATTAGAAATCTATGTAAATGGGCGCACAGAACATAAAGATGTGATTTCTCACAATAACACAAAGGCGGAGAGATGGAGCTGCACAGCAGTGTCTATATACTATTGAAGCTAAGTTAGTATTAATTCAAACTAGATTGTTATAAATTTAAGATGTAATTTCCAGGGTAACCGCTAATAACTGAAAAATAACAAACGATATTGTTGCCCTAACCAAAGACTTCAGTCTCACCTTTGTTCTGCATCCTCTGAGTGTCCAGGCTGGGTTTATACTAGGAAGTAAGATTCTAGGGCACTGCTTTAGTCTGGATCACAAGTTAAAAGGAAGATATTCTACGTTGCAGAAACTCAAGAAATATTTACTAACTTCATTAGTCTTTGCATTAGTCTTTGCTTCTTCCCGGGGTGGGAAGAAGAAAATGTGTTGAACTACCAGGCCATTCAGACATTTTTACCACATCCAATTCTGAAAAAAATTCACAGCACTAAAAACAATCTAAACATTGAAGAGATCAAAGTCTAAGTGTAAAATATTTTTTAATCTGCAAATTTCCTTTTAGTGAGAAGCATGGCGGCTGCTGCTTCTTTATAACCATGTGTAATCAATATAAAGCTTGTGGCCAGCAACCTTTTGGAAAACCGTTCCAAAAGATGTAAAGAGTAGCTGGTGTAAGTAAGCTGCAGAATTAACTCAGGGCTAGAAGAAACACAATAGATGAAAATGATGACAGTATATGATGCAAATAACTATATCTGAAGAGCAGAATGTCATTATAAACACTCAGTATGATGATGGAACAGAAACTAAAACATGTGTCCTTCACACTTCTGGAATGGGGATGATAACATTACTTAGGGTTGAGTCCAACAGAGACTATAAAAGTCTTTTAACTGCTCTCCCTGCTTCCTATCTTATTCTTACAATATATTCTCCAAACTGCAGCCACAATGATTTCTCTAATGCATATGTCGTCGGATCACAGAGCCTCTCGGCTCAGAACCCTTGCAGGATCTCCTATCCACTCCAAACTCAATCTCTGCACTGTCTACAAAACTTATCATGATTTAGTGCCTAGCCACCTCAGAAGGATGATTCCCTATCACATAACCCTGCCCTGCTCCAGCCACCCAGCTTGCTTATTGTGTCTCAGACCTGCTGGGACACTCTGCCTTCAGGTCCTTGCATTTGGTGTTTACTGTGCCTAAAAGGAATTAAGATCTTAGATACTCGAGTAAGTTTCTTTTTACTTCTTTTAGGGCTCTATTCACGTCACCTATCAGAGATACTCTTGCTGACGACCATACCTAAAACAGGACCTCCTCTCAACATAAATCTCTATTCTCTTCCTCTGTTTATTCTCATTCATATCCCCAATTACTACCTGATGTTCTATAGATTTAATTTTAATTTACTGACTCCCAACCTCTGCCCCATCGTAAGTCTCTAAAAGAGAAGAAACTTTGGTTTGTTTATTGTTGTATACCTAGTACCTAAAACAATGACTAGCACAAAAGTATTCAATCAATTGTTATAAAATGAATGTGATTAAATGAAATGGCGTAAGTACCTACCCAGAATACATGTCATGGGGCAGGTTTCTTCCAGATTACTCAGAAACACTTCTTTTTTGTAGAACATTTTTGTGGGCTCATGTTCTGTCTCTTCTGGGTGAATGAAGATAGGGCCATAAAAATATGCAGCTCCATCCCGGACCCATACCTTTTCAATTCTTGGTGGGGGGGGGGAGAGAAATTCCATTAAAATAAAATTCTGATGAGTTGCATTTCTGAAGAATTAATCTAACAAAAATTCCATTAAACAAAATATTAATGATATGTAGTGGAGTTTCATTGGCTGATTTGATAATTTCCTTGACATTTTTCCCCCTTGAAGCACATGAAAAAGAGAAATGAACATTTGGCTATTCATCTGCAGGAAAACATATTTTAACATAACACACTTTACACTATACACTATACACTTTACTTATTCATGATGTTTATTGTTTGTCTTCCCATTAGAACAAAGACCCATGGACTAAGGATATTTGTCTGTTTTATTCACTAATGTTCCTAATTACTTGGCAAACAGTAGGTGTGCAATAAATGATTAGTGAATGATGAACAAATATGATGAGGAAACTGAAGCTCAGAGAGGTCAATCATTTGCCTGAGGACATGAAACTAGCAGGGCTGGGACTTAAACCAAGATGTCTTGGAACCAACCACTGTTCTTAAGCACTGTCCTCTACTGCCCAGCCCTGTACCTGACTCCTTTACTGCTGTTTTACACCATTCAATCATACTTTCATCCATTTATTTGCTCATCAAATATCTAAGCCCTTACTATGTTTTGTGCACTATGTTTGGAAAAGGGGATACAAAGGTGAGCAAAAAGAGTAGGTCCCTACTTTTAGGGCATTCATTGTCCAGAATAGAAACCTGACAATAATACAATGTGGTGTGTGCTCCAAGGATAAAGAAATACATGGTGATCTGAGTATGTACAACAGGAAGACCTCACTCAGTCTAGAGGGGACAGGAGAGGCTTCCTTAAAAATGTGTTATTTCAAATTTAAGCTAAAGCAGTTCACCATATGAACCAGGCAGGGAGATTCCTAGGTTGAGAGTTCAGTAAATGGTAGAAGAAGAAAAAAAGTCAATGGGAGGAATTTAAAGAGGGAAGCATGGCTAGAGGCAAAAGCAGGGTAAGTGTGGTGTGAGAGAAAGCTGGAGAAGTTAACCTGGGGAGAGACTTTTGTCTTCATCCTAAAGAGTGACAAATTTTTTTCTGGCTCCACATCTCTCAAATCCAATCTCATCCCTCCTAATTCAGTAACACTCACCTGCCCACACGAGGACGCACCAGGCCATGGGACTTGATGAAGACACAGTCGCCAACTTTCAGCCACATGTCATTGTAACGGAGTTGCTCAAAGTAGTGGCAACCTGGTTCACCGTTCGACATTTCCACAGGGACGTCTTCTTTCTCCTGTGATAAAGGAAACTAGTTGAAGCTAGGCAGCTGACAATCAAAAGGTAGACAGAGAAGGTACGAAAGGAAAACAGACTTTCCTTCATATTAACTTAAAAGAAAAAATAACCATAAATAAATGTTTTGATGGAGACAAGAAACTAAAAGATGAGGTTACTAAAATCAAACTAAGTCTTATCAAATATTTTATCTACTTAAAATTTCTAGTTAATTTTCATAAAATGTTATTTCAAGGCGCTTTTATCCTACTCTCCCTTCTTCCTCTACTTCCATAGCCTTTAGCAAAAAAACCACAACAAACAAACACACAAACAAAAAAAACCACACTGGAAAGGAGTTATCAGCATTCAGAGCAGGCTCATTCATACATTATAAAGGAGCAAATTCTACAAAAACTTCCTCTTTACCACATTTGCTAAGCTCTTAATTTCTTAACATTAACAAAAGATTTAAAAATTTTATCGTATTTATTCCAACATAGAAAGGAATAACATAACCTCTGTGACCTAAGTCACATACTCTGCTTTTGAATAAATTACAGGGTCTGTCACCTACTGGCTGCTGTACATTGGGCAAATTACTTTACCTCTCCTGACTTAGTTTCCTCATTTGTAAAATAGTGTTCCTATCAGATGGATGGGGTTGTTAAGGAAGCTTAAATTACATAATCCATGTTAAGTACATAAAACAATGCCTGATTCATGAAAAGTGATTAACTAACATTATTGTTGTTTTATAGTCTTGACAAGAAAAAGAAACTTCTGACTGATGAAAATAAGAAGCATAATTTACTAGGAACCTAGCAGATAATGGACATACTGCTAGATGTTTTAAATTATCAACTCCAAAACGTGTAAAAGGAAACTCCAGAACCCCAAAATATGCTACTGCATCTCACTGTCTCTCTGAGAATATCTGAAACTTCAAACTTAAAAAAAATAATCTCTTTAGGGGTGGCCCAGTGGCTTAGGTGGTTGGATTGCTGTTTTCCTAACGCTGAGGTCGCCGGTTTGATTCCCACATGGGCCAGTGAGCTGTAACCTCTACAGCTAAAATTGTGAACAACAGCTAGACCTGCAGCTGGGCTGCTGTGAGCAGCTGGAGGACATGGTGAGCAGCTGAGAACAGCGTGAGCTGCCATGTGCTGCCGTGAGAGGCGGACGGAGAGCCGGCGACCTACTGCCTCAGCCAGGGGGGAGTACAAGGCTCATAATACCAGCCTGGGCCAGGGAGCTGTGTCCTACACAACTAGACTGAGAAACAACAGCTTGAACTGGAGTGTGTGGGGGGGAGGGAGAGAAGGAAGAGGAGAAAAAAATCTCTTTTAGAATGTCCAAATAATCTAATGTTTTGATCTTAATGACTTGAAATGTGATATTAAAATGGGCTTTGGGGAAAATTCTTAAGATTAAGAGGGGTTCCACATATATGCTATGTAAAACACACTTTAAGGAATGGAAGCTATAAAGTAACCCCTGAAATTAAGAGTACCTTTTTCTGGTCAATTAATCTATGACAAAGGAGGCAAGAATATAAAATGGGGGAATAGACAGTTTCTTCAATAAATGGTGTTGGAAAAATTGGACAGCTACATGCAAAAAAATTAAACCGGGCCTCTTTCTTACACCATATACAAAAATACACCGACAGTGGATTAAAGACCTAAGTGTAAGACCTGAAACCATAAAACTTTTAGAAGAAAACATAGGCAGTAAACTCTTTGGTATTGCTCTTAGCAATATTTTTTTTTGGTATGTCTTCTTGGGTAACAAAAGCAAAATTAAATAAAACAAAAAGGAAACTTGCTGAATGGGAAAAGTTATTTGCAAGTGATATATCCAATAAGTGGTTAATATCCAAAATACTTAAAGAACTCATACAACTCAACATCAGAAAAACAAACAATCTGATTGAAAAATGGGCAGAGGACCTGAATAGATATTTCTCCAAAGAGGACATACACATGGCCAACGGACATAACAAAAAGACACTAATCATCAGAGAAATACAAATTAAAACCACAATAAGATATCACCTCACTCCTGTCAGAATGGCCATCATTAATAAATCAACAAACAACAAGTGCTGGAGAGGATGTGGAGAAAAGGGAAGTCTTGTGCACTGTTGGTGGGATTGCAAATTGGTGCAGCGACTACGGAAAACAGTATGGAGGTTCCTCAAAAAATTAAAAATAGCAATTTCACTTCTGTGTATTTTGCTGAAGAAAACAAAACACTAATTTGAAAAGATACTGTACCCGTGTTCACTGCAGCATTATTTACAATAGCCAAGATATGGAAGCAACATAAGTATCCATCAATGGATCAATAAAGAAGATGTGGTATGTGTACACACACACACACACACACACACACACACTCACACACACTCAGCCATAAAAAAAGAACGAAATATTGTCACTTGCAACATGGACAGACCTAGAGAGAATCATGCCAAGTGAAATAAACGAGGCAGACAAAAACAAACATCATATGATTTCACTTATATGTGGAATCTGAAAAAACAGAGCAAACCAAACCAAACAAAACCAAAACAGAAACAGACTCACAGACACAGAGAATGAACTGATGGTTTCCAGAGGGGATGGGCAAAAAGGTGAAGGGGATTAAGAAGAACAAAGTTCCAGTTATAAAATAAGTCGTAACATACAACACAGAAAGTAAAGCCAGATAGTATAACTTTGTACAGTGACAGATGGTCACTAGACTTATCATGGTGATCACTTTGTGTCGAATCACTATGTTGTACACTTGAAAATAATATAATACTGTATGTGAACTATATTTTTTCTTTTTAAATACCTTTTTCTTTTAGGAATGGATTATGTTCTAAAGTTATTCTTTAAAAAAGTTCCTGGAATGACTTGTTTTGGCCAGGCAATATCAAAATAATGACACAAAAAATGTACTCATAGAGAAATAGGACACTGAGGACTTATGAATTCTAATAGAAATAACAAATCCAAGTTAATTTCTACATTGGCTTCCATCGATATTTCTTATTTTAAAATTAATACCTCCATAATTCTCACAAATATTGGCAAAATGTAAGAAATATGAGTATCATGTGTTAGCACACTAAAATGGATATTTTTTCCTAAGTCACTAAGAATTCAATATTTTCCAGTTTTTACATTAATAGTTTAAAAACGTTGTCTTTATTATAAAAAAAAACAAGTATATTTGTTGGAAATAATTCAAACATTAGAGCATGTAAAACTTAAAAAACAAGTCTTCTGTGATCCAACCTGAGATAATTACCCAGTTTAGTATATAGTTTTTGCAGGTTTTCACATTCATATATACAAATATACATTTTTAAAAAATGATGGAAACACCCCATTCTGCAACCTGTTAATTTTTAACATCTTTTTCCCACATAACTTGTAAAATTTTTCAGTGTTTCTATAATAGATCTACTTTATTCCTTTCATTGGCTGCACAGCTTGCATTACATGTCTGCATGACTACTTAATTCCTACTCATGGGCATTTGGCTCTGCCTCGGGTTTTTGTTTTTACAAACAACACTACTGTCACCGCTTGTAGACAATCCTTTGGTGTACCTATTTGAGTACTATGTGGGAGCACATTTCTTGTCATTAAACTACAATGTCAAAGGAAATGTCATTAGTGGGAGATGAGTGTATTGTCCCACACCAGGCTGCACGTATTATCGGTCTTTAGAACGCTTACTAATCTGTTGGGCACTTTTAAAACTATGAACACATTTTCTTATGTCTTTTGGCTGCCTTCCTTCTATAAATGATCTATTGGGTTCTTTACCAATTTTTCTAGGGTTACACTTTTCCTAGACTTCAAAGAGCTCTTTGTACATTAGAAATAGTGGTCCTTAGACTTTTAGTAAACTAATTGATATTTTCAAATGCAAATTGATAAAAATGATTTAAAAATCATTTTTTTTCTTTTATGGCTAATGGGTTTTATACCACACATAGAAAGGACCCATTCCAAGCCTATAAATCAATAAAATATTATAAGTAAATATACTAATGTAATTAAGCTAGAAACTACTATTCTGTTTCTTTTTTAGCAACTAGTACCTTTTTTTTAATGTTTATATTAGGTTGGTGCAAAACTGCGGTTTAAAAGGTTAAAAATAATTGCAAAGACTGCAAGTACTTTTGCCACTTTTGTCAAAATGTTTCCATTTTCATGAAATACCTTTTTCCATCCCTTTATTAGTAACCTAATATCGTACTTATTTTGAATATGAAGTGAGGGAAAGTACAGGTTTGTTTCTTCCCAACTAGTTACCAGTTTTTCCAGTATCATTTGATTCCACTCTCTCACATGGATTTAAAATACTACCTTGATATTCTGTGACTTAATTTTGAAAAGCTTATTCCTTTCACTGGCTAGTCCTGAGGTAATACCTCAATTTTTCAAAATGCATTTTTGTAAATGTAGTATCTGTCAGTGCAAAGCATTCTTTTCTTTCTTTTTTTGACAGGAATGTATGCTTTCATTGGTGACTCTGATTAAGTGTTAAAGATCTTGGTGGACAAAGTCCATACCTTTTTCTGGGGCAAAAGAATAGTATAAGATTATTACTCCTATACCAAAAAGCAGGGATTTTAGATCATCAAGGTAGGTATGATTCCAGATCCTCAACCCTCTAATTCAGACATTTGTATAGTTTCCTAAATGTGAAATTGAAGCACCCCTCCACATTAACCATTTCTAGGATGTATCACCAATAGAGAAAGTGAAATATCTTTCCTCTCTCTCTAAGAATTCTTGCTTGAAATTTCCATTTGACATGGATGGTTCTGCCATTCAATCTGCCATCTTCAGTTTCTAAGAAAACATAATACAGCGAGAACCTTTAATTAACTAGCTAATCAATTAAACTTTTATTAAGTAGGCCCCAGGGTGAATATGCCAAGTATGGTTCTTGACCTCACAGAATATACTTCTGTGTGGAAAGAAAGACAAAACACGTTAGTAAACAGTTTGTTAGTAAAGATACAGATAAACAAATTTTCATGTGGTGTCAATGTTACACAGAAAATTAAAAAGGGACTGAGAATGATAAATAAAGTAGCCACTAGCTACATGTGGTCACTAACCATTCGAAATGTGGTTAGTGTGACTGAAGAACTTAATTTTAAATTTTATTTAATCTTAATTAAACTTAATTTTTAAAAATACTTTTTTGAAGTTTTCAATTAGTTTTAAGTGTACAACATAGTACATTTATATAACTTGATTAGACATTTATATAACTTATGAAATGACCACCCCAATAAATCTAGTACCCATCTGACATTATACATAGTTATTACAATATTGGCTATATTCCTTAGGCTATACTTTACATCCCCATGACTATTTTGTAACTACCAACTTGTACTTCTTAATCCCTTCTCCCTTTTCACCTAGTCCCCAACCCCCTCCAATCCGGCAACCCTCAAAATATTCTGTGAGTTTGTTGTTTATTTTTTTTTTGTCCCTTGAAGTAGAGTTTGGGTTTCTTCAGATAAATACCTAGAAGTGGGATTATTGGGTCTTTGTCTCCTGCTGTAGCCTTTGTTTTAAAGTCTATTTTGTCTGGTATAAGTATTGCTACGCCAGCTTTTTGTTTGTTTCCATTTTCATGAAATACCTTTTCCCATCCCTTTACTTTCAGTCTTTCTTTTGATCTGAAGTGAGTCTCCTGTAGGCAGCATATGTACGGGTCTTGTGTTCTTGTCCATTCAGCCACCCTATGTCTTTTGAGGAGCATTTAATCAGTTTACATTTTAAGTACTCGATAAATATGTAGTTACTGTTATTATTACTTTAAAAAAAATTTTTTATTGGGGAATACTGGGGAACAGTGTGTTTTTCCAGGACCCATCAACTCCACATCAAGTCGTTTTCTTTTTTTTCTTTTCAAGTTGTTTTCAATCTGGTTGTGGGGGATGCAACTCAGCTCCAAGTCATGTCATTGTTTTCAATCTAGTTGTGGAGGGTGCAGCTCACTGGCCCATGTGGGAATCAAACCGGTGACCGTGGTGTTATGAACACCACGCTCTAAATACTGAGCCAACCAGCCATGCCGTTATTGTTATTTTATTAATCATATTTTTGATTTTTCCCCTTCTTCTTAAAGAAGTCCCTTAAACATTTCTTGTAATACTGGTTTGGTGGTGATGAACTCCTTTAGCTTTTTATTATGTGGGAAGCTCTTTAACTGTTTTTCCACTCTGAATGATAGCTTTGCTGGATAGAGTAATCTTGGTTGTTAGACCTTGCTTTTCTTCACTTGGATTATTTCCTGCCAAACTCTTCTGGCCTGCAAAGTTTCTGTTGAGAAATTAGCTGACAATCTTATGGGAGCTCCCTTATAGGTAACTAATTGCTTTTCTCTTGTGGCTTTTAAGCTTCTTTGTCTTTAACCTTTGGCATTTTAATTATGATGTGTCCTGATGTAGGACTCTTTGGGTTCATCTTGTTTGGGACTGCATTTCTTGGGCTTGTATGTCTATTTCCTTCACCAGGTTGAGGAAGTTTTCTGTCATTATTTCTTCAAATAGGTTTCAGTTGCTTGCTTTCTCTCTTCTTCTGGTACCCATGAGGACTGGCCATGATTACAGTGAAGCAGCTATGCAGGGTCTGATTTACTTTATTGGGGGTCTGGTGCCTGCCCAATCATTTGAGTGTTTGTGCTTGGAGGCGGCTGGGTGTGCTTAGTCTGAAGCCAGCCACCAAACATGCTGGCCCCAGGATCTCCTGGAAGAGGCTCCACTGCAGGCCAATTTCAGCCACAGTCCATGCCCTGCTCTGGGTCACCTGGAATGAGCCACAAAGCAATCCACCAGTGGACACCATCCGCTCTGGCCTTGGAAATGCCTGGGAGAGGCTAAGCTGCGACCCAAGGCTGGCTGCCACTAGTGCCCAGCTTGAGGTTGCTCAGCAAGAAGTACAAGGAGCACCAAGGACAGATGCTGCTGGTTTATGAACCTTTGAGAGATTTTAGGAAAGTCCGCAGCATGAGTCCAAACAGGCCGTTTGTATGGAATAGCCACCGGAAGTGGCTTGGGTGGGCCCCAAAGTTGGGTGGGGTGGGGTTTCAGCAAATCACCAGGGCGGGATAATGGTGTCAGCCACGTAGATGGACACTCAGATATGGTGCCCCACTGCTTATGTACAGTGGGAGGGGGGCTCAACAAAGAAACAATGGTTTCTGCCAGCACTTCTGTCTGGGAGAAAGATGCCGCTCCAGCCCTCACCTTGCAGCCAGACAATTCATTTCCTCCCCGTATGTCCCTGGCGCCTTTTGAGCTGCTGCCCTAGTGCTGGAGTTCAGAGAGAGTGGGTCCGTCAGTAAGTGTGCGCACAGGCCCTTTAAAAGGAGAAAGATTTATGCGATCTGAAGAGAAACCAGAGTTGCACAGGCCCTTTAAAAGAAACACCTGGGTCTCCAGCTGCCCTGTCTCACTCAGCCACAATCTCCGATGCTTTTCACAGCCAGAAGTTGTGGGGACTTCTTTTTCCAGCACAGGAACCCTACACTGAGGAACCTGGTGTGGGGCTGTGACTCTTGGCTCCTCTTGGGAACCTCCACAGCTGCGATTCCCTCCTGATCTTTAACTGCCACACATGGGTGTGGGACCAGTCCGTTCTGTGTCTCTGTCGCTCCCACTAGTCTTGAGGTGGCTTCTTGTGTATATCCTTAGTTATCGAATTTCTGCTCAGCTACACTGCAGGCGGTTCTCAATGGTGGCTGCTCTGTAGTTTAGTTGTAATTTTGATGTGATTGTGAGAGGACGCAAACACAGTGTTTACTTACTCCGCCATTTCGAAAATATTCTTGATTATTCTTTTTCTCTTCTTTTTCTGGTGACTCTCACATACTTATTCTTTCATAAGAATGCCAGAATAATTTTGTCGAATTCCAAATACAATTTATTCAAGTCTTGTATATCCTTGCCTTGACTATTTTGCTTCCCACAGGTTCCATATACCCTTTTTTAAAAATTTTTATTTTTTTAATTTATCCATATACCTTTTTAAGGTCATTTCTTAATCTATTTTGTTGTTAATGTGAATTAGGTATTTTCTTCCATATAATTTTTCTAACAGCTACTAAAGCATATTTAATGTTTTCATTTTTACCTTCAAAAGTCTTAAGAATTATCATTGTTTATATAAGAAAGCTATTGTATATAGAGTTTGAAATTTCTACTTGTTAAATTCTGTTTTAAAAACTTTTCAGTTAATATCTCCCCCATTATCTGCAAAACAAATCTTGCCTCTTTATTGTCAATATTTTTATTACTTTTAATTGTCTAACTGCATTGGCTATGTTTAGAAAACTATAGATAATGTTTTAGCAAGCACCTCTGTCATATGAATGACTTGAAACGGAATTTCTTTTATGGCTTTAGCACAAAAATAATTTTTAAAAAATCATTTTGAGGAAATGTCTAACTTTTAAAAACTTAAGAACATTGAGGCAGTGTACTTTATCAAATAATTTCTCCTTTAATTTATTAA
Organism: Rhinolophus hipposideros; assembly: GCF_964194185.1. NCBI lineage: Eukaryota > Metazoa > Chordata > Mammalia > Chiroptera > Rhinolophidae > Rhinolophus > Rhinolophus hipposideros. Next base: position 20,373,025 of record NC_138060.1, on the reverse strand, counting down.
TCTAATGAAATATATTAATGAGACTTCCTAATTTTGAACAATCCTTGCATTCTTAGAATAAACTACTTGGTCATGGTCTTTAATAATTAACTTGATTTCACTCATAAAAATACTTTTCTTCCCAGGTATTTTTTGCATCAATATTTATAAGTGAGACTGAATGAACTATAGTATTTGTTCTTATTTTGTCAAGCTTTGGAATCAAGATTATTCTAGCTCTATAAAACAAATTGGGAAGTTTCTCTGTTCTCCATGCAATGAAATAATTTCAAAAGCATTATAATTACAGGTCCCTTAAAGGGTTACAATAACCCACCCATGGAATTACCAGACCTGAGTACTCTGCAGGGTTAGCTCTTTGACATTTAAAAAAATTTCTCCATGTTGTTGTCCACTTATATATGTCTTCTACATTCCACTTCAGTAATCTGTACTATCCTAGAAAATTATTCATTTTATTCAGGCTTTCAAATTTATTAACAGAAATGTATATAAGCCTTTAAATTTCTTCCACATTTTGTATGTCTGAGCTTAATTCCCTTCTTTTTTCTTTATTAGGATAGTTGGGAGTTTATCTCATTGGAATTGTCAAATAATTAGCACTTGGATTTACTTTTAAATTCTACTGTTCTGTTTAGTTAGTATTAATTTCTGTCTTTCCTTTATAGTTCTCTGTTTGTGTTTGGCTAAGGTTTTATATTGTATTCTTTTCCTAATGCTGAATTTGAATACTTTATTAGTTTATTTTCTGGAATAGATATTTTGTAATATAAAATTCTTTTCTGTGTGGCTATTACCTACCTTTTCCAAGTTAAAACTGTCTTCAGTTCGACTGTCCTCTGAGTTGTCTGTGTTCTTCTCATCATCCCCTTTATCTGCATTTGCAAATACAGAGGCCACTCGGACCACAGGCAAGGGCACATCCCGAGGAACAAACCTAACTGAGCTGATGGGCATGGTCCACAGTTTAATTTTCTTAAAAGACTTGGTTTTGGCAGAATACCGTGATTCACAGACAAAAACATCCTCATCTCGAAAGTTTTCTGGGCATAATTTAAAGTATTCCTGGGGGATATAAGAATAAAATTAATCAGCTGAATTTTCTGAAAACCAGTCAACCAAAAACCCAAAAATACACACCAACCAAGCAAACAAAAGTTAAACTGTTAAGACTTTCTGACAGTTAATGACAAATGGTAAATGGCTAGAGATCTAGTAGTATTTTCTTGCTTCAGAATGATTTTATTAAATACATACTCTTTAGCTTATACAGTCTAACAACTGTCCCTTTGAAAACATATTAGTATTTCATACAGCTATAATGTTGCTTAAAGCTGTGGGCAGGGCTTATGTGCCTGTATCAGATGCACAAAATGTACACATTACCTAAAAACCACACTGACAATTTATAACGATATTTCAGAAAATGTAATCCTTAAAAATTAGTCTGGTAATATAAAAATATTTAAGTTGACTGCATACAGCTACATAGTGTAAGCAGCAAATGGTCTTTCAGCTTTATATTCAGCTTAATTGCTTCCTAAATCTTTGCATACAGCCATACAGACACAGCTTAAGTTTTTTCTTTTTCCCCCAAACAGTTTAAAACAGAGCTTGTCATTTTGTAAATATAAATTTTTAAATGTAAACTTTATTCCCATGGAATCATTTATAATTTGGGTACTAATGTGTTTCTTACCTTGACAAACATGACCACACATTTTCCTAGAATTTTACTAACAGGAACTTTATTGTAATAGTCACTCTTAAAAACTTCTTTTTCTAGAAATTTTCGTGTAGCCAGATGGAATGTTTCATTTGGTCGGTAAAACCAACAGCCATATAACCATTTTTCACCTCGAAAACAAAAAGAGAGAATTACATTAAACAGAAATCACATATTATTTGCAAAATAAGAAAATACTCCATCTATTCTGCGATGGCTTGAACCTACCAACATGCTTTTTTAGGCCACGGTTCCTTATTATCTTAAAAGAAATAATACCTTAAAATAATGAAGTGAAATAAGGCCTAAAAAAAAAATGCTACTTTCTCCCTTATACTAAAAGATGTATAATATACAAAATGAAGAAGGTGATGAGACCTACTCTGCTCTGCTAAGGTCAGGACACACCTAAAGCTATGCACATTAATAAAGATATAAATATACTGAAGGACATTTTTAGAACTCAGGTGATGAAGAAATACAAAATTATGTCACATGATGAATAACCGAAAAAATTGGATTGCCTGAATCATATTTCTGCCTGTTTTTGCCTTCAATAACTCCTACTCATTTTCCATGTCTCAAGTTAAAGGCAATTGTTCTAGGAAGCCTTTTTGAAATCAAATTCTAAGCCAAGGCACATGTCTCTCTATAGTTTTTTATTTGTGATTTTTGTTGGAGTGATTTTTGCCAGGGGCAAAACATGAGCCTTTGTTTTTCTGAATCTCTGCCATCCTACAGACTTTGGCTTATGTGTGTTTTTAGTAAGTATAGTTGAATAAATCTCAATTAGACTTCAAGAAGTTACATTTCTTTTGATTCAACTGTACCACTGCTCTAAAGTGCTAGATCCTGCATTTTTGAAATAGTGGATGCTTACTTATATTTACTTATACATTGTAGAACAACTATTGTTAGAAGATATAAAAATGTCTAAGTTACATTTTTTCTTTCCTGAGAACCAAGGAATAAAATCGTCACATCTCTCCAATCTTCCCTTTGATTTAAAATGAACTTACCAGCAGAATCTTCCCACAATCTTTCAATACAGACTATATGTGGTTGTAGGTTAGCCTCCGCAGGCTCTACATAGACGTAATCTCCAACATGATACATGCTATTCTTAAAGCTGCAGTCCTGGCTGTATGTGCGATGTAAGCCCGAGAGGCCTGCAGAACCTGAGGAATCTTCACTTTTTTCAGCCTCTTAGGTGAAAAAGACAAAAAGGTTCTCATTAAAGGGATGTTGAGATCTGATGTAGGATTCAAACAACATACTAATACATTTAATTCTTTTCTAGATATTCAAAGGCAGGATTAAGGACATTAGTCTTTACTCAAAATTGAGTATTCCCAATAGTCTTTACTCAAAATTGCCTTCCTGAATTATATCCAACTGCCATTAATTTAACTAATACATATATAAAGGATCTACAAAATAAAAATTATTATAATAACATATGCTCAGTGTAGTCACTCTGGATGATCCAGAAAGGTATAAAGAATAGGTCACTTGCAAATCATGTAATCCTAGAGATAATCTTGTATGTACTTCATCTCCATCTTAATGCCTCTGAAATTTTTTTCCCTAAAGGTTATTACATGGATATGACACAATGGATTCGTTGAATTGAGGAAATATGGAATATGTATATTACATAACATACAATAAACTATGTATGAATACATTTAATATATCATGAGCATTTCCTGAGATTAAATGTTTTCCAATGATACTTTTTTATTTTTTTGTTAAGTAAGACTTTTAAATGGCTCTAGTATAAGCCATCATTTGCAAATACCAGTTTTTTTGTTTTCTTGGGGTTTTGCTTTTTGTTTGAGAATAAAGCTCTGTCCACATCTTTGATTACTTACTTAGGATAATTTTCCATAAATGGAACAGCTGGAAGTAAGCATTTTAAATGTTTTCTTAAATGCATATCCAAAGTGACCCCTAAAAGTCTATACCAATTTAAGTCCCTCATTATTTGGCCACAAGGAGTCAGTTTCTCCATTCCTTCTCTAACACTGGTATACTAGATCATTATATTTTTGTTAAAGCTTTGCCAATTTTGATGGAATGTTATCCAGTAGTTGATTAATCAAATGAATCCCCATGACATGCGCAACAGATTCACAAAGTTCTTGAGAATTTTATGCTAGCACCAACACTGGCAGCTGGGCTTTGGGAATAGAGAGTACAAAATGAAAGAAGGCTTTTAAACCCTCAAAATTCTAGGAAAACAGGCTGATTAAACAACTCAGCTGCAAATACAAGCTACCTTTCAGGAAAAAGGATGATTCAGAGGGCAAAGTACTGAGTGAGCCACAAAGGCTATTTACAGGCCCTGAAGCCTAATGAAGATTGCTCGGCTGGATTTTGTAATTGCTGGGGATCAATGATTGTTTTTTTCTTCCATTTCTCCCTTTCAATGGGAATGTCTCTGCTATCCTATAGTCCCATCCCTATACTGCAGGAGCAGAAAACTTGTCTTTTAGTTTCACAGGTTCACAAATGGAGAGCAACTGTGTCCTAGGACGGCTCACACTCAGAGCCCATGTACCGAATTTAGATGATTTAAATAATGAGATATGGGATTTTTGAGCTGATATTTAGATAAGATTTTGGTACCTGGTATAGGAATGTTACTATAACAAATATCTATTGACTTTGGAATCGGGTAGTAAGCAGATTAAAAGAATTGTGAGGATGACAGAAAATTTGCCTTAAGTTGTGTTGAATAGACTGTAGGTAGAGAAATAGACAACTTGGCAGTTGAAGGCTCAGAAGGAAATGAAAATGTTACTGGAAAGTGGAAGAAAGGGGATCCTTGTTATATGTACATATAGTGGCAAAAAACGTAACAAAACTATATCCTGCAGTTATTTGGATTCTAGCCCTCCAGAGCTGATCTTTTAGTTATCTTTTTCTTTATTTCCATTTGTTGTTCTGTTCCAGAGACAGAACATCTGTTCATCTTCTATTCATTCTCTAAATGTTTCCTTTTTGTTATCATTAAAATTTTTAATTGAAGAAATTTGACCTATAATGTGTGAATTTAAGGTGCACAAAGTGTTACTTTGAAACATTTATACATTTTTGCTATTGTAGCGGTATTTATCACATTACATAATTATCGTACTGTGTTCTTGTCTGTATACATTATACTGTGCATTAATCTCTGTAACTTATTTACTACTTATTGCAAGTCTGTATCGTTAAACAACATTGTTAAACAACATCAATTTTATGTAGATGCCCCATTGCTATCCTTTTTTAACAGCTTTATTGAAATATAACTCACACATCATATAATTAACATATTAAAGTATACAATTCAATGATTCTAGTATATTACATATTTATTTTTTAAATTGTGGTAAAGTATGTCACATAAAATTTGCCATTTTTGGACCATCTTTAAGTGTATAATTCAATGGCATTAATTACATTCACAATGTTATCTAACTATAACCACCATCTATTGCCAAAACTTTTTCTCTACTCCAAATAGAAACTCTAACCATTAAGTAATAACTCCTTATTTCTCCTCCCCCTAACCCTAGTAACCTCTAATTTTTCTGTCTCTATAAATTTGCCATTCTAGGTATTTGTTATAAGTGGAATCATACAGTATTTGTCCTTTTACGTCTGACTTATTTTAGTTAGCATGTTTTCAAGGTTCATTCATGTTTGTAGCATGTGTAAGACATTCATTATGTTTTGGGCTGAATAATATTCCATCGCATGCATGTATATAGCACAGTTTGTTTATCCATTCATCTGTCGATGGACACGTTTCTGCCTTTTGGCTATTGTGAATAATGCTGTTACAAACACTGGTATACAAGTATCTGTTTGAGTCACTGCTTTCAGTTCTTCTGGGTATATAGCTAGAAGTGGAACTAATGGATCATATGGTAATTCAATGTTTAGCTTTTTAAAGAATTGCCAAACTGTTTTCCATAGTGGATACACCACTTTACATTTCCACCAACAATGTATGAGGGTTCCTGACTAATATACACAACCACTATCTTACTTTCTGGTGTTTTGCTGTCCTTTAATATTCATAAAGTCACCTGAAAGGAAGATCCGAAGCAGACTGTAGTTCTCTGATGGCTAGAAATAACTAGTTACAATAACCCTCAGAGTACCCTGCTTCTGTAGCCTTTCCTATTCAGTCCTTTTAGTGCTGACTTCACATTCTATTGCAAAGCACCACTTCTTACCTACTTTCAGTCACTCTGCTGAGAAATATAGTCTGAGTTAGTGCAAAAAAAGAGATTATTAACAGGGATGCTCTGACAGCCTCAAAAAGCAGCTCTATGCAGCAGGGCTCCCTTTCCTCTAGTCAGCAAAGGCCCCCATGCTCATGGAATAGGTACAGTGATGGGAAAGGAACAAAAATCTATCTTTTTCCTTATGTGGCTCTGCTTTTCTACCATAGGTCTTCTTCATAGATTAAGTCATTGGAAATATTCCCTTGTACTTAAGGATCAGTCAAGGTCAGTGACCAACAGACTTTAAAATGTCAGTACTGCCTCTTCTCCAGAATGTACCACCATATCAGATAATGGGTTCACATATTATTGTTAATCCACCAAGAAGGCAGGCAGGTTCCATTAAGTTCTTGCTTCTGCACTCATTAAATCTAAGGCCTCAGAGCAATGATTCCCAGATTTAAGTGTGCATCAGAGCAACCTATGTGACTTGTTAAAACATAGATTGCTGGGTTCTACCCTCAGAGTTTCAGAATTGGTAGGTCTGGAGTGGGACCAGAGAATTTGCATTCCTACCAAGTTCTCAGATGACGTTGATGCTGCTTGCCTAGAGGCCATCCTTTGTGAACTGCCTTAGAAGCAGTTGTCATTTAATTTTGCATTGACAGGAAAAGTGTCAACCGAACTTAAAAAAATGCCTATAAAAAATTTTGTCAGTAGAAACAATATGTGTAGTCCCAAACATCATACCCATTATAGCACTGGCTTTTCTGTTTTTTTCTTTCACTGATTTCCATTCTGATGTTTATTATTTCCTCTATTTTGGGTTTGAGTTGCTCTTTGTTTTACAACTTCTTGAGGTGGAAGCATAGATTTTAGATCTTTATTGCTTTCTAATATACATATTTAAAGCTATAAATTTTCTTCTAAGGACTGCTTTAGCTATATCCCATAAATTTTAGTATATTGTGCTTTCATTTTCATTAAAGATTTTTTAAATTGCCCTCGTGATATCTTCGATCCATGGTCAATTAGAAGTATACTGCTTAGTTTCCAAATATTTGGGGATTTTCCAGATTTTTTTTCTGTTGCTGACTTCTAATCTTATCCCATTGTGCTCAGAGAACAAACTTGGTATAATTTCAATCCTTTTACTTGTTTTACGACCTAGTATATGGTCCATCCGTCTTGACAAGAATGTGTATACCGCAGTCACTGGGTGCAGTTTTACACGTCAGTTACATCAAGTTGGTTGACAGTCTTTGTCTCAGTCAGCTCAGGCTGCTGTAACAAAACCCACCATACACTGGATGGCTTAAACGATAAACATTCATTTCTCACAGATCTGGAGACTGGGAACTCCAAGATCAAGGCACCAAAAAATTTGGTGTCTGATGAGAGCCCACTTTCTGCTCTTCATGCACTTGTAATGGCACTAATTCCATCGTGGTGGCTCCACCCCCCTGACCACATCCAAACTTAATTACTTCCTAAAAGGCACTCCTCCAAATACCATCACATTGGAGATTAGGTTATAACATGACTTTTGGGGAGGACACAAACATTCAGTCCATAGCAATGCTATTCAAGTCTTCTATATTTTTACTGATTTTTGGTCTAGTTGGTCTATCAATTGCTGAGAAAGGAGTATTGAAACTATAATTGTTGAACTATTTCTCTTTTCTATTCTGTCAGTTTTTGCTTCATGTATTTTGGGGTTCCACTGTTAAGTGTATATACATTTATAAATACTGAATGTTGCCAATGTCTTGACCCTTTTAATGTTATGAAATATCTCTTTTTATCTTAGTAAATATTTCTTCTCTTAAAGTCTGTTTTTCTGATATTAATATAGCCACTCCAATTCACTGTTATTATTTTCATGGTATATCTTCCCCTCCTTTTCATTTCAACCTATTTGTGTCTTTCAATCTAAAATGATTCTCTTATAGAGAGCATATAGTTGGATCTTGGTTTTTAAATTCAGTGTGATAATCTATGCCTTTGATTGGAGTGTTTAGTCTATTAATAATATGTAAGGTAATTGTTGATAGACTGAATTCATGTCTGCTATTTTGTTTTTGTATCTTTTGTCTTTTTGTTCGTCTTTTCCTCCTTTACTGCCTTCATTTATATTAAGCAAACATTTTCAGAGTATCATTTTAAATCCTGTAACTAACCCGTTTATGAGTTTCACCCCAAATATAATCTTATCTGGCCTAGAATCTATACGAGGAAAGCCATGCTGCTGAATAATGGAGCAGAACCTTGATGCACTCACTGCTAAGAATGCTTTTTAGATCCAGCTAGGCCCCTTAGGTTTTAATCTACCAATAAGTATTAGGAGGTATTATGTTCCCACACTTGTGAATTAATTGACTGTTCCTGAAATATCAGGATAACAGCTATGTCACATGTAACTTCCAATCTTTTCCAATATGATGACCAAATTGATAATAATAAAAACATTTCCAACTTACCATGTTCATTTTGAAAGAGGCAACATACCCTGAGTCTTCACTTACACAAACAGGACTCTTCTCCACAGCTAATTATAAGACCAGACAGAAAAGACTATAGTATTTCTTTATATTTAATAAAATGAAAAGAAACCAACCTCTTTTTTCTTCTTCTCGTTTTAGTTTATCTTCCTCTATTTCTTTTGGCAATTTTTCCTTTTTCTCTTTCTCCACATCATTATGCAAATGTTTTGTGGTATAGCTGAGTGCCGGGGACAGAAGGATCTCTCCATTTTTGCAAAGTTCATCCCGAATTTTAATAAAAAACTGCTGAAGTTCTACTGCATCTTCATATATTTCAGAATCTGTCCTATAACAACACCAAGAGTATCTAATGACACAAAGCTATTTCTTTTAAAACACCACAATTATTCGTTAAATTCTATTGAATGGTTCTTTAATATGTTAATTCATATAGTGGTACTTCTGCACAGTTCTAAGAAAGGTATGTTCCTTGAAATTCATTAGAACACAATCTGAAGAGTCATTTTTCCTTGGTGAGCCTCATGCCCACCAGTTTCCTTTTTCCAAAGGCTCGCTTCTAGTACAGCTCATATAAAAGGAAAGGCCTCATACAGTTTCCTGGGGGGAAACATGGCACATGCATCAGTTGATTCTGGCAACAGATGGGGGATGCCAGAATCAAGAACTAGACTAGGCTCCAACGAGGTGCAACACTTACTTGCATCTAATCTTTGGATTAATTTTTTACTATCTCTTAACTGAGGGACCAACATATTATATAAAGTGTTAACAAAAGATTTAGGCAATGTCCATTTTCTTCTTTTTGGATTTATATATCATGATTGCCTAGGCTGGTAGGACTCAGCAAATATTTGACCTAAACTGCAAGCAAAATCATGAAGGACATCCTCTAATGGTTACAGGTCTCAAAGTCAGTATTCATTTTAGTTTCCCAGAAATAACTACATAATTCTGGAAAACCAGTAGAGGCAACACAGTGAGAGATGGAAAAAAATGATCTGTGTCATACTGAACACTTTTTTTAAAGACTCTTTCCTCATTTATAAAATTAGAGGACTGGGCCAAATCAATTTCGGAATTTGGACTAAAAGAAATTTTTTTTTTTTAAAGAAATTTTATTACTATCTCTAATCCACTGTGATATGAGGAAGGCTTAAATATAATTCTATTAACTCAGAATACCATGGTCTGAAAAATTATTCACAAAGGTAACTGCAGACGAAGTATTAGTGGAAGTCATGGAGACAATCTAGTCAGGGGAATGTGGCAGGCACAGCAAGTCCAGTGAGCTGCCTGCTAATACTCACTACTAGAGCATCAAATTTAAGCAGTCTCCAGAATGCTTCTCCTCATCAGGAAAGGTGAACTGGCAAACAATCTGAAAACACTGCCAATAACAACCGAAATGGATGTTTATAGAAAGGTTTCAAATTTTTTTTCAGGTTATAGAAACATTAATGCTTACAGGAAAGTAATAAAAATAAAACTGGCCAAGGAAGAAACTCCTACAACACTATTTTGATGCCTGTTTTCTGAATTAAATATCTGAAGACTGTCTACTTAAAATTAAAACTCACTTTATAATAGTTTACAATTTTAAGTATAAAATTAAAAGTGAAATCATTCTTTTGGTAATACATGTTACAATGAAAGGGCAGATTTATAATTCCATCACGTCCTATGGTTTAGTAATGGAAGTTTTGTACAGAGCCATTAAACGTCTGACATATCCTTTCTGTTTTATTTATTCAAACAAAGTAAATGAAGAATTTGTTAATCTAAGAGGCTAGGTGTTTTCTGCATATACAAACAAAGAACAAAACCTCAAGATGGAAAAAGAAATAACTCTCATAACACCAGCATGGGCTAGGGAGCTGTGTCCTACACAACTGGACTGAGAACAGCTTGAACTGGAGTTGGTGGGGGGAGGCAGATGAAGGGAGGGGGAGTAAAAAAAATAAACACTCATGTCACCTATATAAGATAAACAGAGTTGCTAATAATCTAAGAGACAAATGTACTTTGGAAGACTCACAGAAATAACCCCCCAATGTACTGGGGATGTACTGGGAATGGGATAGGGAGTGACTTTAGACTTAAGGACTATTTAAGTAACTTAGAATAAGAACAGAAATCTAAGTTCCATGAAAGCAGGGTTTGTCTGTTTTGTCCACTGGTATATTCCATGCACCCAGTAATGCTCACAACTGGTAACCACTCAATAAACATTTGGTGAATAAATGAAAATAATAAATTAATGCAGACTTTGACTGCAAGATGACTCTCCTCCTGTCTATCTCTTTATTTCTATTACCACTGTTGAAGAATAAGGACAATTTCCTAAATGTGTCACTCAAGGGTCTCGCCAATTTGACCCAAATTCCACCCATTGCTTGAACACACCATATTCATTTTCTAACCCTATGCCTTTACTCATACTACTTGCCTTATGTGAATCCCATCCATTCTCCCATTCCTCCCTGATGCCTCAAGCCTTTTTAGAACGCTAGTGGAGAGTTCTTTACTCCCCCATCTTGACTAAATATCAAGTTGTATGTTGTCTCATGCTTGGAATTATTTTTCCCTAAGCAGAGGTCCTATCCCAATTGTCAGACTTGAAGCTCTTAGAGCACAGAGATCAAGCCTTATCATCTGTAGTTGTGCTCCATGATTGGTATCTTGATGACTGTCTCAGTCCTAGCCCTCTACAGTGGGAACAAGATGAGCCACCACATTTACTAGTTGTGTGACTTTGGGCAACTTCTCTGTGCACTTTTTCACATGCAAACTGGGAAGATTATCATCTACCCTGAATGGTTATAAAGTTTAGCGGTCATCTACATAAAGTGCTTACTTAGCAAGGTAATTTACAAAAAGCAGATGCTTAATAGGAACAGCAAACATTACTATTAATTTTTCTTTCAAGATCCAGAGCAAATGCAGGCATCACAGATTCCCCAGCTGGAATTGCTCCACACCCATGGCCGAAAAGTGTAGCTCTCAGCATGATAGACTGTAAACTCCAAGAAGGTAGAGTCTGTAACTTTAATTTTTTATAATCCCCCATGTGAGTCCAAGAACTCACAGAAGACACATTGTAATTGCTGAACTGAAACTGTTTTAACAGCCGAGTATAATACTGTGTGGCAAAGATATACCATAAATCAAATTGAAAAGGAATTTAAGTTTGATGGAAATTTAAATTTGATTGCTTCTTTTAGAACATTAATTTCTGCAGAAAGCACTTAAAGTGAGAAATCTGAGATTAAAAAATAAGTCTTTTTAGGTACTTGATATGGTGATCAAATTTAAATGTTGAACCTCAGATTAATACCTTAGAACTGTTTTAATTTTTTAAAGCACACTTGAATTGAACTCAAACTTTAAAAGAAAATCGTTACTATTTCTAATTATAAACTATTTATCCTTTCAAAATGTTTTGTGAAAGGCTACATTTTAAGAGTTTATGCTTTTCAACAGATCTTCAATTTTGTTTTACTCCCTCTTCTCATTAGTCCTAATCTAGATGCTTTCTCTCTAGAAGTTTTGGCTATTTAGAATTCAAACTAGCACCCCACCAACTGTAATCATGTACCTAAGATGAAATAGTACATCAAAGGAGAATTATCTTCTGTTTTGCATTAAATATCACACTTTCTCCAAAAGAAATGGCTTTGAAAACATACCGATTCATCCTTCTTGCCCTTTCCAATACTTCAAACATGTGCTCTTGAAATAAATCAAGACGCCGGTAGCGATTATTTTCAACATTCTTCCTAATTATGTCAAAAGTAAGAGGAGGTTTGTTTGGAAAGCTGGGATCCACACCAGGAATTTCTGCCAAGGAATCACTATAGCATCTTCCCTCATCATCCTGATGACTCATGACAGACACAAAAAGATTGTGGATAAGCTCTTGAATCAGCAAGGTCACATTTGGGACATGAGAGTCCTCATCTCCCTCTAGGTCTCGCCGAGTTTCAAGCAGGACTTTGTGTAGGACAAGGGCATCTTTGTAGATCAAAGACTCAGGCTCATTGTATGTACAGGCATTGTTAAACATCATGACAAAGTCCTCAACCATGGAGTCTATATCTTGGTATTTGTTGGCCATCATGTGACTTCGAATTTTTTCCATGTCCATAGGCTTTTTAATGGTCAGATAGTAGTCAGGCAGCTCAGATCTGGAGGGAAGCCTCAGAAATATGGCACTGAGGCGGCGACCCCTCTTATCAGTATAGTTTTTTACAGCTTCATAGACTTCATTTAGCTTCTGCTGCATTGGAGTCATGTATTTTGATTTTTTTGGAGAAATGCCACTCTTCCTACCTAAAAAAAGAGAGATTTAATGTTAAATAGATAAAATGAAATAAATGAACTTAAATTTGTCTGTAGTTGGTACAATGGGACTATGCCAAACGATTTGTGAAATACAGTAATTAGTGTATCTCTTGTGAAATATATCCTATTGACAAAGAAGAAACTGGAAAACAACTTTAAAACTGTTTTCAGTAATCATATGTTTGGTAGGAGAGTAAGTACTGTTGAGATAGTTGTGAATAAGACAGAATAAAGCAAATAAGTAGTTATGTGACATTCTAATTCTATCACCTGTGATATCCTTGAGAACTGAGAGTTTCATCACAGGTGAAAAGAGACGCAGATGTTAAAACAGAGGATACTGAATAAAAACCTTGTAGCCTTAAATAGTAATTGAGAGTATCAGTATAAACTTAGGATGCATTTTATCTTTAAAAATAACACACACACACACACACACACACACACACACACACACACTTTCCTAAGTCTGTATACCTCTATATAGTTTTGACTATATAGACTTAAGTTTTAAAATACTGATTTCAAATACTAATGTCAATAGCTCCTTGGCAAATGGCAGATTCCCAGTCAGCACAAGAAGAGCCTGGTACATCTTGAAACACTAAACAGTAAAGAACCTATCAATGACTTCTTATTAGGGTAATGTGAAAAGAACATGGGGGGGGAGGGGAGGAGTAGGAAGAAGGGATGGAAGGATGAAGAGGGGTAGAGAGAGAGAGAGAGAGAGAGAGAGAGAGAGACATACACACACACACACACACACACAAACACACACCAGCATTCAGCCTGGGACAACATGAGCATCAATAAGGGCAATGGGTTAAAACTCTAGCAATATGTTTAAATCTAATAGTTCTTAATGAAATATAAAAATGAAAAAAACAACGGGGTACATCCTGGAAGACATTAGTAAACCAATGCATTATTCTGAAAACTGGTCAACAAAGGGGAAAGAAGCCTAGGTTTTATCCTTTCAAAAAACAACCCAAAACTCTACCACCAGGTAATGAAATATTGGATGAGGCAGTTTCTCTATATAGAAATACTTCCGCTAGTAAATGAGCAAGGAGTGACAACATTAAACTATTCCTACTTTTACATCTCTTTAATGAGTTACCGTAGTGCACATCAATAGCTATTAGCATAACAGGAACCACCAGATATCACATGCCACCTGATGGAAGCCCACATGTCACCTGTGAAGTTCGCTTTTGTACCAAAGGGAAAGAACTAGGATCAAATCTAAGTCTAAATCAGATCAAGTCTCCAGCTCCAACTACCAATTTATAGGAAATATAAAGGACAAAAGAACCTGTTAAACTACAGCAAAATGACACAATTAGCAAAACCCAGGCTGGAGAACTATGGTACAAACCCGCTTTTTTCAACAAATAAACTGCGAGGGAAAAAATAAAAAGAGAGATGGAGGGGAATTTAAAGCTTAAAAGAAGCATCAATCAAATGCAACCTGTGGACTTTCTTTGGATTCTACCTCACCCGAACACTGCCCCAAGGCACGATGCAACATAAGTGTGGAAAACCTACTATGAAGCATTCCAGCTGAAATGGAATCTATTCAAGCCTTTAGAATTAACTTCCATTTACAAGAAATAAGGGGAATAAAGGAAAAAGTTAACTGATACCTCGAAGAAGTGAACTGACTAATCCAGAATTTAGGACTGTAAATGAAAGTGATCTGGTTCCTAAAGAGTCGAAGTCATGAGGATAAAAAAGAAGGGGAATTGCTCTAGATTATGAGTTTAAGGGTATAACAATCAAATGTAATATACTTAACTTAATTGGATCCTGATTTGAAGAAACTAACTGTAAAAGTACATCTGTGAGACAATCAGTAAAATTTAAAATTTGTCAGGTATTAGATGAGACCAAGAAACTAAGAAATTGCTAATTCTGTTAGGTGTGATAATGACTTCATGGTTATTTAAGAAAATACAGTTGATCTGTGAACAACATGGTTTGAACTGCACGGGTCCACTTATACGTGGATTTCTTTCCCCCAATAAATATACAGTTGGCTCTCCAATTTTCTAATCCGTGAATTCAACCAACCTCAGACTGAAAATAGTATTTTTAATCCCAAATTGGGGATCTGCATATGTGGGCTCGTTTAAGTTATACAAGGATTTTTGGGATGTGCCCCTAACCCCCAAGTTGTTCATAGGTCAAGCGTATCTACATATTTGAGAGATGTAAACTGAACTATGTAAACATGACTGGATTTTCTTTAAAAGAATTTAAAACAAAGAGAAAAAAGGGGACATTGGAAATAAGTATGCCACAATTTTGATAATGCTAAGTAACAGGTGTAACATACAGAAGTTCACTGTATCATTCTTTATATTTGTATGTGTTTGAAATTTTCCATAATATAGAGAAATGAAAAGGACATTAACATTAAAATCTCCTTTCCCCGAACTTAAAAATATGTATGTGTATTTATGTATATTTAAACAGTTACTGTTAAATTATTTATTTATCCATTTATTGATCAATCGATCGTTAGTTTCCTAACTCAATTTATACAATTAGATCTAGTTTTAAAAGGCATTGTGTCTCTAAAAAAAAGGTTTTCATTCCTACTTGTATAGTTTCACTGAAAGATAAATACCTTAACAAGAAGGAATCATCACTTAGTAGTCATACCCAAAGCTATTGTAAAATTCAGCTTAGTCATTTCATATAAAAAAAGTAGGGTCTGTTTGATTTTCCCCCTTTCAGCAAATATGGCTATAAAAAATGTACGACAACACCACTATCATTTGTTGGTATTTGCTTCATTTATGTATTTTAAATAAGGCAGAAACTTCTTGTTTAGCCCAATGATATTATTTTACTGTCTTCTCTCCCCCCAGTTTTGAATAAAACCACCACCCACAGACCACACAGAAGACAGCTGAATTAATTTCCGGTACAGTGGCTTGGCATCTCTAACCTCTCAAATTCTATCTAGGAGAAGCTGCTGGGATTCATTTTTAATTCTAGTCATCAGCAAACAAACACACACACACACAAAATCTGACACTATACTCTTCTAGGCATTGTATGTAGAAAAAATATCTATTCTTACTATTTAACACTTACAAAATGTCCACTGCACTAAAGAAAATTAGCAAAACCATTAATGTTATATCGTATTCCCACAGTTTAACTACTTAAAATACAGAATGCTTGAGAGAAGGGAAGAAACTCCATGCTGGAGTGCAAATTCAAATACATTCATCAATTAATTAAACATTATTTCAGTAAATCAGTAATTTGTCCTTGATAAACTAAACTGAATAACAAAGTATGAAGCTGCCTTACTCAGCTTGAGTTTGGGAGAAGCCATGTCATCCTCATCAGGCAGTGGGCCCAGCTCTTTCCTTTTATCCTTGAGTAACTTCTCCAGGACGTGTGCATCGTTGTATACCTATATTCCATAAATATATTTAAAATTATTCTCTAAAACACTTTCTATTGAAATATGCATCCACAAAGAAGTTTTAAAAACACAGGTTAGAATAGTTTGGAACTAAACAAATAAAGCTTGAGAACATTACTGAGCAACAAAATTACATCTCTGTGAGGAAGGCCTAAGCCTCAATTGGTATGTTGTTTAAGCTTTCCAGGTGATTCTCAAACTTTATGCAGACATGAATGATAAAGTCTGAGAACTACTATAGTAGAATCATTTTAAGTTTTTACAGAAGTTTTGAAACTTATTTACATGTATTGTTTTCTTCATAAATTTCTACTGGACCCTCAAAGAAGCAGACTTAGCTCAATGAAAATTAAAAATATCTAATAGTCAAAAAATCCAGGAGGAGAGAAGCTCATTTTACGGGGCCACCACTACCCTGATTTCAAAACCAGACAAAGACATCACACACACACACACACAAAAAAAACTATAGGCAAATATCCCTAATGAACATAAATGCAAAAATCCTCAACAAAATATTAGCAAATCAAATTGAGCAATACATTAAAAAGATCATACACCACGATCAAGTGGAATTCATTCCTGATATGCAAGGTTGATTGAATATCTATAAATTAATTAATGTGATACACCACATAAACAAAATGAAAAATAATCATATGGTCATATCAATAAGATGCAGAAAAAGCATTTGACAAAATCCAGCATCCATTTATGACAAAATCTCTCAGCAAAGTGGGAATAGAAGGAACATATCTCAACATAATAAAGGCCATATTTGAAAAGCCCACAGCTAATATATTTAATGGGGAAAAGCTAAAAGCATTCCCCTTAAGATCGGGAACAAGACAAAGATGCCCACTTTCACCACTTTTATTCAACATAATACTGGAAGTTCTAGCCACAGAAGTCAGACAAGAAAGATGTAACAGGTATCCAAATTGGAAAGGAGGAAGTAAAACTGTCATTATTTGCAGATAACATGACACTTTATATAGAGAACCCCAAAGATTCCACCAAAACACTATTAGAACTGATGAATTTAGTAAAGTAGCAGGATACAAAATTAGTATTCAGAAATAGGTTGCATTTCTACACATCAATAACGAACTATCAGAAAGAGAAACTAAGAAAACAATCCCATTTACAATGGCATCAAAAAAAAAAAAAGTTAGGAATAAACTTAACCAAGGAAGTAAAAGACCAGTCCTCATAAAATTATAAGACATTCAAGAGAGAAATTTAAGATACAAATAAATGGAAACATATACCACACTCATGGAAAAGAAAAACAGTTAAAATGTCCATAATACCCAAAGCAACATATAGGTTCAACACAATCCCTATCAAAATACCAATGGCATTTTACACAGAACTAGAACAAACAATTCTAAAATTTATATGGAATCATAAAAGACCTCAAATAGTCACAGCAATCCTGACAAATAAGAACAAAGCTGGAGGTATCACGCTACCTGGTATCAAATTATACAAGGCTATAGAAATCAAAACAGCATGGTACTGGCATAAAAAGACACATAGATCAATGGAACATAACACAGAGCCCAGAAATAAATCCATGCCTATATGGTCATTTAATCTATGAAAAAAGAAGCAAGAATTTACACTGGGGTAAAGACAGTCTACTTAATAAATGGTGTTGGGAAAACTGGACAGATACATGAAAAAACAAATGAAACTGGACCACCTTCT
Organism: Rhinolophus hipposideros; assembly: GCF_964194185.1. Taxonomy (NCBI): domain Eukaryota; kingdom Metazoa; phylum Chordata; class Mammalia; order Chiroptera; family Rhinolophidae; genus Rhinolophus; species Rhinolophus hipposideros. Next base: position 20,355,073 of record NC_138060.1, on the reverse strand, counting down.
TACACCACATACAAAAATAAACTCAAAATGGATTAAAGACTTAAACGGAGGACCTGAAACCATAAAACTCCTAGAAGAAAATATAGGAAGTAAACTCTCAGAGACGCTTAGTAATATTTTTACTGATATATCTCCTAGGGCAAGGGATAAAAAGAAAAAAATAAACAAATGGGACTACATCAAACTAAAAAGTTTTTCACAGCAAAGGAAACCATCAACAAACAAAAAGACATCCTATTGAATGGGAGAAGGTATGTGCCAATGACACATCTGATAAGGGGTTAATATCCAAAATTTACGGAAAACTCATACAACTCAATGCCAAAAAATCAAACAATCCAATTAAAAAATGGGCAAAGGACCTGAATAGACATTTCTCCAAAAAGGACATACAGATGGCCAACAGACATATGAGAAGATGCTCAACGTCACTAATCATCAGAGAAATGCAAATAAAAACCACAATGAGATACTATCTCACTCCAGTCAGAATGGCTATCATCAATAAATCAACAAACAACAAGTGCTGGTGTGGATGTGGAGATAAGGGAACCCTTATGCATTGTTGGTGGGATTCCAAATTGGTGCTGCTACTATGGAAAACAGCATGGAGGTTCCTCAAAAACTAAAAAATAGAACTAACTTATGACCCAGCAATTCCACTCCTGGGTATTTATCCAAAGGAATCCAAAATACTAATTTGAAAAAATATATGCACCCCTATGTTTACTGCAGTGCTATTCACAATAGCCAAGATATGGAAACAATTGAAATGCCCAACAACAGACTACTGGATAAAGAAACTGTGGTACATTTATACAATGTAGTATTACTCTGCCATAAAAAAGAACGGAAATCTTACCATTTGCAATAACATGGATGGACCTAGAGGGTATTATGCTAAGTGAAATAAGTCAGACTGAGAAAGACAAATACCATATGATCTCACTTATATGAGAATCTAAAAATAAATAACTAAAAACAAAAAAAAAAAACCCTCCAAGCTCACAGATAGAGAACCGATTGGTGGTTGCCGGAGGTGAGGTTGGGTGAAATGGGTGAAGGTGGTCAAATGGTACAAACTTCCAGGTATAAAGTAAATATAGGGATGTAAGGTACAGCATGGTGACTACAGTTAATAATACTGTATTATATATTTGAATGTTGCTGAGAGAGTAGATCTTAAAAGTTCTCATAAGAAAAGAAATTTTGTAACTATGTATGGATAGCAATGTTAACTAGACTTACTGTGATCATTTCACTATATAATATATATATATATATATATATATATATATATTAGCAAATCAAATTGAGCAATATATTAAAAAGATCATACACCATGACCAAGTGGAATTCATTCCTGATATGCAAGGTTGGTTGAATATCTGTAAATTAATTAATGTGATACACCACATAAACAAAATGAAAAATAATCATATGGTCATATCACACACATATATAAATATCCAATCATGTTGTATACCTGAAACTAATGTTATATGTCAATTATACCTCAATGAAAAAGTAAAGGATATGAAATAGAAAAAGTATCAAGAATGTATCTTAGCTACACTGATAAAAAAACTGAAAATCAAGACACTTCATAACAAAATCAATTATTTTGAGGTGCATTTATGGGAATATTCTCATTCTTATATAATCATACCATTTTATGGAAAATCCTTGAAAGAAGTATGGCTATTGAGGATAGTAATAGCAATGATGAAAGATTTTAATGCCGTCTGATTTCATTTGAGTGCTTATTCGAATAGTAGGCATGATGCCACATGCTCTGTACACATTATCTCATTTAAACACTGTAGTAGCCCTGATGCATGCAATATTATTATTCCCAACTTAAGATGAGAAAAATTAGGTTTAGAAAAGCTGCTTACACAGGGAATGGCAGAGCAGGATTCAAATCTAGGATTACAGACTATGAAATTTTAACCTTTATAATGTACTGCCTTCCCATTTGAAACAATTACGAATAGACAAAATAGTAAGTTAGTCACTGAGAATAACCTAAGTTAGGTGTCTGGACCTGTCTCTCAAAATGCATTATTGCATGAGCATCCAGAAGAAAACGTGTCTGTGCCAGGATTCCTGTCCGTCCGTACCTGGGAGCCCTCCTCGTTATAGTGCCTGGCGTTGCGGAACATCAGTTTCATGTCTTCTATCATTCCCTCTTCCCCTGCGTATTTGTCATTGCGGATGTTATGCTCAATTATTTTCAAGTCCATTGGCTCCAAGATGATTTTATAATAATCAGGATAGTCCTTTTTGGATGGTTTAACCATAAACAGATCACAAAGTCTTCTGCCTGAACCTGGCTCACGAGCTTCAAGAACAACATTGAATAAGATTTTCATTCGCTGCTTTCTTATGTTCTTTTTACTGTCAAGGGGGGAGGTAGAAAAGGGGAAAAATGAGAACAGATTCAATTTGTGTGTTTTTTTAATACAAGGATGAACATGAAATGAAACAAATTAATCTCTTGGGCAGGTACTTCATAACAATTACAATTTATTGATTACATAGGCCACAAACACATAAACATGCTGGAAGCTAAAAGCAAATATTAGGAAAATTTCCAAATGTGGCAGGAGCAGCCAATGAACACCAGACAGACCTGTTTAAAATATTTATGAAATGCAATGCTTGAAGAAAGATCCTATCTGACAGCCAAAGAAAACGAAATCTTATCAACTGAAATATATTTCTTGTTTTTAAGAATAGAACAAAAATGGAATAAAACTGATTCCCTACACCTTTTAACAATCCTCATTAAAAAAACAAACAAAAGAAAACCAAAAACCAAACCAAACAAAACCCAACAAACACACATGCAAAAAAGTGTTCCATCTAAGACAACCACTATGAACACCTATGTATCCTGATTACCAGAAAACAAAGGGAGGCTGTCTGCCAGACTGGTGTCTCTATAGCAGGTCCAAGTCTCTTGCATTTATTCTGTCAGGGTCAGTCTCTGATCCCTCCCTCCATCAGCATTATTACACAACCCCAACCTATTTTAAAGAATAAATGGTCTGCAGTTCATCTGAACTCTTGAGTAAATTTTCATACTTCCGTGTGAATCCCTGTATTATTCTCCAAATTCCACCAGTTGGACATGATGCTAACAAACATGTGAGTAGTGTGGAACAAAAAACAAGGGACCATAGATTAGAACCTGAATTAAAAAGGGGCCCATGAGGGGCGAACGGGTGGCTCAGTTGGTTAGAACACGAGCTCTGGGCAATGGGGCTGCCAGTTCGATTCCCACATGGGCCAGTGAGCTGCGACCTCTGCAACTACAATGAAGTCACTGAGCTGCCACTCAGCTCCTAGTTCGCCAGATGGCTCATCGGTTGGAATGTGGACTCTCAACCACAACGTTGCCAGTTTGACTCCTCAACTCCTGCAAGGGATGGGGGGGCTCTGCCTCCCACAACTAAGATCGAACACAGCACCTTGAGCTAAGCTGCTGAGCTCCCAGATGGCTCAGTTGATTGGAGAGCGTCCTCTCAACCACAAGGTTGCAGGTTGGACTCCTGCAAGGGATGGTGGGCAGCGCCCCCTGCAACTAGCAACGGCAACTGGATCTGGAGCTGAGCTGCGCCCTCCACAACTAAGACTGAAAGTCAACAACTTGACTTGGAAAAAAAGTCCTGGAAGTACACACTGTTCCCCAATAAAGTCCTGTTCCTCTTCCCCAATAAAATCTTAAAAAAGGGTGGGGCATGAGGACATACGGGCTAGTCTCCTAATTGTTGTGGAAAACCGCCTGAGAGGCGAAACGACCTGCCCAAGGTGAGTTGCCCAGTGAATAAGTTGATGAATCTTCAATATGATTTCTGCCTCACTGCTATGTCTTCAGGATGCTGAAAAGGAAATTCTCAGCAGACTTGAACCAGCAGTATCCAAGTGAACAGACAAGTAGGTAATAAAAAGGAATGAAGAAATAAAAAGAAAATGAAGACTTAATGACTTCATTTCTACTTAACAGATACTCACTAAGATCCCATAATGTAGCACTTAGAGGTAAGTATTTTTTATCTGTTTCCTATCTTATAAAGGGAAGGCAGTTCATTCCTGATGTAAATTATGTGACTGCATGGGTCTAAGTCTAGTCCTCTGACCATTCGCTCTACTGCTGGGTCCTGAAGAAGCCAAAGGCCAGATAGTTTCTCTTATAGTTCCAAATATGCGTAAACCCCCCCAAAACAAACAAACAAAAAAACCCAAAGAATAACAACAGATGAGAAAAAAAAAATCTATCCTTAAGTCAAGAATTTAAACTCTCAGAAATGTGTGTCTTCCGAGCATCACGGAGCTCAAGGCAACCTGAAAGTGATGCTATTAGGAGAGAAAAAGACCCCCGTTTCCTAGAATTGGGATCATCCCTGCCATTTTCTCCTCTCATTGTTTTTGTGTCTCTATGTCAATTAAGTGATTATTAGATGACGGTCATGCAGAAGAAGTTTCATCTAGTGGAAACGATTACATTTCTCCAAAGAGGCATCCTGGGGCAATGAAGTGAGAGGAAGGTCTCTCTGTCTAGGACTTTAGCAAGTGGATAATGGAAAAGTAACTTGGGACAAAGCTCCAAAATCACAGAATTCCACGTCTAGTCAGAGATTAGAACACAGATGACTTTAACTATCAGGAAGCCTCTAAAGAAAAATTTTAGAACCTGATTTTGATTATCACAGAATACTTAAAACTACTAAAGTCAGATGTGGTTTCTTTAGGTCTCACTTGTGGGGGCTGAAGTTCAAAAGGAAGACTCAGAAATTCAATTTTCAACTTCTGAGTTTAAAAGACCTCTTCAATAACGAATGAAATCAACTCAAAATGAAATCACTCCTCATTCCAGGAATACCAAGCAAAACAATTCAACTGAGGCCCCTCCGTGGACCAAAAGGAGAGCAACTCTGTTTGCTTCCTAGTTCCAGCACACCACTCCCAATTACCATTTGGCTTTTCTGCATGAATCTACAAATACTCACCTGAGAGTGAGTCTAGGACAGATTTTTATGAGATTTTTTAAAAAGGAAGAAAATCTTTCAACTAAAATTTAGGGGAAATGCCCAAAAGTAAAAGAATGGCGAGTGGTTCATTTTCCAACTTGAGTAACTCTGACACTAGGCAGCTTTGAATGGGACACGCTCAAAATGTCAAATCTAATTTTGTTTAAGAAACTACTGTAATAACTGAAATTTACTGTTTTAGGACTTACATTACTAATAGAACCCTTTTTCCAATCATTCACACTTTAAGAGAGTGATGTGTAACTGGTTTCCATCCTCAAAGGCAAGCAACTTTTGTTATTAGGGTAACTTAAGATCTTTGAACCAATACAGTTTTATTATTTTGTTTACATTTTCCCAGGTCCTTAAGTTGCCTTTGAGACTGAGAACTACTGGCCCATTACTTTTAACAGGGCTGCCGGAAGAAAAGCAGAGCTAACCTACTTACTCTTTTATAGTAACTGTATTAGACTGGATGGCTGGTTCATCTGCTTTCTTTTTCCAAACCTTACTATATCTGACTTTTGAAAGTAACTTCAAATACTTTTTGAAATTAGATAAACTCTACATTACAAAAAGACAGCTATCATATTCCCCTATTTGATATTTTTTGGTTACTGTTTTCAATATCACTTTACTTCCAGATTCTTGCTAGAACCCCTCTATGTATCCTACTGCTCTTCCTTTCTCAGACTAACTGTAAAGTTTGTTTCTTCTTCCCCATTATGGGAAAGGTGCATAAAATTGAATCCCAGACCTTGTAAGTGGTATACTCAATCTTCTTATTTTAATCAGTACCTTGGAACATAGTAAAGTAAAATACACCTTAAGGGAGTTCAAAACCAGGGCTGTTTATTTGTGCACTTAAGGGGATGCCAATTCAGATCACAGACACTGTTATAATAAACATACAATTCTAGAATTTTACAGGAGATAGTCCATAATGGGGCCGTACTAACAAAAGCAGTATATTATAGCAATTTTCCAATAAATGAGTCAAGCGTCTTGAGAAATGGGTGCTTCTTCTACTTTGCACAAAGATTATAAGCTATAAAAGCTCTGTTCTGAATCCCTGATTTTCTAGGACCACCATCAACACCATCCCCGACTCCCAAAAAACAACCCCAAAAAACAAACAAACAAAAAACCCCAAAGAATAACAACAGATGAGAAAAGAAAAATCTATCCTTAAGCCAAGAATTTAAACTCTCAGAATTGTGTGCCTTCCGAGCATCCAGCCTGAAACACTGGAATTACTGTCACTTTTTGCTTCTCTTAGTTTATCACCAAGTTTTAGAGGATCTCCATCGCCCTTCTAGATCTGATCTTCCAATTCTTCACAGCAGTGTCGGTCCTAACCCTTGTACTTTGTGGCTGATCCCTTTCTCAAATGTCCTCATGATTATTCTTCCCCTGAAGCTATTATTTATTATTATGTGTATTTGTATATATACTCACAAAAGTCCTACTTATATTTACAGCTGACATTTGTATCATGTGCCAGTGACTGCGCTGAGCACTACATATACATTCTCATTTAATCCTCAAACTTTGAGAACCAGGTACAACGATTATCCCAACTTTGCATATGTAAAAATGGAGGCTTAGCTAGGTCAACTGAATACCTAACACCATAAAGTGAGTAATCATAACTGAGATTTGAATTAGCTGATCACCACGCTGCTAATTTTTATCACGTCCTTCCCTTTTCCAAGTTAGCGCTTACCAGGAGCCTCTCTAATCAAAGTCAACTCTGTTCATGGACTTCAAGGTATCCCAGCATTTAACTCCCTGGACCTAGAGCTTCAGTGGTACCTGCTGTTAAGCTAAGTAAACACAAAGGTTCTTTCTTTTTCAAGACTTGCTACATTTCATCTTCAAGTCTTCAAGGAATAAAACCTTTTTATTCATCTTTTCTAATGTATTTCCCCAGACTTGTAACATCTGACTAAAAACAAATGAATTCTACCGATTTCAAATCTTGACGTCAACAGAAACTACTTCCAGAAAATAATCAGAGCTGTATTCATTGAGTACTTACTGCATCTAGGTTCAGTTCTAAGGGCTTTAAACACATTAACCAATTGGGTCCTCACAGCAATCCAATGCAGGTACTGTCATCAACTCCTTGTTCAGATGAGGAAACTGAGATGAGGCTCAGATCACAGAGTTAATAAGAACTGGGATTTGAACTTGGGGAGTTAGGGTCTAGAACTTGGGGCTATAACACTACTCCATGATGCCCTGCATTTCTATTTCTACTACTACCCAAAGTCGGTGCCATACACTATGAATGATATAAAAGAAATACACCCCATGGACTTTAAAAAGAATATTACTAAGAAAACTTTTCTTAAGGAAAATATTAGGAAGACTATAATGATAACATAGTAATTTTGTAGGCTGGACTACATACGGTAGCAACACATAGACAAGTTTAGAACACCTAACTTTCAAGGAAAAGCATAGTAGGGAAATCATGCAACATTTCTATACAACTATACATTTGTGTACCTTATGTCATTATTTTAGTACATAGTTTCATTTGTTTTCAACCTGCCTCTTTTCCTGGCCAATAAGTTCTTGGCAGGTGAGGCGATGACTGAGAATTCTCCTTTATGACCTGTAAGAGCAGAGTCTGGTGTTCTGTAAGCAACTGACACTCCACGAACGCCAGATGGCAAGGAAAAAAATAAAAGCAACCACAAAATGATTACTAGGACTATAACTTAGCAACTCATAGACTGTTTTTAAAATCCTAAGTAACATACAAAAGAATGGATGCTTTTAAAGAAATAAAACATGGACAAGATCAGAGACTGAGGAAATGTATTCATGCTTGAGAAGCACTAATCCAATAATAGGTGCCAACATAGACCAACGTCACGTGGATTGCCAACACTGATTCTGATCTCTACACCATCCCCTTATCTAGAAAAGGCATCCCTTAAAGGGAATTAGCACCCGCTAGCCCCTGGACACCGGCAATGCCGCCATATTCCGTTTCTATTTTCTGCTACAGAAGCACAGCCAGAGTGATTGGTGAGAGGGCTTGCTGTTCCCCTGCCAAGCTACCAGAAAATTAAGGCTCCTGAACCTATCTAGGCTAACTAATTCTGAATTTATTTTACTAACTATGCTTCTAAAATCATACTGCTTTCTTTATTCATAAAATAAACTGGCACCCAAATAAAAACCATTATTTCACATGCTGAAGGCTTCACTTTTCACCTAATCAGTACTAACCATGCCACAGAAGGTTACACTTTTAAAATATGTTTATGCATAAAAAAAGGACTGCACACCTGGATAGCCTCCTGAGACCCAACATCTCACTGTCAAGAGTGTTCCTGGGAAAGCAGAAACAAACATTACATGTGAAGAGAAACAAAATAAGCAACATCGGAGGGTCATGTTTAAACCAAATACGGTTGAGAAAAAAAGAATTCTTCAATAAATAAAAGATATTAAGAACACTTGGAACATTTTAACATGGAAGATAGCAAGTAGATTTTTGGGTAGAGGGGTGGGGGAGAAGAATGCACTCCCAGAATGAAGAGAACATACCAACATTAAATTTTTTTCATGCTCTTTAATAATAAAAAATAAGGCAAAGACAGAATTAAACATAATACTTAGGAGTCAAGTCACGTGGTACTTGGAAAACTTGGTGCTGACTATTCTGGACAAGCTTAAGTTCAGGCTGCCTGAATTTTTGGTGAAGTGTATTTCGTACCAAAACCTTTTAACATAATTACCTTCTAAAAGGTTCATTATGTTATTTTCTTTGTCATAGTCTAAAGTATAGAACTTGTTTCTCTCAACCTCTTAACATCCACTCATGCCTGTATTTCAAACCTGTGTGTTCTTTTACTGCTTTAGCTATGATTTATACTTGTTCTTATTTCTGTTTTTCACCTTATTATACAAAACACTTCCCAAGAAACATGTTAATAAAGGGACTTTTTGTCTGCAGTGGAATTTTATTATTTCAAGAACATAATGCTCAATTTCAGTTTTCTTTTTATGGGAGGTTTTAAGAGTAATATTTTTCATTTAATAAACTTGGGTTGTCCCACAAACTACATGCCAGAGATTGCTAATTTTTAAGGATCTGGCCTGGGCTAATGCTTCCTTAGAACTGTTTTCTTAACACTTAACTAGTTTAAGATCTCTCTTTTCATTCAGTGTTGGCAATAATTGAACCATCACTTTTGCCTCCATTACCTTATTTTGCCTGAGAAGTTTTTATCTTTGATTGGTGACTGATCTGGAAAACACAGGTGATGCAGTAGTGGAGTTATATAATTATACTCAAAGATGTTCTTGATTTGATGTCTCTGATTTGTTTCACATTTTTCCTCCATTGTCCCTGGTATTACAAGGAATTAAGAACTTGGAAGGACGAAATTCATAGGCCAGTAATGGAGGAGACTCACGTCTCAGGTACACCAATCAATTTGGTTACTATGGCATAGCACAGCAAAGTCGTTTTCTAAAAAACAATTTCCCAAATGCTATTTATAAGAGGGTAAGACAGGATAGCTTCTCTCTTCTAAACCACCTTTTAAATCCTCTGGTATTAGTAGATGTATAAATGCATGAACAGAACTATGTCAACAGTTACTAATGACTTCTTCATTCAGTTTTGAATCTGTGAAGCCCTGCTAGTCATGGTTAACTTATTCTTTGTCTAAGGTAGTCGCCCTGGATGGACTGAGGCTTAAAAGATGGTGAGACAGTTAAGGCTGAGGGAGAATATGGTGTTCCACAAAGAACAAGCCAGAGAAATTCCATATGGGAGGCATAGAAAAGAGATGGTCTTGCATGATTCTTTATAGGAGTCCAGCTTCAGAAACTCACAGTAAGGTCCCCTTCCATAAGACCCGGGAGAGAAAGAAAGGGTTAGGGAAATTGAGAAAAAGGTTAGGAAGAAAAGAAAAAATATCTAGCTTAACATTTTATGAACTACAAGAAGTTATGGCTGGCTATTTTACAATATGACATCCTTAAAATGGCAAGTAAAGATCAGATTAACGGTAAGAGTAATGACTTACTTCACTACAGTGATGGTAACAATTTTTTGTAATTCACCACGTAAAAATTACCTAAATTAATTTAAGTGGCACTATTTAAATGCCATATTAAAACAAAATAACTTGGATGACAGAAAGAATAACATGTTTTACCAATCTATACAAGTAGTTGTCACTTTTATCTATATCATCTAAAAGCAATATGCACATCCTTGCACATACAAAAAAACACTAATCATACAATTTAAAAATGAATTATAAGAAGACATGTAATCAAACATTCAAAGCTTGTAAGAGAATTCTACTGGATAGCTTACAAAAACCTTTCCTGCACTTATCTAAAACAAAATAAATAGAAACTGAGAAGATGTCTCCATCTACGAGGAGAGCGTATACCTTTTTCTTTTGGCACTACTAGTGTCAGAGGTGGCTGAAGAAATCATGCTGTCTCCATCCTCAATGTCGTCTCTCCTGGCAAGCTCCTTCTTCTTTGCCTAAAACAGAGCAGATCCTGGGAGTCAAGCTCACTCTGCTGAGCACTCCTAGAATATATGAATATTAAAGAGCTAGACATAGGAGATTTACTTAGAAAGATACAACCGCACGTAGGACGCATAAAATTAGTCATTAAACATTTTCAGTAACCCAATTTAACAAAAGCATGCATGACAAAAAAGTAGGTTAATAAAATGAATCCAGAGAGTTGAGGAATCAACACTAGCTAAACTGCATTTAATACTACAAAAGGCACTGACTTGTTAAAAGCACTGAGGCAAGTTATAGGAGCATCTTGCTCTGTTGGCCATACTGAAGTAAAGCCAATTCAAAGATGGTCTTTGGTATGCTTGACTTCTTAAGCAACAGTGTGACTAAGAAGAAAGTTTAATGTGAGAGGTGAAAGAAGATCTACTTTTCAACACATGCATTTTTAAAGACTTTCTGCCAAACACAGCTGAAAGCCAAACCACAGCAGACTTAAGGAATACATACAGAATACTGAAAAGGAAATACTTGAAACCCACAGCATTGATCACAGTGTGGACCATACAAAATGAAGATTCTACGGGTGATCTAAAATTGCTTTTGCTCCTTCCTTGGTCTGAGCTTTTCTTTCCAGAAAGACAGTGTCAAAAACTGACAGGTAGACAATTTTTAATTTATATCTATGACTTTTTGTCTAAAAACCCCTAGATGACCCATGACCTCAGGTACCCTCCAAGGTATGCTCTTAGAAAGGATCTGATAAACTAATGCACATTGTACAATGATTAATTAGCCCTAAGATGTCCTTTCTCCTAGGAACAACTCTGCTTCAACAGAGACAAAGTCTAGAATCAAAGAAATAAAATTAAAAAAAAAAAAAAAAAAGAAAGAAAATTTAAATGATAGAGTATCACCTGTGATTGAAGGGATACAATCAATCCTTGCTTCTTCTACTCACCAAGATAACCCAATCTAAACTATTATTCCTACTCTACATGATCCCGACTACTCTAAAAAAATATTTGGCAATATTTGTGGCTGAAATGAACAATGTGATATATTGCTGGGGGAAAGCACACATCTTAAAAGAACACACTCAAAATGTGTAAAATTATTTCGGTTATACTGTGTTTCCCTGAAAATAAGAACTAGCCGGACAACCAGCTCTAATGCGTCTTTTGGAGCAAAAATTAACATTAAGACCCAACATCACCTCAACTCACCTCACTTCACCTTACCCCACCCCACTCCACCCCACCTCACCCCACCCCACATCACATCACATCACACCCGGTCTTATTTATAGTAAAATAAGACTGGGTCTTATTAATTTTTGCTCCAAAAGATGCATTAGAGCTGATGGTCCAGCTAAGTCTTATTTTCAGGGAAACACGGTACATACAACAATTTAGCAAAACCAAGAATTCATACCTGCATGACTTGCTGTAATTTTAGAACTCGCTTATAGATAGCCGAATTGGGAACATTATAGCGTTTGGCATTTTCAAACATTAAATTCAGATCACACTCCAAATGATCCAAAGTTTCATATTCTTGGTTCTTTAGCTTTGTTCTGTGAAAGACAAACACATGGTTAGAATTTTCCATTTTGAAAATTATGAAACATCCTTCCTGAAAGTTTAGTGCAAAATCCTGATAAGCACTAGATGGTATCTTTACTAATGATTCTGATTAGAGGCCTGGAAGTGACATTTTCAAGATATAAAGTGAGGAGGCAAAAGTACCATTATATTTAGGCAATATGACAGTTTAACTGAAAGTCCAAAAGAACAAACTAAAACACTACACGAAGTAATAAGAGGACCTAATAAAGTGGTCAATTACAAAGCAAACATACTAGCAAAAATCTTAATGGAAAAACCATTAGTGGCTAACATGCAAATCCTAAGAAACAAAAATCAAGGAGGTTTTAAGCTACCTTAAATGAAAAATCATGACCTACCCATTTCTGAAAATCAGAGGCCCTTCCAGTTCATGTGTGTTAAAGAAAAGAAAAAGTACTGACCATGTCATGAAGGAGCATTTAGAATCACGTATTTACCCCCAGGGGTGTTATATATGAAGAATGGTCTTATGATGGTAAATGAGAGGCAGATATGTCAGAGTCCATTCACTGCTATTCTTCCAATATAAACTTTTGTAACTAATTAAAATAGAAGTTTTTAATTATTTTACTTAAGTCTTAAGAATTCTGCTATTTCTCTCAGACACTATGGCTATTACTAATACAAACCCTCAACAGTCCCTATACACTTTGTTATCAAGTGAAGAGTCATGGTTTGCCATAATTCTAGCTCTGTGTGGATTTAGACAGAATAGACGTTTAAATTTTTCGATTGAAGTACTTGTATGCTTATCCATCAAAGTCACAAAAATTGTATTAAGAAATACAGTATGTGTAAACAGCATCACAGAATAAATGCAGAGATTTCAGACTTTTCTCTTAGAATGACATCATCCATTCCACATATAGTTTTACTTAAAATTCACCAAAATCATATGGAAATTCCATGTAGTGCTTAAAGAGATAAGAATGTTAGAGAACATCTCTAGGTTAAAACAAAAAACAACTAAGCACAAACTCAGGCCTCAGCACTAGCTTAGGCAGCTAGCACCCAGAGTTTAAATTACAGCCTCAGACTTATTGTGCCTGACAGGAGCTGGGCTACCTTTCGTTACCTTTCGTGTATATATATATACATATATACACACATACATACACATATACATCTACACATATACATCTACATATATACATATATATATGTGTGTGTGTGTATATATATATATATATATATATATATATATATGGTCACAGGATGTGGAATACAGCATAGGGAATAGAGTCAATGGAATCATAACAGCTATATACAATGTCAGAGGGGTAGCAGATTGAGGGAGGGAGGTTATCACTTAGTGAGGGGTGCAAATGTCTAACTTGTATTACATTGTTTTGTACACCTGAAACTAAAAAAAAATTTAAAAACGGTTATGGGAGAAAAGAAACTAATGACAAAAATTGTTCAATTAAAAGGGAACCTCTCAATATCTACAAGACTGTCACCGTCTTTTCTAAGGCAAAGAGTATTAAGACAAATTTCTAGGCTATTTTCTTAATAAATGGCAGCCTTAACTTCCATGTTATTTTAAGAGGGCCAAATGAGCTGATTTTCTATATCCTACTGTTTACAAAACCTCCAAAGTTTGGATTAAATAAAACACCATAAATCTTACTGATCAAATGATGAAAACAGAAGTCACAAATGCAAAACCATGAAACATATGTTGTTAAACAATCTTATTTCCTAGAATGCAGCAAATACAAGAATTTTAATTCCTACTGTTTGGAAGGTTAGTTTTTCTGCCATGAAAGCCTCCTGTAAATACCAGCTTAATCTCACCTTAAAGATATTTTTACCTGCCTCTTGGCTCTATCTGGGTATACTGAAAAACCTAACACATATGTGGGCGCTACAAAACATCATGTTTTATAATATTACTTATTTCCTACTATTTTTAATGATACTGTGGTGGTAAGTATTCTGTCACGCTGAATTTCCAATGATCACTTTAATATTTTCTAAACAGAAGGGGGAAACCAGATGAACCATCTTTAAGGTATTATTTGAACTAATGAATTCTCTGAGAGCTGACTAAGCTGATTCTGGGGGATTCAACTACAAGTAAACTGTTATAGTCAAACTATCAATAAAAGGTATAGGCAGAAAGATTTTTGTACTTTGTTCATTTATAAGAAAATGAACAGTTAAATTCTGAGCTACATGACTTTTTATAATCCATAATCTGCCACAATAATGTCTAGCTGGAACACCTTTCATTAATTTTTTTTTTTAATTGGGGAAGGGGAACAGGACTTTATTGGGGAACAGTGTGTACTTCCAGGACTTTTTTCCAAGTCAAGTTGTCCTTTTAGTCTTAGTTGTGAGGGCGCAGCTCAGCTCCAGGTCCAGTTGCTGTTTGCTAGTTGCAGGCGGCGCAGCCCACCATCCCTTGTGGGAGTCGAACCAGCAACCTTGTGGTTGAGAGGACGCTCTCCAACCAACTGAGCCATTCAGGAGCTCAGCAGCAGCTCAGCTCAAGGTGCAGTATTCAATCTTAGTTGCAGGGGGCGCTGCTCACCATCCCTTGCAGGGCTCGAGGAATTGAACTGGCGACCTTGTGGTTGAGAGCCCACTGGCCCATGTGGGAATCGAACCGGCAGCCTTCGGAGTTAGGAGCACGGAGCTCTAACCACCTGAGCCACCGGCCCCACCTTTCATTAATTTGTCTCTTGACTCTACTGCAGTACAAAGAATATTTGTATTTAACCAAATTTATTTCTTGCTTTTCATATAAGAGTGATATTCAAGTATACTCTAGACATGTGAAAACATTTTTACCTTTAATATCCTTATCCATTTTAGGAAGGAAGATATACTTGTATGTGCAGGCTCAACCACAAAACGGATGTATATGACTAATGTAAAAGACATTTTACTGAGTAATGTAGAAGACATTCACCTGATCTGTTGTAGTGATATGGGCACTTTAATTTGTTGATAATAATCAGGGTATTTTTTCTTTGAAGGCAAATGGAAAAAAGGTTCAGCAATTAGCTGCCCTTGGTTATTCCGACAGCTCCTAACTGTGTCATAAAGCTGATAAAAAGGATTTGAAACATCCATAAATGAAGTAATGCTTTCTGCTTCCGACTCTCCTTCTTCATAACGTGCAGCTAGAAAGAAAAAAAAGGAACCACACTTTAAAAAACTCTAATAACCTTGCATATTAAGCTATGTTTGAGAATACTCATTTTAAAAGAATAATCCCTAGTCTCCATTAAAGATGTTAGTAATGCTTAATATAATTATACGTTTACTTAGAGGAATATTACATAGAAATAGAATGTTACACAGTAAAAGTTATGCTGTTTTTAAAAGGTTACAAAACGGTTTCTCTTTTTAAATGTGCCTTCTTCAGAGACTCCTTGCTATGTGTGCTTGGCCAAGAAAAACAGCAAGAAGGCATTCACAGATCTCAGAACTAAATACAAAAACTAAAACTATAAAATTCTTAGAAGAAAACATAGGTATTAATCTTCATGGCCTTGGATTGGATAATTGGTTGGATAATCTACTCCGTTTTCTTTTTTTTCTTTTATTTATTGGGGAATAATGGGCAACAGTGTGCTTCTTCAGGACATATTAGTCATTGCCCTTCAATCTGGTTGCGAAGGGCGCAGCTCAGCTCCAAATCCAGTCGCCATTTTCAATCTTAGTTGCAGGGGGCACAGTCCACCACTCCATGCGGGAATTGAACCGGGCAGCCTTGTTAAGAACTTGCGCTCTAACCAACTGAGCCATCTGACTACCCCACGAGGCACTCAGTGGCAGCTCGTTGTCTTCAATCTAGTTGTGGAGGGCGCAGCTCACTGGCCCATGTGGGAATCGAACTGGCAACCCTGTTGTTCAGAGCTCACGCTCTACCCAACTGAGCCATCGACTGCCCCCTACTCTGTTTTCTTAATACCTGAAGTTACTAAATAATAATCCTCTTGTGATAAATGTAGTACTATTTACTAGACAAAAGGCAATAAATACTTTTTAGGAATGTTGTAAATGGTGTGGTTTTTCTTCAATTTGTTATGCTACTATAAGGTTAATGAAGTAATCAAATGGAAGAAGGAAATCTAAACATAATGTATGTGTTACTTTTATAATCAGCATAAAACAAAGCTAATAAAAAGATAAATTTTCTTTCAACTTTTGATATGGCCAGGCCTAATTTAAATAAAAAATATTTAATTCTGTAGATAAGTATCAAAAAATTAAATTCATACCCTCATAAGTAGTCTATAATAATTATGAATTTCTATAGAAGATTTAGTACAAAATACACAGCTGGAAAAATGTGTGGCCTCTTCAAATATATGGTGATGGAAGGAGAACTGACTCTGGGTGGTGAACACACAATGGGATTTATGGATGATGTAATACAGAATTGTACACCTGAAATCTATGTGATTTTACTAACAATTGTCACCCCAATAAATTTAAAAAAAGAAAAAGAAAAAAAATGTGTGACCTCACACTTGACTATAAAATCAAGATATGCCAGAATAACTTCATGAAACAAATTTTATCTCTACATATAAAAATATCTACAGCAAAATAAAAAAAAATTATATTACACTGACAAGAAAGATAACAAAATCAAATATACCTCTACAGCTGTTCTTTACGTTGCTATTTAACAAACTGTATTTTTCCATTGATTTTTAGTGCCCAATGCTGTTTGTTTAAATGACAATTTACTATGCTGCTCTGACTGTAATTTCCATCTGTCTTTAAATCATAAGCTCTAGCCGAGAAGAAATTATAGCCTACTGAAACTATAAGCCAATGACCTGGAAATCTAAGATGTTCTGAATGTCTTCCTGGAATTTCCTGATGGTTGTCCCTAGTATTCATTAATTATCATCATAGGTTTGAAAGCAGGATCTGCTAAGGCTATCAAACCAATTGTATTGGAAGAAGTATTTATTTACTAAGATACGAGCTTTAGCACAAACAAAGCAATAACCTTTTGATAAGTTTGCCAACCAAAGAGTTTAATGAAAATGCAACAAATCTGCATGTACTCCAAAACTGAAAACTCCCAGCCAGATCAAAGTCAATGCAATTTTTCTTAACCAGCAGGACCCACTGAGAAGGCACTGAACACGTCACCGCCTAATGCTTACCAGCTAAAGCAGCATCCTCTTCACTTTCTGAGCCATACTGAAGGGCCATGGTAATTGCTGATAAACGACCCCCTTGGACTGCTCTTTTATTACTACAAAGAAAAACAAGCAATTAGAGGACGTGGAAAGATGTAATCATAATTTGGTTATTTTATAGGAAATAGGAATTGCTAACAAAGCATTCACAACAAAGAAAAAGAAATTTCTATTATCTGCCTCCTCAATCTATCTTTGTGCTTTTTATACCCACCCTAATCAATTTTAGCCAAGACCAATTTTTTTCTCTTAGAAAAGAGTGGTGGTAGAAAGCCTAAAGTAGGCTACTTGCAATTTGTTCTTTACATAAACACAGCACACTACTCCTTATTTTATATAAAAAAAGTTTCATTCATAATTACTGGTTAATTCTAAGATGCTCATATTTTACAATGAACACAAATTCTATTATGAACACAAAACCTTTTAGATTTTACCACACATTTTACTGCTAATGTGAAACACTACCTGACAAACAACTTCTGTTTAAGCATTTTCTAAGAGGTAAGGTCAGCACTTCAACCTTTTAAATGAGGTATTTGATAACAAATTCTCATAATAACCTAACCATACCCAAAAATATTACTTCAAGATAGCCTTCAAGCAAACACTAGTATGCCTATCCTTATAAACATTAGCCAGCTCTCAGAATAAACACACACATTCTCTCTCACCGGTAGTACTTGCTAGTAGGATTTCTCTCTTCACCAAGGCTGCCTTTACTGTGCGAAGGGCCTGTCAGCCTGGTTGCAGCCAAATTTGATGAAGTCCTATCCAGAGATAAAATTTAAAAACTCTCAGAAAATTGACAACTGAAATCAGAATGCTGGGTAAACAAAAAAGAAAATCATTTTCTTCTTCCTTTCTAAAGAGAAATGTTCAAATATTTGAGCCTTTACTGGGCAATAGGCTTTGCTCCACAACCTGGGGACTCTGTGGAGGAGAATGGACCAGTGCTGGTCCTAGAGAGCTGATGGTCACTACAGTGACCAGAGGATCTAAGAACAAAGCAAATGTCAGGGTCAGAAGAAAGTTTCCAAAGTAGCCGCTCAATCTTTTCATTTCAGATAGGAGGAAGAGAATCGTGGAAGTAATATTTGTTCAAATATTAGTCCTGGCACAGCAAAAGCCAAGATGAGACTAGATCTTTGGACACCTGGCTAAATACTCTTATGTAAATATAAACATGTATACCCATATATTATATACAAATATCGTAAAATTACATGTTATGTATACTATATATGTGTATAATATAAATTATATACAAATACAAACATACATATGTACATATAACACATAAAGCAATAAAAGCATATACTGGTGCTAAGTGCTAAAAATTGCTTCTTTTTAGATGAAGGCTTTCAGATGCAATAAAGGTGCGAGGTAAGCCTTATCCCTACTCTCTTTAGAATCACATTATCAACTGTAAATGTAATCTTGAAATACATCTTGTTTTCTACTGTATTGATTTCACTAGCTAGAAAACCCAGCAAATAATAAAAAGCACAAGGATTTTAGACATTTTTTTTAACCTACCTTATTCGAAGGCTTGATTTAGCCATTTCATGATGTTCAATTTCTGCCTTTTTCATATAAAATATTTTTTTAATGGAATTTGCATCCTGTCAAGATAAAATTACTTGGCTTAGAGAAGGTATAGGAAAAAAAGGACAGTTTAAAATGCTCTCAATCTTGCACTGGGCACTTTCTATAGCTCTCCTTCATTTGGAGTAGCCCTCCGCTCAATAACCACAAAGCTGTATCCTCTAACCTTTCTACAAGCTTCCAAAACATCTTCATAATTAAACGTAAGTTAAAAAGCCTCCTAACTCATTCACAATTAGTCACACACAAAGATCTAATGATGAACAGGAAAAACAATAGTGAAAATACAATGAACTCTACCTGTGTACACTAACCTAAAAATTGAAACAAAGATACACTTCTAAGATTAAAGATTATGTACATAAATTTACTTGGCTTAAATTAAAAGCACACTAATATATCAAGCCCAAAGTTTCCCTTCTGTCTATAATTTAGTTTAGGGAAAATAATCAGATCGAAAAATAAAATTCCTAACTGCATCGACAATTGGTAAAATACCATTAAAATGTCATATTAAGGTGTTCTATCAAGGACTAAGAGTGCAAGGACTTCATAGTTTATTCCTTATTTTCACTCAAAGTTTCTTAAAAGATGAAAAAATTAAAGTAACTATCAAAAGTCACTGTGAATTAGCATTCTGAAAGTTTAAATGATCTTACTTCCAAAAGAGTTTCTGAGCATCCTTTGCTAAATTCCCAATGATATATTATTAATCTAAAAACTTTCTACAAGCAACTATTCATTATAGGGCCACCAAACTTCTAGGAGGGAACTGCAAAGAAACGAAATAGTCATTTTACATTGTATATTATGCTATACAGATTTTTTTTATATTTATGAGGTTTAAATGTAGGAACTAAATCTATTTTAACTAAAAATTGAATTGAAAATGAATCTATATGTCTACCTGGTGTAAAGGTAGAAATATAGACGAATGGAACAGAATTTAATCCAGAAATAAACCCACACATCTATGGTCAACTAATTTTCAACAAGGGTACCAAGACAATTCAATGGGGAAAGAATAGTCTTTTCAACATAAGGCACTGGGACAAATGAATATTCCTATGTAAAAAGAGAACGAATGTGAATTCCTACCTCATACCTACCTCATGTATATAAAAATTAAAAATGGTTCAAAGACATAAATATAAAAAGTAAAACTATGAAATTCTTACAAGAAAACAGGTGTAAATCTTCATGGCTTTGGATTAGATCATGGTTTTCTTGATATGGTACTAAAAGCACAAACAACCAAAGGAAAAAAGACAAACTAGACTGATCAAAATTAAAAACGTTTGTGTCCCAAATGACACCGTCACGGAAGTAAAGACAATCCGTAGAATGGGAGAAAATACTTATAAATGATATATCTAGTCTAATGTCCAGACTACATAAAAAACTCTCCGTAACAACTCAATAAGAAACACAGATAGATTAAAAAATGGGCTAAGAGTCTGAACAGACACTTTTTAAAAGATATTATGACTAGCCAACATGCACATGAAAAGATGTTCAATGTCACTAATCATTAGGGGGGAAATGCTAATCAAAACCAAAATGAGATACTATTTCACACCCACTAGGATGGCAATGATAAAAACAAAGACAAAAACGGAAAAAAAGTGTTGGTGAGGATGTCAAGAAATTATACTTCAACATTGCTAATGGGAATGTAAAATGGTACAGCTGCTTTGGAAAACAATTTGGTGGTTCCTCAAAAAAGTTAATATATAGTTATCATGTGGCCCAGCAATCCCAAGCCTAGGTATGAACCCATGAAAATATATGTCCACATAAAAACTTATACATGAATGCTCATAGCAGCATTATTTATAGTAGCCCAAAAAGGAAACCACCCAAATGTCTAGCAACTGATAAATGGGTAAATAAAACATGGTATATACATATAATAGAATATTATTCAACAATGAAAAGATGAAGTATTCACACATGCTACAACATGTATACCTTGAAACTATTACTTTAAGTAAAAGACAGTCACAAAGGACCACGTATTGTATGATTTCATTTATACGCAATGTCCTGAATAGGCAAATTCACAGAGACAGAAAGTAGATTGGTGGTTGTCTAGGGCTGGGGAGGTTGGGGCAAAATGGAGAGTGACTGCTAACTAATTGTGCCAATGGCTGCACAACTCTGAATATACTAAAAGCCATTAAATTGTATACTTTGGGTGAAATGTATGATACATGAATTTTATCTCAATAAAGTTACATAAAAATTATTGGCTCTAAATTATACTCTTACCAATGAAAACAACAGAAAGAACTAACCTTGAATACTTGAGAACCGGGCTCATTATAAGTTTTGGCATTTTTTGCTAGGAGATCTATGTCTTTGGCCATTGCATGAATACTCTTGTAGCTTCCATTCTATAATAAACAACAAAGTATAGCAGTTCCTCTTATTGAGAGTTAATCAGTAAAATCTTTAAAAAAAAAAAAAAGAACTCCATATATTTTCAAATTGTCACCATGTTCCAAGACTTTATTGGGAAATACATGTGAACAATATAGAAAGTCATTTTCTCTTTTATAAACTATTGATATTGGCCATTTACAAACACTTTCTGAGGTAAACAACAAAACCAGAGATACATTATTCTCATAAAAACTTACAGTTTTTTTTAAAAATCAAGTAAAAGTTGTTTTATTTAGCAAACACATAGTGCTTACTTATGTGCCAAGCACTGTTCTAAGCACTTCATTAATACTAATTCATTAAGATGGACTTAATAGTGTGAAGTAAAACTTTAGTTTTACAGGTCACTTCAAATAAAGTAAAAGGTCAGTCTCACACAGAGGGTAACATTTTGTGAGTATCTACTATGTACTAGGCTCCATGTTAGAGCTGTCACATCTTCAAGTTTATTCAACCCAAAATAACTCAGGAGACTCATAATTTTCTCAATTTACAAAGGAAAGGAAGAGAAACTCTAGGCAAAAGGTACACCAGGAGACAGAAATGAACCAACATGTTCTAGAGAGACTGAGGAAACCACACGAAGGGGAGTGGAGGGTGGGAAAGGGTCAAACCATAAGCACAGGCTGCATAGGGAGGACAGGAACAAATGAGGCAGAGTCCAGAGAGCCAGGCAAAGCAGAGGAGCTGGTTATTTGCCATGTAGAGATACCCATCATGAGTACCCTATGTATCTGGAGAAAATCCCAGCACAGGTGGTAGGGAAGGTAACAGGATGAAAGTGGGCAGATGGTACCTTTGCCAGCAGCCTGGCAGCCAGAGAAAGGGGAAATAATTAATGCTTGAGTCTTGAGGGATTAAAGCCAACAGTAAAGGAAAGGAAGGAATGCATTTCTAACTCCAGCAAGAGAGCAGAGTCTAAGAGTGGAGCAGTGAGTGTCCAGGACCCAGTGGCAACAGCAATGAATGGCGCCACAAGGAGAATGTGTATGACTTCAGCTGTGCTATCACGTTCCTAAGTACTACCTATTTTCCTATGGCTAGTGCTCCCACCTTCCTTCCCAATGATTCCACGAGCTATCCAATACCCTTTTCATGGATTCTCCTTCTGTTTAAATAGTCAGAGTTGGTTATTGTTGAACTGGTACAAGGAACTGTGACTTGCTTCAGAATGCATTTAGAGAACAAGTGACAAGTCTCTGGGCAGTAGAATAGCAGGAAGAAGCTAGGGTTAAAAAGCAATATGCAGAAAGGACTTGAGAGCCTTTTATCAGAGAGGGAGGAAAAACTATTACGTTAATTTGGATGTAACAGGACAAGGATCTTGATAAGGGTGATGGTGAAGGGAGGTACTTCTGTGGGCCTTTTGAAAAGGAAAAAGGACAGGTGAGAGGTCAGAGAGAAAAGATTGGGGCTGAGGTAGGAGTGTTTAAAGATATGATTTGATTTTCAGTATTATAAGAACACCTTCCCCTAGACAGATGTAGGAACCCCAGCGATTTAGGTTCTAGGAGACTCAGTCATTCCCAGTAGCAGCTATTGGACTGCCTGAAAAAACCAGGTGATACCTGAGGGAATCTGTATTTTAACATTCAATGTAATTACTACTCTCTTAGAATTTAAAGCAAAGGAAGTTTCTCCCTCATGGCAAACCATTGTGCTTTCAGTCTCACTTCTCAATGAGACTATATAACACATTAAGTTTTCCTTTTTGCTTTATCTAAAGGTCACATCCCACAGGTGCACTGGGAGATACTTCATATACATTACACATAGATACTTCATATCTCTACAACTCTGTGAAGCAGTAATACTACCCTCAATGCATAGCAGAGGAAGCAGGCAGGTAGCATGACCAAAGTGACATAGCTAGTAAGAAGTAGAGCTAGGAAAATAGCCCACATCAGTCCAAACCCTAAAAAGTAGATTTCTAGTATAATTTAGCTCATTTTCCCTACATCTTCCTTAACCTCTGATCATCCAATTTTAAATCTCAGTCACTCAATATTTACTGAGAGGTAATAACAGCGTAGGGGTTAAGAGCACAGACTCTGGAGCAGGACTGTCTGGATTCAAATCCTATCTCTTCTCATTACTAGTTGATGACTCGGGCAAGTGACTTACCGTCTCTGTGCTTCAGTTTTCTCATCTCTAAAATGGGAATAATACTATCTACTCATGGAGTTGCTGTAAGAATTAATTGGCTAATACATATAAAGCACACAAACCAGAGAAGGCACCTAGCAATTCCAGGTGCCTATAACTTCTGGAGCTACAGGGAGGGGGCACTCAGAGAGAACAGTCTCTATATTCAATGACCTTATACTGTAACATGTGTTGTAGATAACATTTATGCTGAAATATCCTAAAACTATTTGGAGCAGATAAAAATAAACAACAAAGCTTTTATTGTCAATGTATTTTTCACAATTAAAAATGTCTATGACCAACGCTTTTTTTGTCCTGAGAGCAAGATCTAATATGCCAATAAAAATATGCTTTCCTCCCTGCAGAAAAAATGCAACAGGGATACTATGCTGCCTCTTCAAAAGCTATAATCAGTAACATCACTCTCATTTGCCTACAATATATTGCTAATAAGCCCTTTCAGTGACTTCTCTCTTTTCTAAAGGCCCATAGGAAAGACCATGGGCCAATCTACCTTAAATCACATATGGTTACATATTGTCATCTCCATACCTGTATCCTCTGGGCAATGGTCTTGAGATCTATAGGTTCCTTAATTATTGCATAATAGTCTGGATATTGCTGAAAGACACAAACCCAGGCATGCCAAATAAGTGAAAATAACCAGCTAACAAGAAAACAAAGAAATACACTGACAATCAATCAACTGAGCAACATTGTAAGATTCAAAACAAAAGACACAGCTGTACAGCATATTGTTATATTTAAAGCAGAAACAATTTGATTTTAACAAGCTTGAAATACCCAAGCATGTTGTAGGAGGTTACAGTTAGCATTTGATAATATTATCATTACATAACTAATATACAACCACTTAATATTTTAAAAAATTCCACATTCACAGACTTGCACAAATTAAATTTAAAATCCCAAGATATCCATGACTGGATATGCAGTAGGGAAATGTTTTTGAAGTGCTTATTATAAGCTCTTTTAATTCTGCAATTTAAATAACACAATTATATCCTATTTTATAAAAAATTCTTAATGATCTACAAGAAACCAGATTACGAGATTTGTTAGTTTCATCTTTAACTTAATGCTTCTACTTACTTCAGTCAAATAATTTTTTTCAAATAAAACATATTTTAAATTAAACGACATTAAAGAAACGAAACAAATTAGAAGCAATTTGTTTTCTTATCAAATACTAACTTAGCACAAGAAAAGAAGTTAAACATGTTAGAGGAATGTCCTTGAAAGGTTTCACAAAGCCTAGAGTGCATGCACTGCCATGAGGTTTTGTTCTTGGAGAAAATAATTAAAGTCGACTAAAAATCAAGTTGGTTTCCTCAGGTGGGAGAGGTGTCTGTCGAGGGAAGTCACTGTGTTCTCCAGGCTCTTCTTACCTGTTCAAATCTTGGAGCCCAAACAACAACAAAAAGCAGAAGACCACAGCTTTTACTCAATTACCAGGCTGAAAAAAATCTCAGCGATGCTTCACCTTACCTGATCCCTCAGCTTACCTCTATTTTCCTAATCTTACTTTTCTTTTGTTAATCTTACTTCTTTCTTTGCTTGGATCAAAGCCCTTGCCTGGCCCCTTTCTTCACCAATTCTACTTCTGAGAAACAGTTTAGAAGACAAATTATGGCAAAGCCACCCAGGCTGGGATACAACGTAATCCAGGCTGTTGGCCCATGTATTTCCAATCCACCTCTCCTACTTAGCCAGTCTGCTTGGGAAGGATTTATAAAGAAAAGGTAAAAACTGCCCTCTTCTCCAGGTCTCAGTCTTTGTCTTTCAAATTGTCACACCCTGAGGGACCAATGGGATCTACTTTCCCCAACCATCCTGCTGCATGGTGTCTCCAAAAGCCCTCCCAGAATGGGGGAACCAGATATTAATGTTTTGTAGCTCTAAATCATCCTTGGTGGCTTGACCTCCTGCAGAGTAGAATAAACCTTGAATAGATTGTACACTTCTCTGGTAATTTTTGTACTGTGCTTAAAAATACAGGAGATTTACCATTTAACTATTTTAAATGTACAGTTCAATGGTTCTAAACACATTCACAGTATTGTGCAACTGTCACCATCATCCTTCTCCAGAACTTTTTATCTTCCCAAACTGAACCTCCCTACCCACTAAACAATCACTCTCCACTTTCCCTCTCCTGCCAGTTGCTGGAAATTGCAATTCTACTTTTTGTTTCTATGAATTTGGCTACTGTAAGTACCTCCTTTCAAAGGAGTCATATAATAAGTATTTTGTCTGGCTTATTTCATTTACCATATTGTGTCCAGAGTTCAATCTTATTGTAACATGTGTCAGACTTTCATTCTCTTAAAGGCTGAATAGGAAGAGAGCCCTCACCAAGAACCAAATCAGCTGGCACCTTGATATTGGACTTTACAATCTTCAGAACCGTGAGACATACCTTTATGCTGTTTAAGCCACCCAATCTGTGGTATTTTGTTATGGCAACCGGGGCTGACTAATGAGTAAATGTGTCATATACCTGGTTCTTTAACACCTTCCACTTATCATTAAAAATAAATAAATAATGGAGGATATGCATTTATTATATTCTTAATTCAATAAATCCTTCAAAAACATTTATTTTCTTTTGATTGGTAAAATTTCACATGGTTCCAAAATCAAAAGAACATATAAAGTCTCACCTCAACCTGTAACACAATCTGCCCACTTATCTCTCAATCCTGACCACTTTTATCAATTGCTGGTGTTTTCTCACTGCACCTTGTTATTTTCTAAAAATATTGTGGGGACCTTTCCATATCAGTATGAAGAGAACGTCCTCATTCTTTTCCATAGTCTCCAGTGGTGTGGGCATACTGTATCTATACCATAACGATACAAGGTTTAAAAAAATGTTTTGTGGGCAGCAGGATGGCTCAGTTGGTTAAAGTGAGCTCTTAACAACAAGGTTGCGGGTTCGATTCCCACATGGGCCAGTGAGCTGCGCCCTCTACAACTAGATTGAAAACAACAGCTTGAGCTCGGCCTGAGCTTGGAGCTGAGGCGCCGGTGAGCAGCCAGTTGGCTCAGTGGTTAGAGCGCGGTGCTCATAATACCAAGGTCGCCAGTTTGAGTCCCACATGGACCAGAGAGAAACAACGGCTTGAGCTTGGAGCTGAGGAGCTGGTTGGCTCCGTGGTGAGAGCGCGGTGCTCATAACACCAAGGTCGCCGGTTCGAGTCCCACATGAGCCAGTGAGCTTCACGCCCTCCACAACTAGACTGAAAAAAAAAACTTAACTTGGAGCTGAGTTGCACCCTCCACAAAACTGCACTGAAAAACAACAAGTCGACATGGAGCTGATGGGTCCTCGAAAAACACAGTTCCTCAATATTCCACCCGCCCCCCCCCCCCCCCCCGGCAAAAAAAGTTTTGTAATGTGAACCCCTGGAAATGACAACTATATCTCTGTGACATGTCCCCATGCCTCAATGTCCTCTGTGTTCCCAGGCTCTTATTTTTATTTTTTAATTGGGATATTGCACTTAATATGAGATCTACTCTCTAAACAAATTTTTAAGTGTACACCATGGTATTGTTAACTATAAGCATAGTATACATATAGCAGATCTCTAGAACTTACTCATATTGCATAACTGAAACTTTACAATAGCATTCATTTCTTTTTTAACATAAGGATTTCAATATGGAAATAAACAATGAAAAAAAACACGTAAAAATAAAGACGGACTAATACTCCATCATATGTACATAACACATCTTATTTATCCATTCATCTGTGGAGGAACACTTTGGGGGCTTCCATATTTCAGTTATTGTGACTAATACTGTTACGAACATGGGTGTACGAATATCTCTTTGAAATCCCGTTTTCACTTATTTTGGGTATACGCCCAAAGTGGAACTGCTGGCAAATATGATAATTCTATGTTTAATTTTTTGAGGAATCGTCCTACTATCTTCCTCTTAAAATTTTAAACATATGTCCAATATATTTTTCTGATTAGATCCATACTTAGGATAGCAATGGTTATAGATGCTTTATACCTTTAGTCATAACTGTCCTACAACTAGTCAAGACACACCTTTTAAATAACTAGTCTTGTTGATGACTGCTGGGGAAAACTGCATGCTGTTCTTCAGTCAACAAACACTTCTTGAACACCTACGACATGCCGGATTCCAACTACATGGGAGGGACATAAAAGAAAATATGGAGTAGTCCTTGTCCTTAAGAAATTCAGGACTAGGAAAGGCGGTAGATACAAAAGTAAATGACCACAATGGCATTAAGTGCTAGAGTATTTTTCTCCCCGCTTCTTCTGCCTCTGACCCCTCACTCTGGTTCAAGCTGTTGTGTCTCAGTCTAGTTGTGTAGGACACAGCTCCCTGGCCCATGCTGGTATTATGAGCCTTGCACCGCCCCCCACCTCCCCGTTGAGGCAGTAAGTTGCTAGTTGTCTGCTCACAGTAGTCGTCACTCACACTGGCCACCCGCCGCTCCTGGCAGCACACGGTAGCCCACGGCAGCACACAGCAGCCCGCAGCAACACATGGCAGCTTATGCCAACCTCTGGTTGCTCATGGCAGCCCAGCTCCAGGGAGAGCTGTTGTTCACAATCTTAGCTATAGAGGGCACAGCTTACTGACCTAGGTGGGAATCGAACTGGCGACCTCAGCGTTAAGAGCACGGCATTCCAACCACCTGAGCCACCGGGCCGGCCCCAGAGTACTTTTAAAAGTGGAAAATTTTATAGTTCTACAGGCTAACGTGGGTGTGAAGACACAGGGGTACTGACACTTTCAAAGAGCCTCACTTTTCTAGAAAATCTCCTCTTCTTTGGGGTAGAAGAGTACCTATTAGGTCTCTCTCTCTTCTTCT